>NC_049223.1:52775310-53081060 GCF_011100685.1 Canis lupus familiaris | reverse complement strand
AAATTCATTTTTTTTGTTTTGTTTTTTGGTTTAGACTGATACTTTTTTGTCTCTTGGTTTCCTTATATGTGAAATATATTGCTGGTGACTGTGTCTTTTTAGAAACATCTATTCTGACAACCTCTCTTTAGTCCATAAGCAATTAATAAAACTATTGCTATGGTTGGATTTAGGTCTACTGTTTTATTATTTTTGTTTTGTTGTCCTTCTCTTCTTTCTCTTCTTTTGAAGTATTTGAATTATTTTTAAAAATGTGCTTATAGTTCTCTGTTATATTTTCATATATACCCCTTTGCATTGTTTGTAGTGTTATTCTAAAGATTATGATGCACATTCTTAACTTTCCACATTCTACTACATACAGTCACTACTGTACAACTTCATGTAAAACGTCGAAACTGTACAACTAGCTGAGTCCATTCTATCACCCTATCCTTTGTGCTGTAATTATCACATGTATTATATCAACATAACTTAAGACTCCTAATAGACTATTCTATGTTTTTGGTAAGCACTTAGGAATTTAAAATAAAGGGGAAAAGTTTCTTTATATTTGCTCAGATATTTATCGTTTTTGGTGTTTTACATTCCTTTCCTTATACTTGAGTTTCCATTTGGTATCATTTCCTTTCAGCCTATAGTTTCCTTTAGCTTTTTAGCATATCGGCTGACAATACATTCTCATAGTTTTATTTCGTATGAAAATGTCTTTGTCTTCATCCTTGAAAAGTATTTTAACTGGATACTGCACTCAGGGTCAAGAGTGTTTTCACCACTCATCCTTACCTGTCCTTTAAAAAAAAAGCCCCACTGTCTTCCAGCTGCTGTAATTTGTAAGGAGAAGTTATTCAATTTCAATCATGGTTCCCATGTGTAGTGTGTTTTTATCTTACTGGTTTCAGGATTTTTTTCTTTTTTTTTAAATTTTTATTTATTTATGATAGTCACAGAGAGAGAGAGAGAGGCGCAGAGACACAGGCAGAGGGAGAAGCAGGCTCCATGCACCGGAAGCCCGACGTGGGATTCGATCCCGGGTCTCCAGGATCGCGCCCTGGGCCAAAGGCAGGCGCCAAACCGCTGCGCCACCCAGGGATCCCTCAGGATTTTTTCTTTATTTTATTTTTATTTTATTTCTTTATTTTCTTTATTCAGAATATATTTCTTTATTTTATTTATTTTTCTTTATTTTATTCTTTATTTTTCTTTATTTTGTTTTCAGCAATTTGATTATAATAAAACTGGGCATAGTTTTCCTGCTTGGAGTTCACTGAGCTTCTTGGATCTGTGAATTTAAGTCTTATTAGCAAATTTGTAGGATTTCTCAGACATTATAACTTTATTTTTTTTATTTTTTAATTTATTTATGATAGTCACAGAGAGAGAGAGGCAGAGACATAGGCAAAGGGAGAAGCAGGCTCCATGCACCAGGAGCCCAATGTGGGATTCGATCCCGGGTCTCCAGGATCGCGCCCTGGGCCAAAGGCAGGCGCCAAACCGCTGCGCCACCCAGGGATCCCGCCATTATAGCTTAAAATTTTTTTTTACAAATTTATTTTTTATTGGTGTTCAATTTGCCAACATATAGAATAACACCCAGTGCACATCCCATCAATTGCCCCCCTCAGTGCCTGTCACCCAGTCACCCCCACCCCCAGCCCACCTCCCCTTCCACCATCCCTAGCTTTAAATTTTTTAAAAAGATTTTATTTGTTATTTGACAGAGAGAGAGAGAGAGAGAGAGAGAGAGAAAGAGAGCATACAAGTAGGGGGAGCTACAGGGAGAGGGAGAGGGAGAAGTAGGCTTCCCGCCAAGCGAGGAGCCTGACATATGGCTTGATCTCAGGACCTGGGATCATGACATAAGCCAAAGGCAGATACTTAACTGAGCCACCCAGACACTCCTAGCTTTAAATATTTTTAATGCACATTTCTGTCTCTTCTTTCCTCATGGAATTTCATTTACACACATACTAGACCTTTTATAAAGAAATTATTTTACAGGTCCATTGGTTTAGGAAGATCTGTTTCATTTTTTTCCACTCTTGTTTGCCTCTGTCTTTTAGTTTGGATTTTTTCAATTTTCTTCAAGCTTACTGGCTTTTCTGTATTTTCCATTGTATTATTAGGCACAGTCAGTGAATTTAAAATTTTAGATATAGTGTTTGTTTTTCAGTTTTAGTATTTCTTTATAGTTTTAAAAATAGTTTCTGTTTCTCAGAGGATATTTACTGCCTTCTCATTTATTGTGAGGATATTTTCCTTTATTTTGTTGAGGGTCATTTCTTTATTTGGCAAGAACTTTTGAATCATACCTGAGCATTGTGAAGGACTGGTTATAGATGTTCTGAATTCTGTTATTTATTTTTTTGTTTTGTTTCAGCAGGCAAATAACTTGGTGACTCAAACTGCAAATGGTGTCTCTTTTGTGGTGGCTCAATCTTCAGTTTAGCATGTTTTGTTTTTTTGCTGAGAAGCTTGGAGTCTTCCATATGCATGTATGATTCATGGGTCATTCAGATACTTGGGAAGACTGTATCTAAAAAACTGGGAATCTTCCCTCTTTGGATCACTCCTTTCAGGATTTCCTTCTCATTTTCTTGTAGCTGTGGTTGCCTCCCACTTCTGTCTTTTGGTCCTTCCCCCCATCCTAAAAATATGACCTATTAGAGATATAATCACCCTGTTTGATACTGACTTCAGCGTGACTTCAAGCAGAAAGCAGGAAGATTGTTACCCAGCATCAATCCCTTTTCTCAAATCTCAGTTTTTGCCCAAAATTTATCTGCTTGAGATAACTCTGGGATATTTTATTTATGTTTGTATAATTTATCCATGCTTTATAGTTATCTGTTTGTGGCTACAGTCTGACTGGAGATTTCTTGGTCATACTGAAAGTAGAAATATATTTTAAAATAAAGCCATTTTTCCCTCTAATAAAATGTGATCTGCCCATTACCCATGGGAGTTCAAAATTTGGGGCTGAGTATATTGGGAACAAAATATAAAATCAGTTAAGCTTCACTGTGGTTTCCACTTTAAAAAATCACCACAAAACTGTGTAAACAGGCTAAACATAAAAAAAATGTTAAAAATGCTCCAGACATAATTCTTCAAACTCATTAGCAGTATTTGAGGGGCTTCATCTGAAGTCTGTGATGTAACATTTAAGAATAAGTGAGAGAAGATTTGTCAAAAAGTTCTGAAAGTAGGTACTACTCCAGTGATGTTTTCTAAGATTTTACGTGAGTCTTCCAGGAACTTGAAACCCTCAAAGCTCTTCTCAGATGAAGTTATCTAAACTCTATAGAGTAGAAAAAGTCATATTAACGTACATGAATTCAGTAATGGCAGTGGGAAATGGTTATCTGGGGAGATATGTCAGATGTCCAAATAAGTACTTTTGGAAAGAATACAAGAACCACTGGTTTAAATTTTTATATGAAGAGAAAGGATGAACAGAAGAGTCATTATATATAATCGAGAAGTTCTATGTAGAATTAATTCTGCATGTACGACTTCTGAATCAGAAACAGGAGGAAGAACATTTTTAAAAGAAACGAAAGCTGAGTTTCTTGATCTTTTCTGAAATGCAGAAGCTTCAGGGTCCATTTTCTGTCTCCACCTGTTTTTACTGCTGGTTGTCCAATGAAAGGACAAGAATCTGAGAGGCTGAAAGGGAGGGAAACTGGACAGGGATTAGGGTCATTTCCAGACTCTGGCCTATAGCTCAAAAGCAATTCATGAAGCTTTGACAAGCTATGAAATTTTGTTGCTGGTGATGTGTGAAACCAAATTATTGAAGGTCAAATGTCTTTATAACCAATGAGCTCGGAGAAGGAAAATTAGATCTAAGTGTGTTCGTGAGCTGAACCAAGCTGGTTTGCTGGTTTACGCATCTCCGCTGATGATGTACTTGCTGTCGGTGAGGGCATGGCAATCTGTGAAAAAGGTCTTTGAGAAGCTCCAGGGAAACTCTGTGTTGTACTCCTAGAGGAGGTCCCCAGGCAAACAAACTTGGAGGGTCTGGAGTTTTATTGGGAACCAGAGATTTGCCATGGCTCAAAGAAGCTTTTGGAGTTGCCCATTATGGAGCCTCCCCCTGAAAGGTCTCCGTATTTTTATTCAGCGTGATGTTTTAGTTGGCCTGGGGTCACTTTGGCTAGAGGATTTCTGCCTTTTCTTTAGGTTGTTTCTGGAGCACAAAGTCACTCTTTGAATTCCCTTTACAGAGGATTCAGGCAGCCTCCAGGCTATATTGGGCCCTTCAAACCTCCCAGTATTCTCCTTCCTTTTTTGGGGGGAATGTAGTGAGAATGGCCAAAGATTTGTTTACTGCCCTTGAGAAGGTATTTATCTGAACCGGTGGCTGATTTGCTGCTTACGTAAAGGATTTAGTGGAAATTCCCCTAGGAGGGCACCTTCTCAATGATCTGCCTCTCACCTTATAATTTCTGATCCTCTAGACTTCACCCATCACCCAACACTATGTTGCCATATGATCTTGTGACAGCTAGGTTCCAGGTCTCTGTAGCAATGTGGATGCTGATTGAGACACTGGGGTCACTCTGGCAGAGATGGAGACATCACTGGTCACAGCCAAACACCAAAGACATCCAAGCACTCTCTTTTAATAGCTCTTATGCTTTACACTTCACTGTATTCCAGTCTGAACTGGTGGACTCCTAGCACTTCTCTAGACTCTAACTTTGAGAATTCTGAATTTTACTCTGGAATTTCAAATTCGCTGCTTCTGCCTATTGCTGTGTTTATCTTGCACCAGAACTTATCCTGTATGTTCCTCACTCCAGACTTCAGAACTGATTTCTAATTTTCATCTTCCCAGAGAGAGGGTTTCAACAGGAAATCTTTTTTTCTCCATACCAACAAGCTTTGATGAAATAAATTGTTCATAGCTATTCTGGGGAGACAGTTATCTTTTTTTTTAATTTATTTTTTATTGGTGTTCAATTTACTAACATACAGAATAAACCCCAGTGCCCGTCACCCATTCACTCCCACCCCCCGCCCTTCTCCCCTTCTACCACCCCTAGTTCGTTTCCCAGAGTAGGAGACAGTTATCTTAAATGGAAAGAAAGGAAACATAGCAATTTGTTCTAGAATATTATGTGTTAAAAAGAAACTTATAAGGAGTTTCTTGCAGTTGGAGTGAAGTAAAAACAGAATGAGAAACAGTGCTATGGGAATGTGGATGGGTACAAGTTTTCTGAAGGGTGATATGGAAAAATATTTGAGGAACCTTAAAAATGTGCTTATCTACATATTCTCCTTCTAGAAGTTTTATTCATAAAAAATAAGTAAAGATGCACTAAATATTTGTTTAAATTGATTCCATTATGAGTAATTAGCATAACCCAAGGGATCCAAATAGGAGTTAGATAAATACAGTTGATCCTTGAACAACATGGGTTTGAAGTCCAGTCACATGAAGACATTTTTTTTTTTTACTGATATGGTGCTGTAAATGTATTTTCCTTATGATTTTAACATTTTCTTTTCTTGAGGTTACAGATATAACCAGGTATTTTTGTAAGAATACAGATATAATATGTATAACATACAAAATGTGTTAATCAACTGTGTTATCCTTGAGGCTTCTGGTCAATAAGAGGCTATTAGTGGTTCAGTTTTTGGAGAATCAGAATTATACAAGGATTTCTGACTATGCAGGAGGTCAAAGCCCCTAACACCCACACTGTTCAAGGGCCAACTGTACTAAGTTGAAACACATGAAAAATTACTGATAGTTGATAAATATTGACCTGCAAAGCATCTTTTTATATGGTTCACCCTAATAAATTGTGGGATGTTCCCATGATAGACTTCTATGCAGTTATTGAAAAATCATGTATTTTTAAAAATATTTTATTTATTTGAGAGAGAGAGAGAGTGCACACACAAGCAAGGGGAGGGGAAGAGGGGAAAGGAGAAGCAGACTCCCCACTGGGCAGGGAGCCTAATGCAGTGCTCCATCCCAGGACACGGAGATTATGACCTGGGCTGAAGGCAGATACTTAACTGATTGAGCCACCCAGGTGCCCTTGAAAATCATATTTAAAAAAATATTTAATGCTCATAAATAGAATATTATATACCAAAGGTAGGATATAAAAACAAGTATGCAGTATGGTCTCCATTTTATTTTATTAGAATACATGTTTACATATATATATATATATATATATATATATATGATTAAAAAATTAACTGATGTTATTTTTATAAATGTAGAAAACATTCATGTTAATATCATATCTCTGGATGATTGTATTATTCATTTTTTGTCTTACTGTTTTTATACTCTTCTGTCTTCCCCAAATATGTTTTCCCCAAATATGTCTTTCTCCAAAAGTCATATAAAAGCACTTATAGTAAGCATGTTATTGCATACTCTTCAAAATGATTTTAATGAATTCACAATAAAATCTTCAATAGAATTCAATCAGTTATTTAAATATCCCTCAGTGGAAGGTTTTTAGTTTTTTAGTTGATCCTTCCTCCCCCTCTCCCTTTTTTCTTATGTAAATAACTCAGGACTCCCTTTTCCATATTTTGGATTCTTTCCATAAAATAGATCCTCAGAAGTGAAATCTCTGGTAGGCCTGGACGGGGGCAGGGAGAGAATGAGCTGAAAGCTGAATGTTGCAGGTGTACTTCTTGAGAACCTCACCTCTGAACCCTGTCAGCCTTTTGAAGTGCTGGAAAGACACTGCTCTAACACCGTTTCTTGTTGTTAATGGAAACATTATCATTTTCCACAGTTCTGATTCCAAGGCAGCAGCATTTAAAAAGCTCAGCTCAGGTGGAACAGCTTAGTGTTTGCATTCCTGCTTAACCCAGGAGAGAAACCTCACAAAATCAGATAAAAATGGTGCCAATCTGTCCGCAACCTAACTTCCCAGTTTTCATTATTTCTCTTTGCTCAGGTGACATTTGTATACCTTTGGCTGCCCAGTGCTTGCTTGGCATAAACCCACCTGGCAGCCATCGGCTCAGGGGTTCAGAGGAAGACTATGTAAGTGCTGGGCTGCCCAGAGCCCTTTGATGTGTGGGTAGGTTATGCCTGCATGGTGGTGAGGATCAGTGTGATGAAAGGGGCTTTATGTTCTCCACCCACGGGTAAATCATGCCTCAGAGGAATCTGTCTCTTCCTTCGGAAAGCTTTGGTGCCCAGATACATGACTTTAAACTGGTCTCGTCTCTTGTTTTTATTTGAACACAGAGGGTATAAGGCAGTCAGAGGACACAGAAGGGCAGCATTCCATAGCCTTTGTGATATTTGGGACCTACACCATCTCCATCCCTCAGACCTGGATGCCCTCATATGAGTAGGTATCTGCTGAGGGCCTGGCACAGCAGGGCGGGGGGGTTAGGCCAAGCCGGCTGCAGGAGAACCTAGGGGTGTGGGAGCTTCCTTCAGGGACAGTAGCAACTGTATTGCAAAGCCCAGAAGAAATCAGCTTCTCTCTGCTGGTTGATTCACCATCTTTTGTTGAGCTTTTGCTATGTATCAGATGATGCTAGACCTGAAAATAGCAGATGAATAAAACATGCTTCCTGCCTCACAGGAGCTCACATGAATGGATAAGACATGCAAGTAAATGGATCATTTATAGTCTGAGAGGTGGGGACACAAGATGAATAGAGAGAGTGTTGTCGGGGGCACAGAGGGGGAGCACCAGAACTGGGGATATTTCCAGAGGAAGTGAGGTTCGAGTCAGATGTTCAAAGGTGAATGGCAGCTGCTGCCAGGTGGTTGAAGAAGGGAAAGAACATATGGAGGGACAGTGGAAACTGCAATGCTGGTGTTGGGGAGGCTCCTTGTTGAGCTCTGGACAAACACATTTGCCAACGGCCTTTGCGACTGTTGACAGTGGGCTGTGGGTGCCTTGTTGGGGAGCCTCTGAACAGAGGAGAGCTACTTGCAAGAACTAAACCGCATGTATCCAAGTCCAATGGCCAGTGGTGTGCTCTTTTCTCATTCAGATCTTTGTTTTTGAAGTTTTTATATGACATGCTTATCCTTAAAATTTCCAATAGTACATGAAAATATAAGAAAGAAAGTAAGCATTACCTCAAATCCTTCAACCTAGGAGCTTCTGGGTGGCTCAGTCAGTTAAGCAGCTGCTTTCAGCTCAGGTCATGATCCCAGGGTCCTGGGATCCCAGGGAGCCTGCTTTTCCCTCTTCCCTCTGCAGCTCCCCCTGCTTGTGCTCTCTCTTTCTATCGATCTCTGTAAAATAAATAAAATCTTTTAAAAAAATATTTTGAAAAAGGCCTTCAACCTAAAGCTCACCACTGTTAACATTTGGCAAACATCCTTCCACATACCCCTCTATATACCCTCATTGAAACACTTTTGTAGAAATGTCATGCAACTCAATTTGGCAGGCTGGGCTGGGGCTATGCAAGAAATATGGCATACAGCAGTGAACAAGGCTGCTAGGGGCCCTGCCTTGGAGGAGTTCCACTTTAGTTTTAACTTAGGGTGGACTCTAGAAAGATAGAATTGATTACAAAATCTCAGGTGGACCAGAAGCCTTTCCCATTATAGGGCCTTTGTGCAAAGCTTGTTTCTCACCTGGATGGCTACGCTATTTTCCTATACTAGGGACAGATAACCATGTCAACAGATATAATTGTATAATATATTTAATGGAAGTATTTTTTCTCTTGTATGGAAAAATCATCGATCGATTTTTATTTTTAACTAATCACATTAATAGATTTTGATTGTTTAAAAGTTTTTTTCTATTATGAACAGTTACATAACAAACATTCTTTATATACATCTTACCATTTATCTTTGGATAAATTCCTAAAAGTAGAGCCACTAGCTTGAATGATATGCACATTACACTTTTGATGTGTATTGCAAAATACACACTGGCCTTCTAGAAGGTTCCATCAACACTTTGTAAAGTACCATTTTCCCATACTCTACCAACACTAGGAATCCTCAATTTATAAAACCTTTGACCATCTGATGAAATTTCAGGGTGTTCACATTTCAGTTTTAATTTACTTTTATTTGTTACTAGTTCAATAATTTTTCATCCATTTATTTATTGTTTGTCTTCTTTTGTGAACATCTTATTCATATCCAATGCCAGTTGTTTTTTTAAAAATCCCCATTGGGGTACTTGTCTTTTTCATAGTAATGATTTACAAGTGCTCCTCATATATCAAGGGCACTAGCACTTTGCTGTACTTATTGCAAATACTTTTTCCACTTCTCGTTTGACATTTTATTTTTCATGTTATGTTTCTGTCATAGAGAGGTAAAACAACACCACAATAATGCAGTCATATATCTGATCACCTTTTCTTCTGTGGTTTTGTATTTTTATGACATTCTTTTCATCCATTTCTGACTATATTGACTCATTGCTTGTGCCTGGCTGAATTTGAGGCTTGAATGGAAGCCAGATGGCTAAGAATTCATTCTAATAAGACAGAGGCTGTGCTGATAAAAATGAGAAAACATCAAGAAAATGTATCTGAGGTCATTTCTGCCCTCTCTCCCCACTGATTATGGGGTCCCAATGTTGTGGTTCCAGAACAATCTGAGAGCAGACCCCAGGTAAGACGGCCTTTCCACAAACACACGAAATGAAGAAAAACATCCCTTCTTTGTGAAGAAGATCCTCTGCCACTCCCAGTGTGGGCTGGGCAGTACCAAGGACTGAGCCCAAGCAACAGAGACAATGGAAGCAAATGGATGTAGAAGATAAAATCCATCCTGAAGAGTTAATGTGAAATAGCCATCATTTGTTAAGTGTCTACTCTGTGTCCTCCAATGTCTTACATGATAGATAATCTTGTCCTTATTTTACATATCTTAAAAACGAACCAACAAATAAGATTGCAGAAGTGAAATGTTTGATCCAAGGGCATATAGCTAGTAAGTAGAAGAACTGGGATTTGAACTCTGCTCTGAGCTGATTCAAAAGCTAGTGTTATTAAGTATTCATTAGGCATTGCACTAAGTGCTTTACACATCCTAGCTCTTCATGCGGCAGCAATCATTTGAGGTAAGCATTTCTATTTTAAAGATGAGAACAATGAAACCTGGAGCAGCTAAGTAGCATGCCCCTGATCAGACAACTAACAGGTTGCAGAATCAGGGACTGAATCAAACATTTTGTCTTGTCTTTCTTTTTACATTTTATTTTTAAAATATAACTTTATTATTTATATTTTTGAAATGCTTTTGCTTGTTAAAATTTCAAGTGATGACACAGATCCTTGTTGTTTCTATCACTCCATTCTGCGTGCTCCCAATATACGTTTTGAATTAGCAGCTGTCCTTGGGAGAACTTAGCACCCTCTTCCCACCCCCCATGCTTTGAAGGTTATGTCCCCGTCTGCTATCTTCATGGAAATGTATTTTTTTTTTTTGGTTAACTACTAAATGGGAAAAAGGAATAATTTATGTAATTACCAGGCAATATTGGTGTTGTCAAGTGTGACCACAGTACCTGGAAAAGTTAATAAGTGAGTGATTGTTTAATTACTTACCTACTAATGATTTTCCAGGAATCGAACCATTTGGTTTTGCACCTGAACATTTTCTATTAGGTCAATTAGAAATAATCTGTGAGACAGCAGAGTTGTGAACTCCAAAGGTTATTGCACTGGGGTCACCATTATTGATTCCACCATGGGGTTCCACTAAAACATCTATTGAGATATCGACCAATTATTTTAATGCAGCCTTTCTTTTATTAGGCATGAGTAACATGTTGGGTAATCAAAATAAAATTGTGCTTTCTGAATCTTGCTCCCCAAGTTGGAACTTTTTTCTATGATGCACTTATATTTTCTTTTGATTGGAGACCTTCCTAGAAAATATTTCCCCCAAACAAGGTCATTAGATTTAAGTATATAAATGAGGAACATCAGATTTCAGAAAACCTTTTGATGCATAGAGATCATTTGCATTTGGGCATTTCTCCTCCCCTTTTCTTCCAACATGCACACATATAGACAATCCAAACCACCCCCACATTTTCTCCCTCTCCTCAACTAATTGGTTTTGGGATATTCAGCAAGCACCGAGACATGAATAATTCAATGCGAGTTATTAGAAGGAAACAAAGGTGAGATAATTTTTTTTCCTGGATACAAAGGAAATGTTTCTTACCCTCAGAGTTAGGCCTTTTAGCAGGTGTCAGAATCACCTGGAGGGCTTGTTAAAACACGGGTTCCTTCGTCTCACCCCTAGATACTCTGATTCAGGGATCTACGGTGGACTCTAAGAATTTGCATTTCTCACAAATTTCCTGAGCTGCTGATTGCACTGGCTTTAAAATATGGCCACAGAGTCTTCAAAACTTCTCCTTCCTTTGAGCTTTCCTCTACCTTTGCTTCTCCATCACCTCCCTATTCAGTTAACCAATAAAGCCTGTAGATTTTATCCTTTAAATGTTTTTCACACCTACTGATTTCTGTGCACTGACTACCACTGGCCTCCCTCCTCATCTCTCACCTGAGCTATTTTGATCATCTTTTTATTCTCCATGTCTCTAATACTGCCCCTGCTTTAAATCCATCTACCACTCTGTGTAGGCAGTGTAATCATCTAATACTGAACTCAATTCCATCTTCTTTTTCTTTCCTGTAAGGTTCTCATTTGTCTTTTAAAACTCACGTCGGAAATTATCTCCTCAAGGAAGCCTTCCCTGAAACCCCTCCTGGGCTAGATGGTTCTCTTCTGTCTCATGTACTCCCCTGTGTGGACTTTTAACTTAGTTTATTTTCCATTTATTGAAATTGTGTGTGGTCGTTTCTTCCATTAAAATGTAAGCTGCTTCAGGCAGAAATTATAGCTTCTCATCTTCCTACCACAACCACCTAAGAAAGGAACATAATAGTTCCTTAATAAATGGGAGACTGCACTAAGCAGTAACACTAGATTGGGTAGTGATGACCTAGTGAGCCTCATGCCATCGTTCAGTCAACAAATACTACTGAGCACTGTTATGGGCTGAATTGTATGCCTCCCCACTCGCCCCATTCATATGTTGAAGTCCTTACTCTCCGTACCTCAGAATGTGGTTGTATTTGGAGATAGGGTCTTTAAAAAGGTCATTAAGTGAAAAGGAGGCCTTTATCAGAAAGGGAGACAGAACATGAGAGACTCCTAACTGTGGGAAACGAACTAGTGGTGGGGGAAGAGGGTGGGGGTGACTGGGTGATGGGCACTGAGGGGGGCACTTGATGGGATGAGCACTGTTATTCTATATGTTGGCAAATTGAACACCAATAAAAAATAAATTAAAAAAACAACAACAAAAAAGAAAGCCTACCCTACCCTTTAGGGTAGGCTCTAATCCTTATTTTTATTTTATTTATTTTATTTTTTATATGTATATATTTTTATTGGAATTCGATTTGCCAACATATAGTATAACACCCAGTGCTCATCCTGTCAAGTGCCCCCCTCAGTGCCCATCACCCAGTCACCCCACCCCCACCCACCTCCCCCTTCCACTACCCCTTGTTCGTTTCCCACAGTTAGGAGTCTCTCATGTTCTGTCTCCCTCTCTGATATTTCCCACTCATTTTCTCTCCTTTCCCCTATAATTTCGTTCACTATTTTTTATATTCCCTGTATGAGTGAAACCATATAATGATTGTCCTTCTCCGATTGACTTACTTCACTCAGCATAATATCCTCCAGTTCCATCCATGGTGAAGCAAATGGTGGGTATTCATCATTTCTAAGTGGCTGAGTGATATTCCATTGTATACCACATATATGTGTATATACCACATCTTCTTTATCCATTCATCTTTTGATGAAAGCCGAGACACCTGCACCCCAATGTTTACAGCAGCAATGTCCACAATAGCCAAACTGTGGAAGGAGCCTTGGTGTCCATCAAAGGGCAGGCTCTAATCCAGTGGGACTACTGTCCTTATAAGAAGAGGAGATGAAGATACAGACACAAGTCTACAGAGTTGTGTCTACACGAAGAAGGCTATCTACAAACTAGAGGTCTCAGAAAATCCCAACCCTACCAACACTTTGATCTCAGGCTTCTAAGTTTTGGAAAGGTAGAAAATAAATCTGTTAAGTCACCCAATCTTTATACTTGGTTATGGGTGAAATATAAGCACCTCTTATGAATTAGGTGTTATTCCAGGTCCTGGGGAGATTTAGATGAATCCCACACACAGGGTCCCTGCCCTCATGGAGCTTGCAATCTACTGGGTGTCTCTTCTATGCAAATGATTTTTCAGTTCAACACAATAAATGGGCTCTGCATGCACAGACATGGATGGGCAATTATGACACAACCAGGTACTGAGCTCAAGGAATTTATGACATAAATGCAGAGACAATGCTTAACTCGCACAATAAATAGACAGTTCAAGGCTACCTAACATTGAGGACAAAAATGTCCTTAGGAGTGCCAAAATGGGAAGGTATGGTATAGGATAAAGTGTTTGGGGAGATCACCTAAACAGACCTTAAGGAGGCAGAAATTCAGATAGTCAGGGCTTAGACTGAGAGAAATGGAGTCTATACCCAGGGAAAAGAACAACATGAGCAAAGATGCAGAAGTGGTTAGCCTCATGCCTTCAGTGGTAGTATGTTCATACACTTAGCAAATCATCTGTCAGATAATAAGGAGAGTTATTAATAATTGCCACTGTTTTGACATACTTTCTCTGTGCCAAGCATTGTGCTAAATGCTTTGTAAGTGTTGCCTCATTTACTCTTTTAGGAAAAGCTGTAAGTAGATTGTATTTTCATTTTACAAGTTAAAGCTCAAGACTCAGAGCAGTGAGCATCCCAGGTGGCTCAGTGGCTTAGTGCCACCTTCGGCCCAGGGCCTGGTCCTGGAGACCTGGGATCGAGTCCCGTGTCAGACTCCCTGCATGGAGGCTGCTTCTTTCTCTGCCATGCTCTCTCTCTCTCTCTCTCTCTCTCTCTCTCATTCTGTCTCTCATTAATAAATAAATAAAGTCTTAAAAAAAAGACTCAGAGCAGTAAAATAATTATCTATGTCATTACAGGTCATTTGTTAAAAGAATAAATGAAAGAGATGACATCAGACAATAATTGGTAAGGAAAGAATGTCGTATCTTTTCAAAGAATTACTAAAACGAAAATAATTTGAAAGCTTCTTCTCATGGACATTTGTTGAGTGATGTGGGTCAGTGGTTCTCATACTTGGCTGTGTGTTAGAATCATCTGGAGAACTTTGAAAACTCCCACTGCCCACACTGTAGCTGAGTACACAAGATCTTTACTAGAAATCTGTTTCACCAAATCCTTCCTTCCTGTCTTCTCCTCTCCCTTCTACGTACACACACTCCAAACCTACTCCCTTCATCTTTTTTTTTTATTGCAGTTATTTTTGTTTTCTCCGTATCAGACTCTCTTAAAAATTTGGTGCCCAATAAGAGCTTTCCTCTTCTAGCAAATCTACTGAGTACTGCCTATCTCTTCGTTAGTAGGACTAGATGAAGAACAAGCAAGTCATAGACTTTAACTTTTCCCTTAGTTCTTGAGGCCCTTCCTTCCTCTCCTTTCTATCTATCCATCCATCCATCCATCCATCCATCCATCCATCCATCCATCCATCCAACTTTAGCACTTAGAGGGCAAGGTAACTCTTGTATATATTGTAAATGTTTAATTCTTGTCTTAATTTATGTGTTTACATGGCTATTCCATCTCCTATATCTATTGTAAGCTGCTTTTTGTTTGTCTGCCTATTTTTGGTCCTTTTACTCACTGAATCCCCCAAGTGGTAAGAACCACACCTGTTTTATTTGCCCTCAACACCAAGTAGCACAAAGCAGCTTTACAGGTAGTAGTCAATATTTTTTCAAGAAAGATGTCAATAGTCCTTTCTACCAAGAGAAAGGTTAAGGGCCTATGCAGCCCAGCTAAGCATATTAGCTTTAGCTTCAGTGTGAATTTTAAATTGTGATTGAAAACACAGCTGGCAGGATGAGGGCTGTATGTTTTCTTCTGCCCACCAAGGCTGGGCATGATGAGCTGTTCTGTAATCACAGGAGGGGCATGGGTACACAGGTAGGCTCAGAGAGCTCTTTGGTCTGGCTTACAGCACAGTGACTCTGCCTGAATGACTCCTCTTCACTCCATTTCTGTTTTCCTACAGGCAGCACCGTCCAACCTCTTAAATAGCAGTTCTCAGGTTCATTACCTCAGGAGTTCATGCAGGCTAAAAATATAAATAGGGTCAAGAAAAGTTTAGATAAATTAATGAAAGGCAGTTCTGTTGGTTTGCAGTTCTGAAGGAAAAGGAAGTTGGGGATGTGAGTTATATCTCTCTCTGATAATATCACCCAGAATGGCCCTCCCTTAACAAATGTCTGCTTGGCCCTGTCCTCAGAGGTGGCTAAAATGCATTTCTTTCATGTGTCAGGAGTAAAGATATATGGTGAGGTCACCAATTCTTCATGTTTCTGGGTCATAATTTCAGTCTGGGACATAATGTGAGCAAGTGAGGCAGCCCTGCGCGTCATCACTGAATCCCTAACGAGAAGTGGAGATTTCGGAAAGTCCCAAAGGCGTCTCCTGCTCTGATAGTTCCTGAGTTTTGTTGTATTTTGTTGGCTTACAACAGCAGAAATGTATTTTCTTAGAGTCCTGGAGGCCAGTCTCCCTGGAAAGAAATTAAAGTGTCAGAAGAGCTCTCATTCCTTCAGGAGGCTTAAGGGTGGAATCTGTGCCTTGCCTGTGCCAGCCACTGGTGGCTGCCGCCATTCCTTAGCTTGTGGCCACATCACTGTGATCTTTGCATCTCTTCCCAATTGCCTTCTCCCCTGTGTGTCTGATCTCCCCCTGCCTTTGTCTTACAAACCCTTGGGATGGGAATTCTGCATAAGCCACGTATGAACTCGGTATATATTTGCATATACAAAATTTAAGTAGTAACTTTGTAAAACTGTTAGTACTCTTGTCAGTTGGGCTTGTATGAATCCTCCTCTTACCCAAAAAGAACTAGACTGTTTCCATTTTTATTTCTAATCCTGAAGCTGAATGTTTCTTCTTGGATGTGAGTTCAAATAAATTGATCTGAATAATAATAATAACAATAATAATAATAATAATAATAATAATAATAATAATAGTGGGATGGCACTTAGCATTCACCAAGATAATCCAGAGTAATCTTGTTATCGCAAGACCCTTAATTTAAGCACACCTGCAGGAACTTTGTCATGCAAGGTAACATTTACAGGTTCCAGAGATTAAGGCCAGGGATTAAGACAACTTAATCTAGAGATTATGGTAAAAATTTATTTCTCTCATAAAGAATCCTGGAGATAGGCAACCTGGGGTTGATATGGCTGTTGTACAATGTCAGTAGAGTGATAGTTCCGAAGTAATTGGCCAAATATATTATGTAGCAAACTTCCAAACAGAGCCAAATAAAGTGCCGAGCAAGGATTCTGTGGCTGATTATATTAATATCAGTAAGAAAAGCATCAGGAGAACCCTATAGGGGCATTTTGAAGAAGATGCTTTTGTTTCTGTGGTTAGGACACCCATCCAAAGGGATTCTTTATTTAGGAAGGGTGGACACACAGCCCGCCATCACGTCACTTCACAACTACCTTTCTGGGAAAGTGGAGAGGACAGCTTAGAATTTCTTTTAAGATGTGTTGACTTTAGGCTTCATTATTTTGCTTTTCAGAAATGTTCCAGACATTGTAAATAACTTATGCAGAATGAAGGATGACAGGTCAATTCACTGCCAAATCAGGAATGAGAAACTGGGGGACGGGTGTGCGGGGAGCATTGTACTTAACCTGAGCAGCCAGGGTCCAGGGGAGGCTGACATTTAGAAGGGGATAAATACAAACAGCATTTTCCTGGTGCTGTGAATAATGTGGACACAGAAGAAGCAGGCTAAAGAAACTCAACCCAAAACAGACAGTATCAACTTCCTGTCACGTTGAAAAATAACAATGACCACAACCAACTATGGGATGAAGCTCTGGCAGTAACAATAGACAAAAGAGAGGAAGTACGCCTTTGAGACTTGAGATTCCAACCGGCAGTAACCACTTGTCAAGGATTATTGTGTGACCACTGACCACAAACTATTTCCTTGGCCATCCAACAGTGAAAGCCAAAGAGCATGAGGGCACTGGGGATTCGTCCTGTGTGAAAGGTGGGGTTGCAACGCTCAGATGCTCACGAGGCCTGAACTCCATCACTAGGCCGAAAAGCATTATTTTCTTAGCGACTGACTTTCCAATGGGTGGAGGGCCGGGGGCTGCTTTGTTGGGAGGAAGCATCCATAACCCTGTCTTCAGTTAAGTGGAGAAAAGTTTTTAATATTCCCTGAAACTAGAGAAACAAAATGCTAATACTTAAAGGAAAACAACTCCAAACCAGAAATGGCAAATATCATTAGGGTATTCAACTGAATATATTGGCCGTGAATGCTAAGACGACGGAACAGATGTGGATGGGCTGCAAAAGTATACATTTTGCTCTCAATTTTCGTGACCTGGTTCACTGTTTTATTTGAGTGAGTCAGGGTGCTGTATGAGTTTCATGCATCCTAAGCACCCCTAAAGCAGGGTGTGCCCCCTAGCAGGCAAGGCCTGCTGTGGCATTAAAACAAATTACTGGCTATCCTTGCTGCCAAATATGAGATGATGTTGCCCTAGATGTGGGATATAGTGGTGATAAAACTGCCCAATATGAGTTTTTTTTTTTTATTCTGAATAAAGAGTGAAAACTACTTAACCATGAGGTAGCATCTTGATAGTGGATCCTGACAATTTTATAAAAGAAGACCCTATGGCATAACGGAGAAGAGAGAACTTGATGCCACTGCTGATAGTTTTGGTCCAGAAGGGGAAGTAGTGAATATGTTGAAGGATGCTAACTGTCAAGGTTAAGAATGATAGTTATTCTTTTGGATTATATTTATCTTTCAGGATTTTCTCTTTATAATTTTTTTGAAGCTGGTAACATCAATTTAAACTCTGGACATACAAGCAACATTTTATGAGATCCAGCTCTGATTACTCCTCCTATATTTATTTTTACATGAGCTAGGAAGGGATAAGGGGGAGGATGCAAGTTGCCTATGCTTAGATCCCAAGTTCAGCAAGATACCTAAAGTCAAGTGAAATTATACAAGTTCACATGGATTTCCCTGATTTATTTTTATGTTTAACTGCTTTGTCATGGCTGTCATAGAATAATTGCATATATTTAAAAGTATACGATTTTGATACATTTGGACATATTTACATAACCATGGAACTATCACTATAGTCATGATAGTGGGTCCCTTTACAATACCTGCCTCTTGCCCCTCTACCTCATCTCCAGATAATCACTGTTCTATCTTTATAGATGGGTTTGTATTTTCTAGAATCTTATAATAAATGGAATTATATAATATGAATTCTGTTTTACCTAGCATGTTTCCCTCAGCATAACAGTTTTCAGCTTTACCCATATGGTTGTATGCATTTAATTAATTAATTAATTCCTTTTAATTCCAGGCAGGATGACACTGTATGAATACACCAAAATTTGTTTATCCCTTTTTATTGCGGAGAGTATTCCATTGTATGGATCTACCAAAATGTATCTATCTGTCTGTTAATAGATATTTGGATTGTTTCCAATTTTTTGGCAATTTCAAATGAAGATTTGAAGAACATTCATGTAAAAATCACTGTGTGGACATGGTTTTCCTTTTTCTTTTCTCATAGGTATTTGCATTTACCTGAATGGAACTGGGGGATTTTGTGGTAGGTATATGTTTAAATTTTGATGTTATATTTCCCTTTCATTGAATTCAGGATATTTTAAAATTTCTCTTGAGCATTCTTTGACTCATGGGTTACCTAGAGGTATTTCCAAATATTTGCTAATTTTCTAGATACCATTCTGTTTTTGATTTCTAGCTTAATTTTGCTATATTCAAAAAATATGTGGTACAATTTCTGTTCCTTTGGATTTGTTAAGGCTTGTTTTATGGCACAGAATATGGTCTATCTTGATGAATATTCATGCGCACTTGAGAGGAATATGTATTCTGCTGTTGTTGGATAGAGTATAAATGTCAGGTCAAGGGTTTTGGTTGTGTTGGTAGGCTCTTCTATGTCTATTTATTTTCTGTCCTTTTTTTTATCTGTGATTGAAAGACAAGTGTTGAAATTTCAGATATAATTGTAGATGTGTGTATTTATCCTTTATTTTAAATTCCTGTTTTTAGGTTGTTACACATTTAAGATTGTTATATCTTTATGGAGAATTGGCTCCTTTATCATTATTTATTGTCCCACTGTATCCACTGCAATACTTCTCATTCTTAAGTCTTTTTTTCTTGATATCAAATAGCTTTTCTGGCTTTGTTTTTATTAATGTTTGCATGCCATATCTATTTCCATTTTGTAACTTTTAACTTAGTTATTAATTTATAGTTGATAAATTATCATTTATTGATAAGTTAATTTAGAGGTGACTTGTTTTGTAGATAGCACATAGTTGGGTCTTATTTTTATTTTTACCTAGTTGGATAACTAGGTAAAAGCACATCTTTTCACTGATGTGCTTAGACAGTGTATATTTAATGTAACTGAGCACAGTCTACCTTCAAGTAACAATATACTGCTTCACATATACTATTAGAGCTTTACGATAATATATTTCTAATTCTTACCTTAAGGCCTTTATGCTGTAGTTGTCAAACCTTTTACTTCTATATGTATTATGAATCCCACACTGCATCATTGTTATTTTTGCTTTAGATCAGAGATTGGCAAACTAAGGTCTGGTAGCCAAACCAGTCTACCACCTGTTTTGGTTTACTGTATCATAGCCCTATCAATTCATTTATATACTTTTTAAAGGATGTTATCTTAATAGAACTGCAGAGCTGAGTAGTGCCACAAAGACTATATAGCCCTTGGGATCCCTGGGTGGCTGGGCGGTTTAGCATCTGCCTTTGGCCCAGGGTGCGATCTTGGAGTCCTGGGATTGAATCCCACATTGGGCTCCTTGCATGGAGCCTGCTTCTCCCTCTGCCTGTGTCTCGGCTTCTCTGACTCTGTGTCTCTCAGGAATAAGTAAATAAAAATCTTAAAAAAAAAAAAAAAAAGACTATAGGGCAGCCCTGGTGGCTTAGTGGTTTAGCGCCGCCTTCAGCCCAGGGTGTGATCCTGGAGACCTGGGATCGAGTCCTACGTCGGGCTCCCTGCATGGAGCCTGCTTCTCCCTCTGTCTGTGTCTGTTCTCTCTCTCTCTCTCTCTCTGTCTGTCTCTCATGAATAAATAAATTAAATCTTTAAATAAAGATTTATTTTTAAAAAAAGACTATATAGCCTGCAATGGCTAAAATATGTACTCTCTAACCCTTTCCAGGAAAATGTTTGCCATATGCTGTTTTGATGACCGGTTATCTTTTAAAGTTGTTCCTATAATAAATAAATGATAAATATTAACTCTGTGGTTACTATTTCTGATGTTATTTTTTTCTTTTATATAGATATATATTTCTATCTGGTATCATTTTCCCTGTGACTGAAAGATTTCTTTTAACATTCCTTTTTGTGTAGGTTTAATGGTGATGGAATCTTTCAACTGTTGTATATCTATAAAACATCTTTATTTCACTATCATTTAAAATAAATATTTTTGTTGGGTGTAGAATTCTATGTTGACAATAATTTCTTTAGTACTTTAAAGGTATTGCTCCACTGTCTTCTTATTCGTGTTTTTTTTATGAGAAATAATGCTTTCATGCTTTGTTCTTCTGTATATATTACCATTTTTTGGTGACTCCTTTTCTTTTTATCACTGTATTTGAGAAATTTGATTATGATTATGAAATTTGAATTATGAAATTTGAGAGATAGTTGTCCTCATAATTTCTTATGCTTAGTGGTAAGTTGATTTAAAGTTTCCAACAAATTTGGAAGCTTCTCAGCCATCATTTCTTATATTGTTTCCATTCCACTTTGAGAATTCCAATTATGTGTATGTTGGACACTTGAAGTTGCCCACATTCATGAATGTTTTATTTATTTTTATTCTTTTTTTCTCTGTGTATTTTATTTTGGATAGTGTCTTTTCCTATGTCTTCCAGTTCACTAATATTTTCTTCTGCAATATCTAATATGACATCAATTCCACATAGTGTATTTTTCATCTCTGAAAGATGATTGTGTGCCTTTTAAAAATAATATAATATATATTATATATTTCACATTTCTGCTTAACATAGTCAGTTTTTCCTTCAGCATTCTTGTCATATGGAATATAGATGTAATAACTATGTTAAGACCTTTGTTCATAATCCTGTCACTGCTGTCAGTTCTGAGTTAGTGTTGATTGTTTAATTTCTTTCTTCATTATAGGTCAGATATTCCTGCTGATTTGCATGCTTGGTAAGTTTTGTTTGTTTTTTTGCTTGTTTTTTTTTTTTTGTTTTTTTAGATGCCAGACATTGTGATTTTTACTTTTTTGGTGGCTATATTATTTTTTTGTGTTCCTATAGATATTCTAGAGTTTTGTTCTAGGATGTGGTTAAGTAACCTGAAAAATAGTTTGGTGCTTTTGGCTCTTGCCTGTAAACTTTGTTAATATAGATCAGGGAAGCATTTAGTGGAGGGGCACTTTTACCACTGCTAAGGAAAGACTCTTCTGAGTACTTCCATTTGGCAGAATCCTGATGGCCTCCATGTTTTGACCTCTGGTGTTACTATCATCATTATGTTACAAGACACAGGAAAAGAGATTTTGCAGATATAATTGTTACTAATAAGTTGGATTGAAGATAGATGATCCAGGTAGGCATAAGTTATACGAGCTTTTTAAAAGCAGAAATTTTCTGGATGCTTGCAGAAGAGTAGGTCAAATATGCTAAGCACAAGGGTGATTTGGTGTATCATTGCTGGCTTGAAAATGTAAAGGGATCATGTGGAAAGGATCTATGAGTGGCCTCTAAGAGCTGAGAGCAATCCCTGGCCAACAGCTGAAAGAAAATGGGGACCTCAGTCTTATAACCACAGGTAACCAAATTCAGCCAAAAACGGGATGAACTTGGAAACAGATTCTTCCCCAGAGCCTCCAGGTAAGAGCTCAGCCCAACTATGCCTTGATTTTGGCCTCATGATACCCTGAGCAGAGAACCCAGTCAAACCTGCCTGGGCTTTTCATCCACATAACAAAAATAATAAATGGGTATTGTTTTCAAGCTTCTCAATTTGTGGTTAATTAATACACAGTAATAGAAAACTAATATGGTAGCCTATGCAATATCCTGCAATTATGAGGTTTTCCATTTCTAGCCAGTGGACACTATGGCCGGCTCCATGTGTGCTCTGAGTTTTGTTCCCTCTAATCCTCTCCAATGGTTCTTTCCCTGCCATCTGATGGTTCCCTTAGGGTCCTTTGCTGGTCAGTACTCAGGTGAATGCTCCAGGGGGTCAGGATCTAACATTCTCTCTCCAAACATCTTTCCTTGCCAGCCCTCTGCCCTGCAAACTGTAGCCTCCCCACGCTCCCAGCTCTGTCACCTCGACTCAGGGAGAATGTCAGGCTCTACCTGGGTCTCTTCTCCTGCTGCTGCAGCCTGGAAACTCTGTCCAGAAAGTAAGTTGGTGATTAGGGCTCCCTGAATTTGCTTAATGTTTTTCAGAGATCATTGTCATTTGTTGACTCATGTCATGTGTCTTGAAAGCCACTGTTTCATATATTTGGTCTAGGTTTTGATTGTTTCAGGAGTGCAGGTAAATTCATTTTCTAGGACTTGATCTTGATTAGCAGCAAAAGTCCTCAGTTAAATACACTTGGGGTCTGTTTAAATCTAAGTTTAGGGGATAAAAGTCTCAAAAATGCTCACACTGCCAATGGAGGGGTCTCAGAATCCTCTGTATTTATAGATTGAAGATACCATGTTACTTAGAGCAACCTACCAATACTTTCTATGTAGATGGAGATTAAAATATCAAAACAAAGTCTAGTAGTCAACTAAGTTCTGAAAGAGAAGTAGCATAGATTGTCCAAAATCATTGGCTTTTTTACAGTTGGATTTGCCCATTGCTCTTTATGAGTCAGGTTGACTTGATTTCCAATTTCAAGAGCAGGGATCTGCGGTGATCTGATCTCCCTCCATGCTGAGTGAGTCCTTTATCCTTCTAGTAATATCAACTCCTACTTAAGAAAGGGATTCCTCCATGTTCGCATCACAAACTACCCTTCAGATTCTTTAGAGGGCATTTCCAGGGATGATGTATGTCATTCTCTTCTTTACTCACAGGTTTCCACAGCCAGGTTGCCAGAGGGTCTGGAGGTGAGGGTGAGAAAGTGAAATGGTTGCTGTGAAACTGTTCTGATGATTGAAAGATATGAGCTCCTTTAGGAGCTTTATTTTATGTCATGGTGATGAGCAGCTCCCTCCCCTGTACCAGAGAGAGGCTTCGACTCCTTGCTCTACCTGGGCTGCTGCTTTCTCCAGCTTACCTGCAGTGCACCTGCTGGAGCCAGGTCTCTATGTGTGCATAGAGGCAGGGGAGATGCTTGCGTGCTTACTTTGAAGAAAAAAAAAAGGTATTAGCTACTAATGCTTTCCTTAGGTAACACTGTTCTTCTCACATAGGAACAAATGCTTTCAAAAGCTTTTATGGAACTGGGCAAATCATATAACTTTAGATTTAGGATGAAATTAAAGAGGCCAGAGCCACAGCATTCAAGTGTATAAAGAGGTGAGAGAACCATGTGGGTATTGTGGAATAAGGTTATTAAATCTAAATATGTGCTTTAAAGGTTGGTTTTCAAACTTTAATGTGCATGGAAATCACATGGGAAACATCAAAATGCAGACTCTGATTCCATAGGTCTGGTGTCGGGGGCTGAGTGTCTCCATTTCCCATTAGGCTCCAGGTGATGCCTATGCTGCTAGTTTGGGGATCACACTTTGAGTAGCCAGGTTCTGAAGGCACCTATTAAGGAATAAATATATGAGAAAAACAGAAATAACAGTTACAATCAGCTTTCATTTATTTATTCAGCACCTAAAGGCCTAGCATGTATAATAAACTATACTTAGTGATACGGGGAGAAAGGAGAATTAGAATAAAACTTCCTCATGGCGCCTGGGTGGCTCAGTCAGTTAAGCATCTGCCTTCACTCAGGTCATGATCTCAGGGTTCTGGGATCGAGTCCCACCTCAGGCTCCCTGCTCAACAGAGAGTCTGCTTCTCCCTCTGCCTCTCCTCCCTCCCTATTTGCACTCTGTCTTTCTTTCTCTCTCAAATACGTAAGTAAATAATTTTTTTAAAAAAAGAATAAAGCCTCCTCTTGAAGTTCAAAATATATATAAAGCATTAGCCTATAAGTAGGGATAGTATCATACTTTGTGGTTAAAGATACTTGAGTTTGAATCCTGGTTTGTGAAAAATTAATCAAATTACTTAACTACTGTACAATTCAATTTTCTCTTTTGTGAAATGAAAAAAAAATAAAAGTAATGATAGTACCTACAGCTTAGGCATATTCAAGGATGAAATGAGTTGATGCAGATAAGCACCCTAAGAACAAAGACTGGCACATTGAAAAGACCAAAAATTGACTTTATAATCTAAGCAGAAAGGTGAGAAAAGTCATAAAAGGGATTTAGGTAAAATATGAAGTTCAGTCCCAGCCAAAGAGTAGTGACCATTTCTTTCCAATCCCATATCTGGAAATAGTTTTTTCTTCTGCCAAATGCCAGGCAGATATAAAGGGAATCAGTTATCCCTACTGTATGAGGAGAAGATGGGAAAGGAATATGGGAAAAAAGATGTGAGAAAGTTATCATCAATGTTGCTTTGTGTTTCTAATTTTCCTTCTTTTCTTTTATAAACTGGAAGAATTGAATTTGAACTTTGGCTCTGCTACTTATTACCTGAAATAATGATACATTTCTTAATCTGTCTGTGCCTCAGTGGCCTTTTTCTATAGAATGGGGATAACAATGTACAATGGTACAGTTGTGAAAATTAAAAGCAAAAAATGTGGTAGGTTGAATATTGGCCCCCGAAAGATATCTGGGTCCTCATCCCTGGAAATGGTGCATGCTATCTTAGATGGCAAGAGACTTTGCAGACGTGATTAAGAATGTTGAGATAGAGGAGCACCTGGGTGGCTTAGTCCATAGAGTGTCCGACTCAGTTTTGGCTCAAGTCATGATCTCATGGGCAGTAAGATTGAGCCCCACGTTGGGCTCCACACTCAGTGGGCAGTCTACTTGAAGATTCTCTCCCTCTGCTCCTCCACTTACTCTCTCTTTCTATCTCTAAAATAAACAAATAAATCTTTTAAAAAATAGAATTTTGGGTGCCTGGGTGGCTCAGTCAGTTAAGCGTCTGCCTTCAGCTCAGGTCATGATCCTGGAGTCCTGGAATTGAGCCCCACTTTGGGCTCCCTGCTCAGCGGGGAGTCTACTTCTCCCTCTGTCCCTCACTCCACTTGTGTTCTCTCTCTTGCTCTCTCTCTCTCTCAAATAAAGAAATAAATAAGATCTCAAAAAAATAATTTTGAGACAGAGAACTTATTCTGGATTATTTGGATGGACCCAATGCAATTATAAGTACCCTTATAAGAGGGAAGCAGAACAAGATTTGACACAGAAAAAGGCAATGTGACCTTTTTCAATGTGACCACTGAATCCAAGATGCTGGGTGGCTTGCTTTGATGGTGGTAGAAAATGTCATGAGCCAAGGAATACAAGCAGTACAGCTCTAGAAGATGGAAAAGCCAAGAAAACAGATTCTCCTCTAGAGCCTGCCGAGGTACAGAAAGAGTAAGGCTGACACCTTGGTTTTGCCGCAGTGAAACTGATTTCAGACTTCTGACCTTCAAAACTGTAAGAGAGTAAATGTGCATTGTTTTAAGCCACCAGCATTGTGGTGATTTGTTACAGCTGTCACAGGAAACAAATACAAAAATTATGAAAAGCAGCCATGGAGTGCTTCCCAAATGTCATTTTTCATCCCTTCCCTAATTAGACAGCCATCACTAGCTTAAAACATCTCTAAGTTAAGGCCCCAGGAACAATTTTAATTTTCCCTGAAGAGGTCTAAAGCCATGCAATATATTCTCTTTGTCTGTAAGGTTACATTGTAAATGAAGCAGTCCTCATGGTTTTCCAGAAGGATATTAAGAAATTTGGGGACTCTACTGGTCTTGGAAAGAAGTCAGAAGACTAGGTGACCAGATGTACCAAGTGAAAACACTTGTGGCTTTCACTTTGCCCCAGCAGGGTATTTGTCTTGTGGTCTGAATCAAGTCATATGGATCCTGCCAGAAACTTTAGAAGCTTCAGAACACAAAGATCTAGTTATTTCAGAAGAGAACTTCAGAAGGGAGGAAAAAGGAAGGGATAATGATCTGTGAAATGATTGAAAAGCATCGCTTATGTATCCTTTCAAGTTTCAATTTGGAGTCTAAAACGCATTTTGTTTAGTTCTGTCTCTCTAAGTTGATGTGGACAAATTTTTGATGTTTGTGTCAAGGAGAAAGGTTTATGAAAAGGCTAACTGGTAATATTCTTGCCATGCACTGATCACTAGTTCAGTCATACAATATTAAACTCATGGGCCCTTAAATCTCCAAGAAAAATGTTCAAGAATCTCAGTTATTCCATTAATTATAAAATAAAAGGATCTTTTCTTCCCTCCCCTACACTGCACACTACATCCACACCCTTAGATGTGGGAATGCACCCAGAACAGTCCGACACTTAAGGAGAACAAATAGAGGCAAGTCAGCAGTCAACACCAGCCTTTGTGTGTTCTCACACTACCTATTCCCTTTGATCTTCCATACTCCACTAGCTGACTTTCTTAAAGGGTGATCTGAGTTCCTAGCACAAAGGTTTGTGATTATTCATTCATTCATCTAAGTATTTTTGAGACTACCATGTTGCCATGTTAACTTTAAGTAACACCTAATTAGACATATTAGTTTTGCCAAGACTTAATAGAGAGTTCAAAGCCTCCATAAAAACATGGCATATGATAACCATTTTAGTTAGCCTGGCAAGGAGCCTGGGCACCCTTTGAAAACTCTTTATTCTTTAATTTGGAGAGCCCAGAAGTTGATCCTCAAATGAGATATTTATGGCAGCATTTGGGAGAATGTAACGTGCTAGGTTAGATAATCATTATAATAATTGCAACAACCACATCCCACTAGAAAACATTTGGAGAACAGTCTGTACAGTGGAGGTTCGTGTAGTCAAGTAAGGCTTCTCTCTAAAAGGATTCTTCCTCCAGACTATAAAAGGATTCAGACTGCTCCTGACTTCTGGCCTCCCCATAAAAAAAGAAGAATCTTACTTGTGCTGACTCTGCATTGAGTGCTTTCCCCCCCTCCAGTGAATCCTTGCATACCTGACAATAAGTTGGAGTCCTGACTCCCATATGCAGTATCCCATAAACTAGGTGATACAAATTGCAGGTTTTACCTTTCTTCCTCTTTTCTTGTACTTTTTTTTTCTCTTTTATTCTTTCCAGCCAGCTCTTCTGTTCCCCAGGCCACCAGTCTCCCAATTCTAACCCCTCATTTTAAGGGTCACAGCTATACTACTTAACACCATCATGAGTCAGGAAGGGGATAACAAGCTGTTTTGAGTATTATAAATAGGTGTCAGGAAGTTCATGCATAAAGACCCGTCCCTCCATTTCAGTTTAGAGAGGGAACCTGGGGCCAATCAAGGAGGACCTTGTGGGCTAAGTGAAGGCATTTCAACTTCATCCTGAAATTAGATGTTATTTTTTTGAAGAGATTTTAAATAGATGATGGTGCAACTAGATTTGCATTAGAGATAGATGATTCTAAGAGTAAGGTGGAGGACAGTTGAAACTTCTACAAGGTTGTAGGGAGGTGATCAGTATGACGAGGGCAGGCTTGGGGGCAGACAGGTTCATGAGGAAGGTATTGCGGTGGTGTAGGCAAACAGTGTTCAGACTCTGAATTAAAACAATTACAAGGATAATGGAGTGAAAGGAATTGGATGGGTAATTGATGGCATTAAGGCAACAGCATCTATAGGAAATAGCGTGAGACGTACATGAGAGTGGGAGTCCAGGAATCAAACAGAAGATGAGAAAGCTGGGCCAAAAAAACCTTCCACATTTCTTCGTGTGGAAATAATAGTTCTTCCTAGACTAAACTGTTATTGTTTGTACTTTGTTATGACCTGTATGATATTCTACTTTATGTCTTATTTTTTATTAATGTACTCTATTCTGCTGCAGAGTGGTCAATTTCTAGGGCACAGTAACTGTTGTTTGTCTTTATGTTACACTCCTGAAATGTCTAATTCTATGCCCTAGAATAAATAGGCACTAAGTGGTGAAAGAATGGATTAAATTTTGTAGCACCTTATAGTTTGTGAAGCACTTTTAAAGGTATAAACAATTAGGTACGGGCAACATCTTTGGGAAAGGAAGATTGGCAGTTATTATTCCCATTTTCAGATGAGAAAAACCTATGGTCAGAAATATTAATACAGCATAGCTAGTAACTGGCAGAGCTGGGTTCATACATCTGGTCCAGAATCTACCACTCACCTACGGTTTTTCATAAATGTCTCAGTGTCCTCACTTATGACTGTTTATCCTTAATAAATAAAGTAGCAGATTTTCTAGCCATTATCATGTTAACTACCACAAAAATTAAAAATGGAAAGGAATGCGGAAGACCAACCCACTTAATAAGTGACAGGGTGCTCAGCAGCATTCAACGTCATTTTCTTCCTTCCAAACTCTCTCCATGTGCAGGCATTGGAAATCCAGAAACTCTATTTTCTTTTACTAGAAGGGTTTAGGTTTTGATTTTACCAATGAGAGGCACTCACATAAAATGTAGAATGTGAAAAAAAGAGAGGCTGTTTTCTAGATACAGTTTGGGCAGGCATGTGGTTTTTCCCAAGGATTTCCAGATAACCCTCTGAGAGTCACCTGCCCTCGTACCACAGTTAGCTAAGGTCATGGGTACCAGTCTCTTATGAAGCCTTCATTTCCTGAGTTATTAAATGTTAGCAGTGGTATCCCTGATTTTCACACCACCTAGACTTTCTAGTTTGCAAAAGCTGGTAAATCCTTATATTAAATCCCTTTGTGCTTTAAATACCTATAGTGGTTCAGTTTTCCTGATTCATGCACCATACGAAGAAAATACAAGTATATTAAAAAAAAAAAGTTGCAAGCTGAGATCATGTATTTGAGAGGCAAATAGCCCTGTTGGTCTCATCTACCTTTACAGCATTCTTGCAATACAACATAGTCCTTTATGTGAGAATGCAGGGGAGCGGATCCTAGATTGACAAATACTTTACTCAAAGTGGTTTAAATACACACTTCCAGTGGCTTGATGCTGGGGTTTGATTCTTAGAACATTTAATTTCCCAGAAAACTTGACTCTTTAGAGGAGCCCATTCCCCTAAAAACACTGGTGGAAAGCTGAAGTTTTACCATGGGTGGAATGGAGTTTCACAATGGCCATGTGCAGGAATGAAAGATTGCTAAACTTGACATTTCATGTATAGTCATGTTCAGATGGGTTGCTGATAGATGGATTAAAAAAAAGATTCTTTCCAGTAACCCATGGATTGATGGAAAGATATTCAAATAGACTGGCAGTAGAGTGCCAAAAATTTCCATGCATTCCTTTGGGATTTTTTTTTTTCCATTAAGTAAAATGAAGTTCTTAATGCCTGGAAAAAATATCCAACAATATGACCTTACCTTTCATCAATACTGTTATTGTCCTTTGCTTTTCTGAATTCTTCTGGTCAATGCAGATAATAAAAGCCCCTTGTCAGCCATCCAGCTACGGTGGTGACCTTTCTCTCAAATGAGCATTTCCTATTCACTTACTGCTTTGTGCTAATTTTCTAGGCTAGACAGCATAGTTGCAAACAGAATACACTGGCTTTGGTTCAGTTCTTAATATCTTGGTGAGGGAGGAGGGGAGCAGCTCACCTTTTTCTCAGGTCACTGGATTGCTACCTTTTATAGTGCTGGGCAAGCTGAGTTATTCAATAACTATTGGGCATTTCCACTGCTCTCCTAAGGCACGTAGGCAATTTTGGTGTTGCAGAAACTTACTTCCCCACAAATATATTTGACACTGAATCAAACCTTGATGGGCCAAATTTCATTTTTCCAAACTCTGGGGATGGGTAGACCTGGCTTTGTGTTCAGTTCACTGAATATCTCAAAACTATTTTTCAGATGTCCTGGGTTTGGCCAAAACCAAATATACTTTGCCAAACATTTTACTTAATTTAATAATAAAAAAACCCCATCTGTATTATAATGAAAATTTAATCCATATGTTTGATTCACTTTTTGCACTCAATCCATCAAAATATTTTGTAAGAGTTATCTGAAGTCCAAGAGGCCTTCTATGCCGTTAAAAAAAAAAAAAAAAAAAGAATGAAGCCAGTGCAAGCCTTTCTGCCCCCAACCCAGTGTGTTTTTCCCTGCTCTCAGGGAAGTTCTATTTTCCCAGTCCCCATGTGACTCAAGCCTTATCTGTGTACTCTTTCTCTGACTCCCATTCCACACCGTTTCCACTCTAGTCTGATCACTAATTGAAGTGGCTCATAAAGACATTGTCCATTTTGCTTTCTGGTGTTTCCTGAAGAAGGAAGTAAGTAAAAGAAGGGGGAGTGGAGAAGGGGGGAAAAGACAGAGACCCTTGCTTTTCCTTTGAGAAGAACCTAGTTACATAAACTTAAGCTAACAGGTATCTTCTTTGGCCCTGGCATCGAATGACAAACCATGTTCCCACATTGATGTAACCCATGGTTACATTCTCATTCTCCTTGATGTGGGTGCGTTCAATGTTGAAGAGGGACAAGAGATGATTAAATTTCAGCCCCAATGGAGAATTTTTGGGGAAAAAGGAGACCAAGCATTTGAAAGCTGGTTAATTTCTATTCATTTAAATTTTAAGATGGATTTCAATAGGAGGATACTAGTTGGCTGATTGGAAAGGAGACTGTAGGTTTGATATATCAATATACTTCATGGACTAGCTATGCGTCACTGGGCAACTGGCAATCCAGGGGTGGCTGAGGATGGGGAGGGCAGGTTCAGAGAGGGAGGGGTCAGCAAGGGAGGTTGGTAGCCACGGCTGCTGCTCTTTTCGATGAGGTAATCCTTCCTCAGCCCTGCACTGCTGTCCCTGTGCTTCCTGCCAGTGGCCAAAGAGCTCCAGATGCAATTGATCTCATAGATCAGAACAGAATTGGCTTGGACAGCCTGTTCTTTCCCGGCGATTAGGACACAGCATATTTTTCACCCCCCTCCCCCTCAGCCCTATCTTGGTCTCTTGGCTGAAGGTTCTTTTGTCTTTGGATCAATCTAGGGTTAATCTAAGTTTACTCACTTGCTGCAAGCCGTGAGCTGGCAAGGTAGAGACAATCTTCAAAGAACTCTGAAAACCGTGTTCTCATCATCCATATGTGCTCTGATTTGTTTAACCTCTGTCGATACTGGACTCCAACTAACCTGAAGAAACTGGGCACAGGGCTTAGGAGGATTAAATCGGAGATTAGTTCTCACCTTATCTAAGATGAAATTCTCATTTCGATGTCAACTTGCTAGGAGGCCTCTTGACACTTTATTTTTATCATAGAGAGCATCTAACAGAAGAAGCATGGGACATGAAGGAAATTTCAGAAGACTGCTCTTCTGTGCCTTTGCCTCCAGTAAAGACTGCACTTAAAATATCCCCTTAATAGAGAGCTCCTTCTCCTTCTTTAAACCCTCTCTAGAGAGACCCACAAAGTCTTTGCTAATGTGTTCTGTATCCCTCTAATGTAAGGCAATTCCCTAACGAAACTGATTATGAGATTTGGGGAGTGGAAGTGGGTACGTAGTGAGAGAACTTCTGTCTCCCAAAGAAACTAAGAAGTCAACAGCAAGAGCTGAGAACAGTGTTGTGGTCTGCAAGTTAGGAGAAGCATGTCCTCACTGGACCTAGAAACGAATTCTCTTCTGACTCTGAGTTAGTGACATAACCTTGTTTGGGTTCAAGTTTCCTCATGGGTATAAAGAAGAAGATCCCTCAAGCTGTCAGATCCCTTACAGCTCTAAGATTTTTCTAGCTTGTGATTTAATTCTCTAAGGAAATAAGTTGCAAGGCTCAGAAGGAAAATGTGGTCAGTACCCAGTGGTTAATTAACGTCTGCCTCAGAGTTCCTTACATGTGCAGCAATATAGCCACCAAGTCAGGACATACACTTTTCTTTTTCTTTTTCTTTTTCTTTTCTTTTCTTTTCTTTTCTTTTCTTTTCTTTTCTTTTCTTTCTTTTCTTTTCTTTTCTTTTCTTTTCTTTCTTTTCTTTTCTTTTCTTTCTTTTTTCTTTTTTCTTTTCTTTTCTCTTCTCTTCTCTTTTCTTTTCTTTTCTTTTCTTTTTTCTTTCTTTTTTTTTTTTTTTGTTACATACCAGTTTCATGCTTAGGGTTACTAACAGAGTTTCCTAAGCTTGCTACCACCAAGGACAGACGTTGGTCCTTTGGCAACCAGGATCAGGGTAGGGAGCCTGAGAATCTGAGTGCCCTCACGTGGAGCAGTTTCTGTGCTCTGTGAGCACTAAAGGCACGTCTATGTCCACAGACTTCCAGCTTTCTCATAATGGGCCTTTGTTATCAGGGGGGCTAGGCACTCTATGTTCTTTCTCACTGAATTCCCCTGTCCCTTATATTTTGTTTCTCTATGACTAAGGAACTTCTAATAGACTCTAGATTCCAAGGGAAAAGATATAATAAACAGAAAAGACATAGTTTTTATGTACGGAAAATCCCCAGTGTTTTAGGATTATTGATTTTAATGTTTTAGTGATATTACTACTGCTTGGCAGCCTATACTCAGGGAAAGACAGAGTTCCCACCTGGGCCTGGATAATGCTGAGCAAGCCACTTACAAAGCAATTTTAAAGTTATGAACGGAAAGCATAGGTATGGTGTAATTTGATGCAGAGAAATAAGAACCGAAGAGTGGAAACTTGGGCCACGCTAACAATTTAGATTCTCCATTTTAAGTGGAATGACATAAAACACGAATGACACAGACACGTGAACCTTCTGAGAAGATCCCCCTCTCTCTTCTCAGAGGCTGAGAAGGAGGCAGACAGCAGGAGGACATAAAATGAGAGAGGATTACAAAGCAGAAGTGCACAGGTGCTTGTTGCTATTGTTTCCGTCTGCATGGGCTGTCTTCACTTTTGTTACCCCCCACTGGACTGAACCAGGCATGACTGCAAACAGTGACCCATGTCAAGGCCACGCATTGCCAAGAAGCCTTCATTGCAAGAAGCTGATTTGTTTTTGTTTTTGTTTTTTTTTTTCAGATGAGACACATTAGAGGATTGTGCTTGTTTTAAGCGTGCTGCCATTATTTAGCGAATTAATGAGACTCCTTCCAAAGAGTTTCAATTGAGAACCTACAAAAAGAAAATATATTTCTTACTTTGTCGTCTCTTCTTGCTGCCGTCGTTACACCGCGTCACCTAGTTGTATCGCCACCTGATTGAAGACTTATTTTCAAAAGCCCTTCAACGCTGCGAAAACATCAGACATCCTCTGGGAATTGTGACAATTGTCATTATACTATGAATAATACTAACAACGTTTACTGAGCACTTGCTAGGTGCCAGGCCCTGTGCTGAGTACTCTTTGCAGGTTTTCTCATTTAACCTTCACAAAATCCCAGTGAAGGAGATACTATTATTTCACCATGTGACTGTGAGGAAATGTAGGCTCAAAGATGTTAATTTACTTGCACAAAGTGAATTATCACCTTTGAGGTTGTTCAAAAGAAAATGTTCCAGACTCTGAAGGAAATTCCAAAAGTATTTCCCGGTCATCTTTAGACAATGGTATGATTGTGGGAATGTTTATAGCTTTGAGGGTGTCTTCTGCAAAGGAAAACAATAATTGTTTGGATTCATAAATATTGGAACTTTTGTTGAAAATCGGGATCATGAGTTTATAGTCTCACTCCTTGATTTTTTTTCCCTCTTAGTGTTTCCCCACAGAGCCTAGCATATTATTTGAAAGTGAGTGGAGTTGATGTTTCTTAGCTGATAATATGTAATCCTTAAGGGTTAAGTTTTAGTGACAGTCGTGGTAACATGAATGGTCATCTTTCTGTCAAATTACTCCTCAATTTCTCTCAAATTATTTTTCCTAATAATAAAAAAATATCTTAGAGGAAACTCTTGGTCCAGTGAGTGAAGAGAAAGATGCCTTCAGTTCCGGACAGAGTGAAGTTGGTAGAGGTGAGTAGCAGGAAGGAGCAGAGCTTGCCAGCTAGGCCTGCATCCTGGTGAATGGTTACAGCCCCCACCAGGTCTTCCAAGGCCAGCTTTCTTGGTCTGCTGCAGGGCTGGGCCTCCTCGGCCAAGTGCAATGTCTTTCACATATACACTAGGTACATATTTGGTGACAGAGTGATTCATCTGTTTTTCTAAGGCTAAGTAAATACCCAACCTTTAAGTTAATTTGAAGTAGACTTGAAAATCATTTCAGTGGCTGTTGTGTTCCAGAGTATTCTGGACTTACTATCTCTGAAGACTCTTCCTCCCAGGTCATACACAATCCCAAATTATCAAACTCCAGCCTCCTAAAAGACCTATAAACTCATATATTTTGTTGGTTGCTTTTTGAAATGACTGGAAACAAACTAATCCCTATTGCTTCTCTTTTTATTCTTTATTTAATAGGAAAACTTTATACTTTTAATTTTGCTGAGACCCTCTCAATCTATTATTGTTCTCAGCCTGGGGAATATGGCTCCTAGGGATTTGAAATTCAAAAATGGAAATTGTTTCCTATTTGCAATATTTCAAAGAGAAAGAAAATCTTACACTTATTAAGACTATATAGGGTAACATTGCTTTTTTGGCTTGAAAGTTAAATAAATTTTGATTGGATATTACATATCTTCTTTTTTAAAGATTTTATTTATTTATTCATGAGACGCACACACAGGGAGAGAGAGAGAGAGAGAGAGAGGCAGAGACACAGGCAGACGGAGAAGCAGGCTCCATGCAGGGAGCCCGACATGGGATTCGATCCCAGGTCTCCAGGATCATGCTCTGGGCTGAAGGCGGCGCTAAACTGCTGAGCCACCCAGGCTGCCCTGGATATTACAAATCTTGATGATTAAAAATGAACTAACTAGTCAGCTATTACTTAAAAACTTCAAGTTTTTATTAAAGACTTAAATGTGACACCTGAAACCCTAAAAATCCTGGAAGAGCACATAAACAGTAATCTCTCTGACATTGGCTCTAGCAACATTTTTCTAGATATGTCTCCTTTGGCAAGTGAAACAAAAACAAAAATAAACTATTGGGACCATATCAAAATAAGAAGCTTCTGCACAGTGAAGGAAACCAGCAGCCAAACCAAAAGGCAGCCTACTGCATGGGAGACCATATTTACAAATGACATATTTGATAATGAGTTAATATTCAAAATACATAAAGAACTTACACTACTCAACACCAAAAAGAAATCTGATTAAATCCCGATTTGGGCAGAGGACCTAAATAGACATTTTTCCCAAAGAAGGCATATAGATGGCCAAAAAGCACATGAAAAGATGCTCTGCATCAATAGTCCTTAGGGAAATGCAAATGACAACCACAATGAGATATCACTTAACACCTGTCAGATTGGCTATAATAAAAAAAAGGTAAAAATTAACAAGTGTCGGCAAGGATGTGAGCAACCTGAAACCCTTATGCACTGCTGGTGGGAATGTAAATTGGTGCAACCACTCTGGGCAACAATGTGGAGAGTCCTCAAAAAATCAAAAGTACAAATACTATATGATCCAATAATTCCACTATTGGGTAGATATCCAAGGAAAATGAAAACACTAACTCAAAAAGATATATGTACCTTTATGTATATTGCAGCATGATTTACAATAGCCAAGATATGGAAACAACCTAAGCATCCACCAGTAGATAATTGGGTAAGGAGGATATGGTATTATACATATAATGGAATATTACACAGCCATAAAAAAGGATGAGATCATGCCATTGGAACAACATGGATGGTCTTAGAGGTTATTTTGCTAAGTGAAATAAGTCAGATTGACAAACCCTAATACCATATGATTTCACTTATATGTGGAATTTAGAAAACCCAAATGAATAAATAAGTAAAAAGCAGAATCAGACCTATAAATTCAAAGAACAAGCTGGTGGGTTGTCAGAGGAAAGGGGAGTGAAAGGATGGATGAAATGGGTAAAGGCGAGTGGGAGATACAGGCTTCCAGTCATGGACTGAAGAAGTCATGGAAATAAAAGGCACAGCAAAGGGAGTATAATCAAGTTGTATGGTGAGATATGATAGCTACCCTTGTGGGGAGCATGGCATAATGTATAAACTTGTCAGATCTCTGTGTTGTACACTTGAAACTACTCTAACATTGTGTGTCAACTGTACTTGGATTAATTATTTTTAACTTCAAATTTTCTGTTTAGCCCAATATTTTAAAATATAGGATTCCTGGGGGACAATACAGTTGGTCCATGGATTTTAAAATCTTGCTTGGCACATAGTAGTGATTTGATAAAATTGTATCAACTGAAGAAATAAGCTTTGCTTTTAAACAGTATTCTTGACCTTTTAAAATGCAATGGGACTTTTTCTTCAAACAGCATCTTAATTTGAATACAAATTTTACAACAGAGAAAAGTTGACTGGTTTTCATTAAAATTAGGGAGTGGGTGAAGGTGACAGAGCTCCAGAGTTCTGTCTCTGGCCCCATCATCTTTGACCTCATGGAACCTACGTCTTCAGGTATCTATATGGATTCTTCAGACTTCATATAATGTAGTTTAAAACTACTGCTCCAAACCATCCCGTCCCAAATCTCTACTCTTCACCCGACTCCTATGTTCATTTCAATGTCAGCTATTTGGTTTGAACAAAATTAACTTTTGTTATGTAGATAGACAGTGGTAATGGTAAAGAGAAGAACTATTGTACTAGTTTGCTTGGGCTCCCATAAAAAAGTACCACGAACTAGAAGTCAAAGATCAAGCTACTGGCAGCGTTAGTTCATTGTGAGAAATGAGAGGGGGAATTGTTTCCATGTCTGTCCTAGCTTCTGGTGGTCTGCTGGCGGTCTTTGGTGTTCCTTGGCTTGCAGGATCACTGCCCCACCTCCATCTTTGTCTTCCCATAGCATCCTCTGTGTGTGTTTCCAAATTTCCCCATTTAATAAGGACAACAGTCAGATTAGGGCATACTCTAATGACCTCATTTGAACTTTTTACCTCCATAGAAATACAACCTCCAAATAAGCTCACATTCTGAGACACCGGGGGTTTAGGACCTCAACATATGAATTTTTGGAGGATGCAACTCAACCCATAACAGATACTTTTTATCAGAGGATACAAGCAGGATTCATGGTTTTCTTCACTGGCCAATGATTAGAACTCAGAGGAGCCTAATGGATGAGTATCAAAATAAACTAATAGGAACTAGATTACAAGAGGTGATTATAAATATGGTTAAGAATATAGGCCCATGGGGACAGACTGCCTGGGTTCTATTTCAGACTTGCTGGCTGGGTGATCTTGGGTAAGTCATCTAATTTCTCTGTATCTCAGTTTTCCCATCTGTGAAATGAGGATAATAACAGCACATGCCTTATAGGGCTGTTGTGAATATTCAGTGAGTTAATACGTGTTAAGCACTTAGGGCCAGGCTCAAGGTAAACACTTTATTAAGCGTAGTTGAATTATTTGTTCTAGTTCATTTAAAGATAATTGTATAGCAATAGAATAATACCATCGCCGTGCTACCTAGAGTGCACCCTTACTTCGGGAAGGCCAGAGGTGGCTTTCCTTGCCTTACTTAGTCTTTATATCGTGTTATGATGAACAACTTAGGTGGAGTGTCACAAATGCATTCCTAATATGTAGGGCAGTGTGGAGAACAGACATCTACCTTCTTTCTTCTAGAGGAGAGGTGTCATGAGAAGCTCATCATAGTCCTGGGAGACCCTTAAATTCCTTTCGTTTCCTAAGCTAGTGCCTCTCTACCACTGAGGCCAGATGGGGATCCAAGTCTGACAGGACAAATTAGCTCTAAGCTTTCTTCACATGGAACCAAAGCCCAGAAAGAAGAGACCGTCTTGTATGACAGTGGAGGGGGGGCAGGGGTGTTCAATGAGCAGGATGGGTTGGGCTTTACAATAACCCAAGAGTGACACAATAATGCATAAACCAAAGTTCTCTCCGTGTCTTCACTAAGAAAGGAATTGATTAATTGGATGTTTAAGGTGGGAAACTGTCATGAGCCAAAGGTTTTCTCACAGCAGGCCAGGGTGGGGGAAGTTTAAAAACACTGTAATTTTTCCATTTACATGACAACGCTTGTTAATTGGGTATCTTCGTGTGCACGATATTTTGAATATTCTAGTTATAGAATAAGCTAGTTTTTTTTTTACTGTATTTTTTGTGGCCACATAAAATCCTTCAGATGATACATTGTAATTTACTAACTATTCCCTTATTAGAAATTTAGGTTGTTTTTAATTTTTCATAATTACAAATAATGCTGTGATGAACATCTTGGTAAATAAACCTTTTCCCATATTTTGGATTGTTTCCATAGGACAGGTTCCCAGAAGTGAAATTGCTGGATTAAAAAGTAACTTCATTTTTATGCTTCATACATATTGCCAAATTCCTTTCCTAAAGAGCTGCATCAATTACAATCATATCAGCTATAGATGAAAGTGCAATTATTACTGTATGTCTCCAGCAGAGGATTTTATATCATTTTTACTTTGATATTTTTCAGTAAAGTAGTAAATTCATTTATTTTTCATTTGGATTTTATTGCTAGTGAGATTGACCATCTTTCTAAATTTTCCCTAGCTTTTTCCTATCATGAACTGTCCTTCTTTTGCCCATTGAGAGATATTGCTATCTCCCTTAATAATTTGTTTAAGCTCTTTTTTACTTTTAAAGATATTAACCTTGTATACATTAAATATGTTACAAATAATTTCTTTAGTCTATGACTTCTTTTAATATATTTGTTTTCTATTTAGGTATGGTCATTTAGGATTTAGTATTAAGCCTGTTGAACTTTCCCTTTTAAATTATCTGTTATTGCTCCTAAGCTTGCAAAGCCATCCTCTTTTCAGATGTTTGAGGGCTGATTCCACTTTTCTCTATGACTTGAATTTTTTTTTTTGACTTGAATTTTTAAAACAATTTACTCTTTAATCCATCTGGAATTTATTTTGGTCATGCTATAAGAAAGAGGTTTTTTTCTCATTGATTTGAAGTAATTCTTAATTTAGAATTATCTTTTGGAGAAAGTAACTAAGGTGAAGAACTTAGTATAAGAGTACCTAGTAGGAAGTCACAGGGAGCAGTGAGATGAGATCCTAGCTGGTTGGAAGAAGTGAAGAAGGGAGTTGAGGGAGTAAAGAGGTTGGGGTGGAGGCAGGGCTGTGAAAGTAACAGATGAAATTTGGTTGAAACCAGGAAAGTGAACAAAGGCATTACTTTGAGCTACATTTATTTGCAGAGTGCCAATAGGCTTAGATAGTTTAGTGAAGATGTTCTATGTTCTCCACAAGATCAAAGAATCAACAGCATTATCAGTCTTCAGCGATATATATATATATATATATATATATATATATATATATATATTTTTTTTTTTTTTTTTTACTGTGAATTAGTAGCAACTTCTAGAATAATAAAAATAAAATTTGGAAACTATTCTCTATTCCTTCATTCATGTAATATTTATTGAACACTTGCATGTGCCAAGCACTAGGCCAAGTGCTGAGGTTATATTGTAAGCAAAACCACTGAGATTGACCCATCTATACTTCCACACATGAAATCTCTCAGCAAAAGACTTCATACTCAAAGCATTCAAGATCCTGCCAATACGGCCCCAGCTTATCATTCCAGTTACATTGCCCATTCTTCTAAATATATCATATACTTTAATCACACCAGACTCAGCTATTTTCTGAGCACTTCTAGTACTTTGGCCTCTGGCCTTTTATTACAGTGCCCCCATCTCTTTAAATACTCCCTACCCCATGTTTCCAGTTAGAAGGTTTTGAGTGCCATTCTTGCTCAAAGCTTTTGTTCATGTTTTGAAACAGATATGATCACTTCTTCCTGCTTTTGCTTTTTTATGGAACTTTGCTCCTCTTGATGGAAGCTACTTGGATTTTAGCTGATTGTTTTTCTTTCCCCTCATTTCCTCCTTATTAAACTATAAGCTTCCAAGAGTGGAGATCAGAGCTTTTTCCATTTTTCTAATTATTATAGTTCCAAAGATGGTACTTTGTGACAAGTTTTGGCCAATGGGTCATGAATGGAAGTGATGTGTCCCTAGAAGAATGTGTGTTCCAGATGGTATGTCTACAAGATCATGAGTGTCCATCAACATGGGTCTCTGAGTGGATACTGGAACACATGCCCTTGCTGACATATGTTGGATAGGTAGTAAAAGCAAGAAATAAACTTTTATTATTTTAAGCAAGTAGTATTTTAGAATTGTTACTGAAGCATATTCTAGCCCTGGAGATGGAAAGTTTTTTTTCTGTAAAGAATCAGATAGTAAATATTTCTCATGAAAGTACATAAATATTTCCATGGACAGTACATAAACAAATGAATGTGGTTCTGTCCCAGTAAAACTTAATTTATAAAAATAGGCAGTAAGCTGGATTTGGCTTGTGGATGTAATTTGTCAATACTTGGCCTATGATATGCTGAATATACGTCTCCACACATCTTTTTCTTTGCCCTAAAAGCTGATTAAAATGCTTTGGTGGGAGGGAGGAGCCTAAGAAACAGTTGCTATTATATTCATGAACAAAGTAAGGAAGTTCACACACCATGCTGTAATTTAATGCCCACTGTTCCAGAAGTCCAAACTGATGCAATTGAACAGGAGAAATAAATCTAAAAAGTTCAACTGTAAAATTATTATAAAAAATAAAGAATTCAGAAAGATGTCTGCATAACACAATCAACAGTCTTTCCTATAGACTCAATGCGTATGTCCCTCCAAAATTAGTACATTGAAACCTAATTACCAATGTGATGGTATTTTGAGGTGGGATTTTTTGGGAGGTGCTTAGGTCATGAGAGTGGAGTTCCCATGGACAGAATTAGTACGCTTGTAAAAGAGACCCCAGAGAGTTCCCTCACCCCTTGCACCATGTAAGGATACAGAAAAGACGGCTGTCTCTGAACCAGGAAGCTCTCATCAGCACTGAATCTTCTGGTGCTTTGATTTTGAACTTAGCCTCCAGAACTGCGAGAAATAACTTTCTGCAGTTTTTAACCCACCCAGTCTATGGTAGTCTGTTGTAGCCACCCAAATAGATTAAGACATTCTCTATATGCAGATGGTAATCTTTTAGAAGTTATAATGGAGAAAGTATAATTTATAACACCAGCCAAAATAGTAAAATTTTTGGTTATAAGTACCCTAAAAAATGTTTAAGATTGATGGGAAGAAAATTTTGAAAACCTGGAGACAGATATGAAGGAAATATTGAATAGAATGGAAAAGGATACTTGTTTATGCATAGGAAGGCTCATGGGGGTAAAGATAGCAATTTTTACCTAAATTAATCTATAAATTCTATTTATAACAGTAAAAAGAGAAAGGATATGTAAATTTAATCCTTTGAGTCGACCATAAATTCATTTAGTTGCTAAAACAAATCTAAACATTAATAATAAATTATTCTTCTCATTTTGTGCTTAACTCATATAGCCCCCCCTCCACCAACATAACCTCTATTTTTCATTTTAAATGTGTCTTCCAGCGTTTTTTTATAGAATATAAACAAATATGAATATGTATTCATATTCACCTCTTCTAACTCCAAAGCTATCATGCTTATACTCTGTTTTGTACCTTATTCTTTTTACTTAATGTATCTTGGAAACACTTTAATATCAACATATAGCTCCTAAATACACACACGTATACACACACACACCCTATATATACATATATACATGTATATACACATACATGGCTTCTAATTTTTTTAAGCTTCATAGTCTTCTTTGAATGGGTGTGCTGTTACTTATTTAACCAGTCATCCTTACACCTGGGTAGTTTTTGCTATTACAGTGTCACAAAAATAATACTGAATACAATATTTTCACGCATACAGATATATGTGTAGAATAATTCTCCTATGCTAGATTGCTAGGTCAAGGTATATATACTTTTATATACTTTTCTACCTTTTGTTGTTGCCAAAAGAAAGTCTTTTTAAACTATTGGATTTTTTGTCAACCTGCTGTGCTACAAAACTGCATCTCAATGTAGTTATGCATTACTCAAATTATCCTCTTACTTATATTGGAAATCTCATGTTTAAGTATTGTTTGTATTTCATATTCTGTGAACTTCTATTTATATAATTTGTCCATTTTTTTTCTATTTGATTGTTGGTTATTTTCTTATCAATTTCTAGGAGCACTTTAAACAGAAAAATTGGCCCTTTGTGATATAAGTTACAAATATTTTTTTTTCTAGTCCATCTTTCATCTTTTAACCTTGTTCATGATAATTCTGCCCGTCAAAAACTCTTTAAAATATAGTTACATTTACCTGTCCTTTTAAAAAAGATTTATTTATTTATTTGAGGGGGGGAGAGGTGGGGGAGGGGCAGAAGAAAATGGAGAAAGAGAATCCCAAGCAGACTCCTCACTGAGCATGGAGCCAGATACAGGGCTCAGTCTCACCACCCTGAGATCATGACCTCAGTCAAAACCAAGAGTCAGCCACTTAACCCACTGCACCGCCCAGGTGCCCCCCACCTGTCCTTTTTAAATGGCTTTCAGAATTTATGTATAAGCTGGAAGGCCATTCCCATTTTAAAATTCAAAAGAAATTCACATGCTTTTTTCTAGTACTTTTATGGTTTTGTTCTGCATTTATGTCTTTAATCCATTTGGAATATATTCTATTAAATTATTAGTGCTTGATATAAAAACATTTTTAAAAGAGAACTACTCTGTTCTCCTAACACCATTACTTTGAAATGTCATTCTTATCATATACTAAATTTCCATATCGATTTAGGCTATTTCTCTACTTTCTTTTCTGTTCCATTGGTCTATTATGCAACATGAATTACTGTAGCACCTGGCCAGTTTGAATTATTGTAGCTTTATAAGGTATCTTAATGTTCATTTGGGTTCATTACCCCTTTTTTGCTCTTCCTTCCCAGAGTTTTATGGGCTATTTCTTTCTTTCTTTTTTTTTTTTTTAAGATTTTATTTATTTATTCGTGAGAGACACAGAGAGAGAGAGAGAGAGAGAGGCAGAGACACAGGCAGAAGGAGAAGCAGGCTCCACGCAGGGAGCCCGATGTGGGACTTGAGCCCAGGACTCCAGGATCACGCCCTGGGCTGAAGGCAGGTGCTAAACTGGTGAGCCACCCCAGGCATCCCCTTTATGGGATTTTTAAATTATTTTTTCACATGAGGTTTAAAATCTATCTAGTTTTAAATGAGAAAATGTTTGCATGTTATAATAAAAATTTATTGGTATGTTACAAATTAATGTAGCATTAAGTCATAAAATAATTTGACATTCTAATCATTTTTTTAATCTTAGAAAACAGTATGCCTCTTTACTAGTTCAAAATTCCTTATGGGCCTTTAGGGATTTTCAACATCTTTTTCTTTTTTTTTTCCCATGAATTTTTGAAAAGTTTTTTTTTTTAATTTTCTCCTATTTTGTTCTTGTGATAATGGTTATTACAATGTTTTGTTGTGTTTGTCTTCTAATTTGTGTACATATGAAAGAAATTAACATATATTTTAACTTAATGAATTTTCTAACTGTTTAAAGTAGTTTTTGATTCACCTAAGGATTGATTCTCTTAGAGTTTCCAGGTATTTAATATTACCACCTTATGTACAGTTTTTATAACACTTATTCTTCTCTCTCAGGTTATTATCCCAGTGGCTACAATGTACAACAGTGTTTTATTTCTGATCTTAATGGAAACGCATCTGCTGTTTTCCCACTGAACATAACATTGCTTTGGAACTGAAATACATATTTTATAGTATTTAGGTAGTCTTCACTAATTATAATTACAGGAATTTTGTTTGAAATTGTATATTTAGAAAATGCATGAGAATTGATGAATAAGAGACCAATCAGGTAGTGGGATTAAAAATTAATATACAGATATCAGCAGGTCATATAATAAAACACCCTTTAAAAAACTATAAGAAGCAGAAGACAAAAAATAAAATAATGACAGTACTAAAGCTAAAAATATCTGCCATATTAATAAATGTAAGTTGAGTTTGATGCACCTGTTAAACCAAAAGCCCTTTTAAATTTGAATTACATAGGAAAATCCAATCGGATGTTGTATACAGGAGAAACACCTGAAATAAAGCTATAAGATGTTTGAGAATAGAAGAGTAAACAAAAAGATACCATAGTAAAGCAAATTAAAAGAAAAATTTGCTATGGCCCTGATATCAATTTCTGATAAGGTAACATTTAGAGATCCAAATAAATTTCAAAGGAGGCTATTGGATGCTAAAGAATGCAATCCACAAAGAGGATATCAGCTACAAATATCTGTCTTTAATTAGCACACCAGCAACATTAATGAAGCAGAAGTAATAGGAAATACAAGAAAAAGGGACCAAAACAAGAGGAAGAAAAAAGAAGTCAGGGTAAAAAAGACAAATATAACATAAATTGGTATAGAAAGACTTATATGAAGAAACTGGTTATTGGAAGTATACCATCTTATGGATGATGGGTATTACTGAGGGCACTTGTTGCATTGAGCACTGGGTGTTACATGTAAGTGATGAATCACTGAATTCTACTCCTGAAAACAATTGCACTGTATGCTAATTAAATAGAATCAAAATTTTTTTTGAAGAGAAAAAAGGAAATATACCATCTTTTTAAATACCCATGAAAATGGACAAATACTAATTTCATATTAATCACAATTCCCCAAATTAGAAATATTATAGTCAGTACTTCCTGATCACAATTCAATAAAACTGGTAATAAATAATATCTAAAAACATACTTAGCTATCTATTGATGCTTTTTTTTTTTTTCCTATTGATGCTTTTTAATAGAGTTGGGGCCTACAAGGTTTGTTCAGTGTGGTGAAATCCTTGTTTTCTATGAAGTCTATTGATAATTCTATCCACATTTTACTTCAACAGTTCCTGTGTTTAAAGAATTTCATCAAGGGCACCTGGGTGGCTCAGTCAGTTAAGCATTTACCTTCAGTTTGGGTCATGATCTGAGGGTCCTAGGATGGAGTCTCACATGGGGCTCTCTGCTTAGCAGAGAGTCCACTTCTCCCTCTTACTTTCCCTCTGTGCTCTCCTTCTCACAAATAAATAAATATAATCTTTTTTTTAAAAAAGAATTTCATCAAAGTGGTTTTGTGTGTGTGTGCTTAGTATTTGATGTGCAACAGAACTAAAAAGAACATTCTCATAAAATTGAGATGAACATAGAATGATACTATTATTATGACTGTGAAGAACAATTACTGGGGGCTTAATTTAGTTATTTAGTTATTTCCAAGGGATGCTGAATCTACTTCCCCTACCTGATACTACCTTTGGCTAATATCATCAAGTACTTGCTCTTTAGTGGATGACGAAAAGTATAGGATGGGTGAGAAGGACACCAGGAGTGACACATACATCATGCTTACCTGTTTGTGATCTAATAGCCAGGCTGTAGATGTAGCAAGAACTCTGTTAGGGTTTTAAGAGTCTGAATTTTAAATTAAATACTTACCAAATGGATGGAGGGTATGATTCAATGTTATCAGATATATGCATATGTGAATGTATATGGAGATATTTACATATACATATAAATATATGCATACATGTGTACTTATATATAACATGGATAATATAGATCTATAACAAAATTGTTCTTAGAATCATCCAAAACATCAAAGATAATGAAGCACAAAGGCAGAAACTTTATTATCATTGAAACACGAAGGCATGTGAAACCCTAAACCATAAAATAAGAGAAAGCCCTGCCTCAAACAGTGAAAGTCAAACAAAAGTTCAGGAAGACAGAGAGGATGCAATGAGCTGTGCATCTCACCAAAAGCTAGCAAACACATCCTTAAAATAAGTAGTGTGTGCTGAGGTATAAAACCAACACTCCTTTATTTGTAGCAATCAGGATGGAGTGAGCAGGCTGGCAGATGAAGCTTCCCTGATGTTGAAAGAGGTTTTGAAAAGCTGAGAAGTCAGAATTGAAGAGGAATTAAATAGACAAGCCAAATTTACTAGAAGTGACGTAGTCTACTGGTGAGACTGGACTGGAACCACTCGCAAGTTATAAGGGGAGCAATGCAGTGTGACTTTTGTTATCTGGGGAGAAGTAAAGATTAAATAGCCTCACTCATGTACACAGCTCTGTTCTGTGAGAATTATTTTATCTTGGGACAATGTTGTAGACTGTTTCCTAAAACAAACCAACACCTGATAGCTGAATTACTCATCTCATTAAAAGGTGAACTACAACATCAATGACAAAGGAACCACCACAGGATCTATATAGAAATACTACAAGAAAAAAAATGTGGAAATACAAACCATGAAAAACTATCAGGTGGAAAAAATATTTGTCACTAAAATGGTATGGCATGAGTAAAAATTGTGATTCAGCATATCCCTGTAGAGTGGAGAAAAAATTATAGACCTGGAGGACAAAGAAGAACCCAAATATTAGATATTAAAGGCATAATTGGTGCCTCTAAAGTGGAAAACCAAAAAAAATATATTCGAGAAACCTTTCAGGGCTGGAATCCAGAAATTTTAAGGGCGTGTCGTGTCCCAGGGAGAAGCTGGCACAGAACGCTAACACCAAAATATCCTTATAAATTTAGTAGGCCTGAAGCTAAAGGATATTGTGGGAAGCAGGTAGAAGATGAAGTCACCTTCATAAGACAGAGTATGATGCTGGCCTCAGACTTCTTCACAGCAACATTCAGTTACGGAGTAATGTCTTTAAAGTATTGAAGGAAAAATGTATGAGTCAAGGATATTATACTCAGACCAATTGTTATTTACATATAAGAACAACAGCAAGAACAGCAACAACAAAATATTGCTTAACATGAAAAAAAATGATGAGGAAATTTTTTTCTTATGACCCCTTTATGAAGATAGTGGCAGCAAAAGAAATTTAGGCAATCAGTAAGTAGAGGAATGAAGAAATAAAGATAAAAAGAAATGGAGGTGATCAATAGAGTATAAATATTATAAACCTTGAAAATGTAGAAATAATGTACATAGCAACAATTAATGGGGAAGCGGAATAAAAAGGTACAGATAGTGAGGTTATGCCTGACTTTCTAAAACTAGGATTATTTAATAACCTGATAAATAATTATGGAATTATAAAGGTATAAAAGCAAACACTTAAAAAATAGGAAAAATTATTTATAGTATTTAATGGGGAGGAGGACCTTATTTATGAGAAATCAAGTGGACGATACTATGGAAAAAAGATACCACTGTTGAATTAGATTATATGGATATATAAAATCTCTGTATCATGCAAATTGAGATAAACTCACTCTTTTCTATACATGGAACATTTATAAAAATTGACCAAGTCTCAAGCCATAAGGCACAACTGAATAAATTTCAAAATGTTGAAATAGTTCTAACCAGTGTATTCTTATCACTGTGCCGTAGAATTATAAATTAAAACCATAGAACAAGACAAATGCCTCTTGGGAAAGAAAAACTCTCTCTTAAACAACTTCTTTTTAAGCCAAAGAGGGCCTCAAAATTGTAATTATCTAGAAAATAATGACAATGGTAATGAAAACAAAACATAAGAGATCCATCCAGATATAGGCCCTCTTCTATGGTACTGACAGGAATTTTATAATAATAAATAATAAAGGTGAAAATGGTTGAATATATTATCTAGTTTTAGAAGAGTAACAATATAAAAGCAAAACAAAGCTAAAGAAAGCAGAAGGAAAATAAGAATGAAACAAATTAGTAAATTAAAAAGTGGATAGCATATAACAAATCCAACAGCTGTTTCTATGGGGGAGATTTTTTTAAAAAGACACATTAGTTGACCTAAATAAGAAAAAGGAAGACGGCACACGTACAAATGAGAAGTGATACTAGTAAAATAGCCATATATACAGAAAAAATTAAGGAATTACAAGACTGTGTTTACATTTATAAAAATAAATTTGAGAATCCAGATCCACTGTGTAATTATCTAGAAAAGTATAAATTTCCAGAACTGATTGAATAGGAGATAAAAATGTCATCCCATCATTACCATAATAAAAATAAGTAGAGAAAACTATTCAAGATATCACTCCTCCTACAACACTAGGGGCTTGACGAATTCAGAGGGAAATCTTTAAAGGATAGAGAACTACAATGCCGTTTAAATATTTCTTGACCACAGAAACAGAAGGTGAGCTTCCATATAATTTTATAACAAGTATAGCATTGATTTGAGGATCCTATACTTATTATGGTAAGCATTTCATAATGTATATAATTGTCAGTTCACTATGTTGTACCCCTGAAATTCATATAATATTGTATGTCAACTATACTTCAATAAGAAATTTTTTCCCTGGGGGGATCCCTGGGTGGCTCATGGGTTTAGCACCTGCCTTCGGCCCTAGGCGTGATCCTGGAGTCCCAGGATCAAGTCCCACGTCAGGCTCCCTGCGTGGAGCCTGCTTCTCCCTCTGCCTGTGTCTCTGCCTCTCTCTCTCTCTCTCTCTCTCTCTCTCTCTGTGTGTCTCTCATGAATAAATAAAATCTTAGGGAAAAAAATAAATTTTCTCCCAAATTTACAATATTAATAGGTAAAAGAAAGCATAATATTACAACCTCCCTAGAGGTTTAAAAAGCATTTCATAAAGTTTATTTCTTATTCCTGAATTTAAAAATCTCGCAATAGGTAGAAACAGGCCTGTGTTTGTGTGTGTATATATTTTGCTCAACCAGTATGATTCTAACTAGGAAAATACTGGAAACATTTCCATTAAAATTAAGAATAAGACAAAGATGCCCTCTATTATCAGTGTTATTTCATAAGTTCTAAGAAGTTCTAGCCCATGCAATTAGATAAAGGAAGTACACAAGATTTATAAAGAAGAAAATTTAAATGCTAGGACAAGACGTGAAGACTAATAAAAAAAAAGACTTGCATAAATGAAAAGGCATGCCATAATTGATTTTGGATAGGAAGCATCAAAATCAGAAGGATGTCAATTACCTGTAATCTATAAATTTTATATGATTCCAATAAACCTATCAAAAGGATTTTTCTTGTGGAGCTGTACAAGCTGTTGCTAAAATTCAAATGGAAAATAAGCAAGGATAGCTAGGAAAAATTCTGATAAAGAAGATAAAAGGAAGGAGAAATTAGCCTACTGGTTGTTAGCTCTTGTTGTAAAGCTGGGATAAGTAGAACAATCTGTTATCATTATATGAATCAGCAGATTAGTAGAACAAAATAGAAAGTGTAGAAATAGATCCAAGTCCATATGGTTAATGTAGCACATGATAAGGATGATACTTCAAATCAATGGAGAAAAGATGCATTACTCAATAAATAGTATTGGAAAAAATTTGAGAATTTTGCATTTTACACTAAACTATATTCCATAATGATTACGGGTTTGGAAACAAATTATGAAACCATGAAAGTACCTAAGAGGGGCGCCTGGGTGGCTCGGCGGTTTAGCGGCCTGCCTTGGGTCCAGGGTGTGATCCTGGAGTTCCTGGGATCGAGTCCCACATCGGGCTCCCTGCATGGAGCCTGCTTCTTTCTGTCTCTCTCTGTCTCTCTGTGTGTGTGTGTCTCTCATGAATAAATAAATAAAATCTTTTTTAAAAAAGTACCTAAGAAAACTCTGGTGAATTATTTTTATAATTGTGGAATGAGCAAGGCGTAAATTTGACACAGAACCCTGAAGTCATGAAACAGTGATAATTTAGGCTGTATTAAAAGAGTTTTATAAAACTCATTATAATCCAAGGATAAAGGGCACACTGGAAGAAATATTTGCATCATCCTTAAAAAGATGATTTGCCTATATAGAAAGAGCTTCTACGTATAAATAAGTACACATCTAAGGCTATAATAAAAAAATACAAAAAGGTTGCAAATGATGGTCTACAGTAAAGGAAACAAAAATGATTCTGACAACTATGGGAAGACACAATTTTCCTCAAAATTATAGAAATACAAATTCAAGAAAATAATACTTTTGTATTCTCAAAGATCCACAAAATCAAAATATTTTTAAAATATTCAAAATATCAGAAAGGGAGACAGAACATCAGAGACTCCTAACTGTGGGAAACGAACTAGGGGTGGGGGAAGGAGAGGTGGGGGGGGGTGACTGGGTGACGGGCACTGAGGGGGGCACTTGATGGGATGAGCACTGGGTGTTATTCTATATGTTGGCAAATTGAACACCAATAAAAAATAAATTTACAAAAACAAATATTCAAAATATTTTAGAATAAAAATTCAACATTTGAATAAATGTTCAAAATATTTTTAGTGAAAAAAACCACGGTATTGAAGAGTGTGTATAGTGTGCTACCATTTGTTTCAAGAATGGAAAAATAATGTAGGTAAGAATGGGCCTAAGCATGAATAAAATAAATACATCTAGGAGAATATATAAGAAGTTGGTAATGTTAATTGCTTCTGGGATCGGAAAATTCAGCGCGTTGCTAGAAGGAAGACTGTTCAGTGTGCACTCTTTATGAAAGCAACCTGAATGATTTCCATACAGTAAATTGCATTTGTTGAAAGCATTCAACTCAGTGGATTTTCACAGTTGCAAACACAACAGCTGATACAATGAAGGTAAAAATGTTTTAATCACCACCAAAAGATTCCTCCTCTTCCCTTGCTCTCCACTTCTGGCCTCAGGGAACAACTGGTCTGCTTAATTTATTATTATTTTTTAATAATAGCTTTACTGAGCTAAAGCTACCTGTCATATAACTTATCCATTTAAAACACCCGATTCAATAGTTCTGAGTACATTCAGAAATTGTGCAACCATTACCACAATCGATTTGGGAACTTTACCCCCCAAAGAAAGCCTGTACCCATTAGCAGACAACCTCCATTTGGGCCCAACTTCACAGCCATAGGAAACCACTACTTTCTGTCTCTATGGATTTGCTATTTTGAACATTTCATATTAATTAAATCATACAGTCTGTGGTCTTTGTCACTGGCTTCTTTCACTTGGTACGTTTTCAGGGTTCATGTATCAGTAGCATGTATCAGTATTTCATTTCCCTTGATTGTTGAATAATACTCCATTGTATTGATACATCAAATTTTACTTATCCATTTACCAGTTAATAGATGTTTGGGTTGTTTTTAAGTTGGGGCTAGTATGAATTATACTGCTATTATATGAATATTCGTGTATAAGATTTTTGTGAGGACATTTATTTCTTTTAGGCATATAACTAGGAGTGGAATCACTTAACTGTTTTGTCACTACAGATTAGTTTGTATTTTCTAGAATTTTGTATAAATGGAACCCTTTATATACTCTTTTGTGTCTTACTTCCTTGATGCAGCAGAATGATTTTGATATTTGCCTATTGTGTTAACTTGTACAAGTAGTCTATTCCTTTTTATTGAGTGGTGTTTGGTTGTGAAGGTAAAATACATTGTGTTTTTCCATTCATCTATTGATGGTCATTTGAATTGATCTGGTTTTTGACTTTTACTAATAACTCTGCTATAAACCTTCATATGTAAGCCTTATGGACATATGTTTTAATTTCTCTTGTGCAAATAGTATGGCAAGGGTGATACGGTAAATACTTCATGTTTAACTTCTAAGGGATTGTCAAACAGTTTTCTAAAGTGAATGTGTAAATTGTTCTGGGTAGCATAGACATTATCAGTGGAATCCCTATCAAAATACCATATACATTTTTCACAAAACTGGAACAAGTAATCCTTAAATTTGTATAGAACTAGAAAATACCCCAAGTAGCCAGAGGAATGTTGAAGAAGAAAACCAAAGCTGGTGGCATCACAATTCTGGATGTCAAGCTCTATTATAAAGCTGTGATCCTCAAGACACTATGGGACTGGCACAAAAACAGACACATATATCCGTGACACAGAACAGAGAACCCAGAAATGGACCCTCAACTCTATGATCAACTCATCTTTGACAAAACAGGAAAGAATATCCAATGAAAAAAGGACAGTCTTTTCAATAAGTGGTGCTGGGAAAACTGGACAGCCACATGTAGAAGAATGAAATTGGACCATTTCCTCACACCTTACACAAAGATAAACTCAATAGGGATAAAAGACCTAAATATGAGACAGGAATCCATCAAAATCCTAGAGGAGAACACAGGCAGCAACCTCTTTGACCTCGGCTGCAGCAACTTCTTGCTAGACACATCTCCAAAGGCAAAGGAAACAAAAGCAAAAATGAACTATTCAGACTTCATCAAGATATGAAGCTTCTGCACAGCAAAGGAAACAGTTAACAAAACTAAAAGGCAGCCTATGAAATGGGAGAATATATTTGCTAATGTCCTATGAGATAAAGGGCTAGTGTCCAAGATCTATAAAGAATTTAATCAAACTCAACACCCAAAAACCAAAAAATCCAGTCAAGAAATGGGCAGAAGACATAAACAGACATTTCTCCAAAGAAGACACACAAATGGCCAATAAACTCATGAAAAAATGTTCCACATCACCTGCCATCAGGGAAATACAAATTAAATCACAATGAGATGGCACCTCACAGCTGTGAGAATGGGGAAAATTAACAAGACAGGAAACAACAAATGTCGGGGAGGATGTGGAGAAAGGAGAGCGCTCTTACACTGTGGGTGGGAATGTGAAGTGGTGCAGCCACTCTGAAAAACTGTGTGGAGGGTCCTCAAAAAGTTGAAAATAGAGCTACTCTATGATCCAGAAATCGCACTACTAGGTATTTATCCCAAAGATACAAATGTAATGATCCGAAGGGACACCTGCACCTCGATGTTGATAGCAGCAATGTCCACAATAACTGAACTATGGAAAGAACCAAATGTCCATTAACAAATGAATGGATAAAGAAGATGTAGTACACACACACACACACACACACACACACACACACACAATGGAATATCACTCAGGCATCAGAAAGGTTGAATACATACCATTTACATTGACATGGATGGAACTGGAGGGTATTCTGCTGAGTGAAGGAAGTCCATCAGAGAAAGACAGTTATCATATGGCTTCACTCCTATGTGGAATATAAGGAACAGCCCAGAGGATCATAGGGGAAGGGAGAGAAAACTGAATGGGGAGTCGTTAGAGAAGGAGACAAACCATGAGAAACTCATAATTATAGGAAACAAACAGGGTGGCTGGAAGGGAGGTTGGTGTGGGGATGGGGTAACTGGTGATGGCAAGGAAGGCATGTGATGTGATGAGCACTGGGTGTTATATGCAATTGATACATTATTGAACATTACGTCTGAAGCTAATTGGATTTTAAAAGTTTTTTAAAAGTAAAATGTACCATTTTTCATGAGAATTTGACAACATCATCACAGCTGGTATTAAATTTTATCCATTCTAGCATGTGTAGAGGTATTTCACAATTTCCTGATGACTGATGGTGAGAATTTTTCTTTTATTTATTTATTTATTTTTGGTGAGAAATTTTCATGTGTAACTGGCAATATACCATCTTTTGTAAAATATTTGTGTTACACTCCTTGCCCATTAAAAAAAAATTTGCCATTTTATTATTGAGTTTTGAGCTCTTTATTCTGGATACAAGTACTTTTCCATATATGTAATTACAATGATTTCCTCCATATTGTCTTTACTTCTTGACTCCTTAGTGGTGATCATTGAAGAGCAATAGTTTTAAATTCAGATAATGGCTGATTTGTCATTTTGCCTTTATAGTTTGTGGTTTTGTGTACTATGCCTACCAAATCTTTGCCTACCTCAAGAACACAAAGATTTTCTCCTAGGAATTTTATAGTTTCCATGTATATATTTAGTTCTATGGCCATTTTAGGCTAACTTTTGGGTATCATGTGAGATGAAAGTTGATGTTCATTTTTTTTTCCACCAAAGGATATCCAGTAATTTCAACATCATATGTTAAAAGATTTTCCTTTTCTCCTGAAATGTCTTAGCACTCTTGCTAAAACCAATTGATCTTATATGTCTGGCCTAGTTCTGTCTCATTAATCCATATGTCTACTTTTATGGTAATAACACGTTATATTGAATCATATAGCTGTATAATAATTCAGGAATAAGATAATTTAAGGCTTTCCTTCAACTTTGTTCTTCTTATTTCAAGATTTATTTGGTTACTCTGGATTATTTACATTTCCATCTATAATTTTAGCATTAGCTTGTCAAGTCCTATAAAAATATTGTTGGATTCTGACAGAGGTCCCAGCTGAATCTCTATGTTAATTGAGGGAGAGCTGATATTTAACAATACTGTGTCTTCCAATCCATGAGCACAGTAGATAGCTCTATTTATTTAGATATTTAATTTCTTTTAGCAATGCTCTGTAATTTTAGTGAAAGGTTTTCCTTTATTTTGTATTTATCCCTAAGTATTTCATGTTTTTTTTCAATTATAAGCTTTTTTTAAATTTTATTTTCCAGTTTTATTTTACTAGCAAGAAGAAACACAATTATTGCTGTGTAAAATATTACCCACACAATAAAGTGACTATAAATAATAATCAATATTTCTTATATATTACTTTCTGTGGGTCAGAAATTCAGGTATAGTTTACCTGGATGGTTCTGCTGGGATCTCTCATGACATTTCACTCAGGATGTTGGTTAGGGCTGCAGTCATCTGACCAGCACATTAGGATCATTCGGAGCCATCTTGGGTGTTAGTCATCATCCCTTGGTGTGTGTGATACGATTTAAAGACAAATTTTTTGGAGAAATTTCAGATTCACAGAAACATTGAGAGGGATGTACAGAGATTCCTATAAATCTCTGCCCCCATATGTGCATAGGTTCCCTATTATCCACATCCAACACCAGAGTGGTATATTTGTTACCATTGATGAACCTACACTGACACATCATAATCACCGAAAGTTCATAGTTCATAGTTTACATTAAAGTTCACTCTTGGTGTTGTACATTCTATGGATTTGGACACATGTATCCGTCATTTAGTATCATACACTTTCAATACCTAGAATATCTTTATGGTCCACCTATTTATCTCTTTTCTGTCTCCTCACCCCAAAACTGAGCAACCGTTGATCTTTTTACTGTCTCCATATTTTACCTTTTTCCAATATGTCATATAGTTAGAATCATAGAGTACATAGCCTTTTCAGATTGGCCTCTTCCATGTAGTAATACACACTCAAAGTTCTTTTGTGTCTTTGCATGGCTTGACAGCTCATTTCTTTTTGTACTAATACTCCATTATCTGACATACCATAGTTTATCCAATCACTTATTGAAGGTTATCTTAGTTGTTTTTAGGTTTTGGTAATTATGAATAGGGCTTCTTTAAGCATCTGTGTGCAAGTTTTATGTGCACCTAAGTTTTTAAAAAATTATTTATTTATTTAACAGAGAGAGAGAGAGAGAACAAGCAGGGGGGAGCTACAGACAGAGGGAGAGGGAGAAACAGGCTTCCAGCTTAGCAGGGAGTCCTATCCCATGATCCTAAGATCATGACCAGAGCTGAAGGCAGATGCTTAACCCACTGAGCCATCCAGGCACCCCTGCACACAAGTTTTCAAACTTTGGGTAAATACCAAGGAGATCAATTGCTGAATCGTAGGGTAAGAGCATGTTTAGTTTTGTGAGAAACCACACAATTCTCTTCCTGAGGGGCTGTACCATTTTGCATTCTCACCAGCAGTGAATGAGAGTTCCTCTTGTTTGACATCCTCAGCAACATCTGATGTTGTAAGGGTTCCATATTCCGGCCATTCTAATAGACATGTGGTGGCATCTCATGGTTGTTTCGGTTGCATTTCTTGATGGCATGTGATTGGGATCATCTTTTTATATGCTTATTTGCCATCAGTGTATTTTCTTTGGTGAAGTGTTGGTTAAGGTGTTTGGCCCATATTTTAACTGGGTAGTTTGTTCTTTTTATTGTGGAGTTTTAAGAGTTCTTTGTACATTTTTGGATAATAGTCTTTTATCAGCTATGTTTTTTGTAGATATTTCCTCCCAGTCTGTGACTTGTCTTCTCATTCCCTTGACAGTCTTTCTCTGACCAGAAGTTTTTAATTTTCATGAAATTCAGCTTATCCATTATTTTCTTCATGCCTTTGGTGTTATGTATAAAAAGTCATTGCCATACCCAAAGTCATCTAGATTTTTCTCTATATTATCTTCCAAAAGTTTTATAGTTTTGTGTTTTAACATTTAGCTCTAGATCCATTTTATGTTGGTATTTGTGAAGGATGTAAGGTCTGTGTCTAATTTCATTTGTCATTTATTTTGCACATGGATGCCCAGTTGTTTGAGCACCAAATATTAAGAAGACTATCTTGCTCCAGTGTATTGTCTTCACTCTTTGTTATAACCTGTTGACATATTTGTGTGGGTCTATTTATAGTTTCCCTATTTTATTCCGTTGATCTCTTGTCTTTTCTTTGACCAATACCACGGTGTCTTGATTACTGTATCTTTATATTAAGTGTTAAAATCAGATAGTGTTAGTCTTCCAACTTTGTATCTTTTGATATTGTGTTGGTTATCTTGTGGCTTTTGCCTCTTCAAATAAACTTTACCATCAGTTTGCCAATATCCACAACATAACATACTAGAATTTTTATTGGGTTTGCAACAGTAAATCTATAGATCTGTAGATCAACTTGGGAAGAACTGACATCTTGATCATATTGAGTCTTCCTATCTGTGGATATGGAGGTCTCCATTTATTTAGCTCATCAGAATTTTGTAGTTTTCCTCAAATATATCTCATGCATACTTTTAAAATTTGTATGTAACTATTTAGTTTTGGTGGGTACTAATTTAAGTGTATTGTGTTTTTAATGTCAAATTCCACTTGTTCTTTGCTGGTGTATAGAAAAGTGGCTTCTATACATTAATTTTGTATTTTGTAACCTTGCTATAGTTGCTTATTAGTTCTAGAAACTTTTGTGTTAGTTTTTTTTGGTTCTACATAAACAATCATCTGTGAACAAAGGTAGTTCTGTTTATTCCTTCCCAATCTGTACACATTTTCTTGTCTTGTCTCGTCTTATTGAAGTAGCTAGGATTTCCAGTATGATACTGAAAGGGGATGGTGAGAAAAAACATTTTTAAAAAAGATTTTATTTATTTATTCATGAGAGACAGAGAAAGAGAGGCAGAGACATAGGCAGAGAGAGAAGCAGGCTCCCTGCAGGCAGCCCGATGTGGGACTCAATCCTGGGACCCCAGGATCACCCCTGGGCCGAAGGCAGACGCTCAAACACTGAGCCACCCAGGTGTCCTGAGAAGAAACATTTTTGTCTTGTTTCTGACCTTGGTGGGAAAGCCTCAAGTTTCCCGCTATTTTTTTTGAAGATTGTATTATTCATGAGGGACAGAGAGAGAGAGAGAGAGAGAGAGGCACAGGCTGACTCCATGCAGGGAGCCTGATGTGGGACTCAATCCCAGGACTCCAGGATCATGCCCTGTGCTGAACACAAACACTCAGCAGCTGAGCCACCCAGGAGTCCCCCAAGTTTCCCACTATTAAGCATAGTTTTAGCTGTAGGTTTTCTGGAGATATTCTTTATCAGGTTGAGGAAGTTTCCCTCTATTCCTATTTACTGAGAGGTTTTTTTTTTTCCCATCATGAATGGGTGCTGGATTTTGTCAAATGTTTTTTCTGCATCTATTGATATGATCACATGATTATTCTTTTTTGGCTCATTGATGTGATGGATTACATTAATTGATTTTTGAATCTTGAATCAGCCTTTCACACCTGAAATAAATCCCACTTGGTCATAGCATACAACTATTTTTATAAACTATTAGATTTGATTTGCTAATATTTTGTTGAGGATTTTTGCATCTATGTTCATGAAAGATACTGGTCTGTAGTTTTTTTGTAATGTCTTTTTCCAGCTTTTGGTATTAAGGTAATGCTGACCTTATAGAATGAGTTAGGAAGTATTCCTTCTAGTTTTTTCATCTGAAAGATCAAATAATTGATATAATATTTTCTTCATATGTTCGGTAGAATTCACCAGTAAACCTATCTGGACCTGGTTCTTTCTCTTTTAGGTTATTAACTATTTTTTTTAATATTTTTAAATTTTTATTTATTTATGATAGTCACACAGAGAGAGAGAGAGGCAGAGACATAGGCAGAGGGAGAAGCAGGCTCCATGCACCGGGAGCCTGACGTGGGATTCGATCCCGAGTCTCCAGGATCGCGCCCTGGGCCAAAGGCAGACGCCAAACCGCTGCGCCACCCAGGGATCCCCTGGTTATTAACTATTAATTCAACTTCTTTACTAGATATAGTTATATTTATATTGTCTGTTTTTTTTCTTGTATGAATTTTGGCAGATGGCATCCTTCAAGGAATAGGTCCATTTCATTTAAATTATCAGATTTATGGTCATAGAGTTGTTTGTGGTATTTCTTTGTTATCATTTTAATTTCCATGGGATCTGTAGTGATGCCCTTCTTTAGTTTCTGATATTAGTAATTTGTATATTCTCTCTTGTTTTTTAAGTTAGTCTGGATAGAGGCTTATTAATTTTACTGATCCTTCCAAAGAACAAGCTTTTGGCTTTATTGAGTTTCACTATTAATTTTCTGTTTTCAGTTTCATTGATTTCTGCTCTAATTCATTATTTCTTTTCTTCTGATTACTTTGGATTTATTTTGCTCTACTTTTTCTAGTGTACCAGAATGGATACTTTTTCTTAAAGATTTTATTCATTTATTCATGAGAGAGAGAGAGAGAAGCAGAGACACAGGCAGAGGGAGAAGCAGGCACCATGCAAGGAGCTTGACTTGATCCCGGGACTCCAGGATTGTGCCATGGGCTGAAGACAGGTGCCAAACCACTGAGCCACCCAGGGATACCTCAGAATGGATCAGTTGAAGGCAATTCTAGGCCAAGAGAGCCATGTGTACAAAGACAAAGAGGTACAGAACTATACGGTACAGTTGGGAAGCTCTAAGTTTGGCATTACTAGAGCTTCATATAAAATTTGGAGACCAAGGAAGGGAAAGAAGATGAAGTCAAGAGGTATCATATCCTAAAATCTCACATATAGTTGAGCAAGATATATGTTTGAGGTTTTAAAAATACATTGAACAAATTTCAACAGAAGCATGATAACATCAAATATTTTAGGAAAATAATTCTGTAACTTTCTAGAAGAACAAACTTGGGAGGAAGAAGAGAGAGGGGGAAAGGATGGGATAGGAGTTAAGAATGAGTTTAAGAACTCATTGTGGTGCAATATCATGGTGGTGCACAAGCTTTTCTTGACCTTAGTTCACTCAGATAGGACAAATTATGCCTCAAGACACTTACTCTAAGAATTTCACTCTGTAGTAATAAAAGAATTTAGAGAAACACAGATTCTGAATAGAACCATGTTTTTACTCAATGTGTGTTTAGATACATATGCATTTAGATATGATGTTTATTACTCAATAATTCCCTTTAAACTTATTTGATCATTAAGCAGCTTATTGGGAGACCTTTCATGGCCAGTCAGTAGGAAAAAGATCCTATGTCTAAAAATCACTGGGTTATAGAAGAAATGGTTATTATGTGAAGATAGAGGGGGGAAAGACAGAAAAATGTATTCAAGAGGTAGAATTAAAAGGACATGGTGACTAATTGATGTGAGATTTGAAGAAGGCAGAGTGAAAGTTGATACCTATGTTTCTGGCTTTCATGATTATGTGTGGCCAGCTGAGATAGGAATTCAGTATATATGCTGCTAAAGCAAGCACAGAGGTAGGAATTCAGGAGGAAAATCAGATTGAGGGAAGTGGGAGATGATGGTTTCTGCTTCAGACAGAAATTTGGCATTATTCTGCATTATACAAGTAATAATAGTTAGTCAACAATGGTCTCAAGCATAGAGGAGATATTTGGGCTGGGTATGGTAAAATGGCACAGAAATTCTCAAAATATGTGAGTGATGCAGCCTCTCTAGGGAACCTCCTGAAATATGCAAGGATGTTTTTCACTGACAGGGCCAGAGGTGGCCCTACTGGCATGACTGAGTGGGCATCAAGGAATCCAAATGTTCTATAATACAAAAGACAGCTGCACACATTGAACTGCCACAGGCAAATGCCCCATTGGAAAATACTGATGTAGTGGAAGGGAGAAGGGTGTAAAGTAAGCAGAGAGGAGGCTACAGTTAAGACAGGGGAAGAGGACCCAGCAATAAAGCAAGAGGACTGGCAGAGAATAGGCAAAGAATGGTGGAAGCAAATGGAAGGAGAGAGTTTCAAGAAGATTAAGAGGCATCAAAGACAAATAAGAGGTAAAGAGGCTCAGCAGAGTAAGCCCAGTCTATGTAAAATAGTGTGTACCAGGATCAGTTCTTTCCAAGGGGAACTGAGCAGGCCAAAGGCAAAGAAAGTTCTTGGGGTGCTTTGAACTATTTATACCCTTTCCATAATTATCATGTATTTTTTGTCAAACACAGAGGACACTCTCTAAGGTAAAATTAGCATCTGTGGTTCTGCCTTGATAATAGTGACAAATGATTGTGTTCTACCAACAATTAGCATACTTCTTGGAACAGAGTTTTTCACTTACCTTATTAACACTACTTTGTATTTGTAATGGCAATATTTTATAAGAGACAGTCTTACTTTAATTATTGTGTCCAGTTCCATATTCCCCATCTCATTTTACAGAGGAAAGAGAGAAGCAGAAACTTGAACTCACCTATAAAGATGTGCACAGAATATATTTAAGCTATTCATTTTTTATTTATGAGATTTCAGATGCTTTCTGACTCTTGGTTGCACCTTGCTCTGCTTAGATGGAAAAGCTAAATTTGCTAAGGCATTCTGGGCTTATTTGCTATGGACAGAGTTCTGTTAGGAATTTCTTAATTTTATTTGCATCTACCCTCCTTTCCTTCCTATTTTTAAAATAGATTTTATTTGCTTTCTTAGAGAAAGCATGAGTGGGAGGGGCAGAGGGAGAGGGAGAGAGAGAATCTCAAGCAGACTCCATGCTGAGTGAGAAGCCTGACGCCGGGCTTAATTGCAGGACCCTAAGATCATGACCTGAGCCAAAACCAAGATTCAGATACTTAATGGACTGTGCCATCCAGGCACCCCTCCTTCCCTCCTTATTTCCTTTCTTTGATCCTTCTTTTATTCTTTTGTTCCTTTCTTCTTTAATTTCTTCCTTTACTCCTTCTACCACTTGTAATCAGAAGGCATTGAAACCAGTTTATGAAGACGCATGAAACATACAAAACTACATATATAAAAAGAAATGAAAGAAGAAAATAAAGCAAGGGAGGGGTATTTAAATAGAACACAACTGTTGTTTTGGAACAGTGAAATAAGGCATTGAGGGGTGAAGTTGACTTTGAAGGTATTCCTAGTAATAAAAGTAGGGACAGGATCCCTGGGTGGCGCAGCGGTTTGGCGCCTGCCTTTGGCCCAGGGCGCGATCCTGGAGACCCGGGATCGAATCCCACGTCGGGCTCCCGGTGCATGGAGCCTGCTTCTCCCTCTGCCTGTGTCTCTGCCTCTCTCTCTCTCTCTCTCTGTGACTATCATAAATAAATAAAAATTAAAAAAAATAAATAAAAGTAGGGACATGATTTTATGTCCACATGGTTTGTTGATGACCTAGTAATTGTGAACACAACTGGCACCTGGCTTTGTTCTTAGCACAAAAAATCAGAACTGGAAGCCACAGTCTCCTGATTGTTATATACTAACATCTTGCCCAACCACATCAAGTTGACATAACTGTCACATCCAAATCCCTTGCCTAAGGGAAAAGAAAAGCTTGCAAACTTGAGTGGCACCACCCAATGAGGGAATAAAGGAGACCAGGGTGAGTGGGATGAGTAGGCATGGAATGTGCTCAGGAAAGGTGGGGCTCCCCTAGTGTCAGGGCCAGGAGGAGCATAGAATATGTTGATTGCAAGAATTCCAAGTTGTTCTTGGCAGCCCTAAGTGTCAAGAGGTCCCATGACAAACTTGGGTTGAAGAGACAAGGAATCATGTAGAATGCAGTCCTCTTTGGGACAGAATGGAATTTTTTGCAGGCTATGCAGGCCAGGGTGTGTGAAGATTATGGAGGTGTGGCTTAAAGTGTGTGTGGGGGGGAAGGAATCTAACACATTAGTCAAATAACATTCAGCTTGGGAGCAGAGGTCCTCTATCAAGAAGTATTTACTGTCAGCAAGCTGTTGCATCAGAAGGCAAAACAGCATGAGTTGCAGAATTCTGGAGTATGTGGAATGCATGTTGCCGGAGTGAATGGTATGTGACAAATATGCATTTGAGGCTGTGGCATACCATGAAGTGCACTGTGTCCTTGCTAGTTTGTGGTATGCCACAGGGCCACAAGCAGGTGGATGAGAGCCATGCTTGCTGCGTCCCTTGTCTGAAGCTTGCTGCATACCATATCCCCTCAAACATTTTTGGATAGGCAGCAACTTTTTGCTTGTCCTCTTCCATCATGGAATTTGTAAATTGACAGAAGATGTTGGTTTATGTGGACAAGGCCCTGTCACTTGACTCTTAAGACAAGAACCAAAGGTTGATTAATAGGCAGCACAGCTGTTGCCTGTGACATGCTTCCCACCCCATATGGGCCCTCCTCCTTGGCATGCAAATGATTTGGGTCTGAATTAGTAGGAAAGGAACACAGAACTCTCTCCTAAGTTTTATAGAACCTGGAGCTACAAAATTCTTCTCAACTGAAAAGGAATAATGTGGTTAAATGTATGGACTCTGAAATTGGCTGCTCAGGCTTAAATCCCTTTGTGATTTCAGGCTTCATATCCCTCACTTGAAGAATAGAGGAAAGAATAGAACTATCTTTTGTGTGTGGCTATGAGTATTTCAGGAGCTAATACATGGAAAGTGTATTTGAAAAGTCCCTGGCCCACATCAACTACCCCATAAATGCAATTGAATGTAAATTTTAAAAAATACTCCATAAATGATAGCTAGCATTGTTAAACTTGTGATCAAGGAAAGGCCTGGCCCAAATGGTGAACTCCTAGTGCTAACGGTGCATCTGGCTTTGTGTAGACTCTCCTGTCAGCAGGCTTCTGTTCCAACCTTATTCACTTCAGGCCTGTACTCTCTGCCCTTGCACAGTTCTGTGTTACTCCTGGCAAAATAGGAATGCAGACAGAGTTGTCCCTTGGGTCTGGAAAGAGTGAGTGACTAGTGCTGGCATAGGTCCCTGGGGCCAAAGGCCCTGCTCTTCTGTCCGAGGTGCTGAGTCATGAGCTGTGGTTGCAGGCCCGGCTGCACTACTGCTCTTGGCATGGCGTCTTGGGAGGATTAGGAGATTATGATCGGAACAAGACACAAAGGAATTGCAGCTGATGTTGATAAGTGATTTGGAAGGTACTCAGAAGAAGGAAAAAAACAAAAGCAGTCTGCAGAATCAAAGTGAGTGTGGGCAGAGAGAGCTAAATGGTGGGGGAGGAAGGGCACGGGGCATAAACCATGCAACTCAACCAGGACAAGGGCTTCCCTTTCTGTTATTGCTTCTTTGGGTGCTTAAAGAGACTATTGGAAAGACTTTGATTTTGACATTAGTCAAATAAAAACATTTAAAATGTAGAGCAAGGAATTACTCATACATTGCTGGTGGGCACCAGAATCACGTTTCTTTAGAAATGTCTTGTGAGAAATGGCTTAATTTCACCCTTTTATGATTGTGTTTCACAAATTCCTTCAATGTCTTAAAGGTGCCATAGCAGGGCTTTGAGAGACCAGGAGATGTAAGTGAGTGTACAGATGTATTCGATGGAGAAGGCTTTCCCAGAGTTCTACCAATCACATTCCCTCGGTCAAAATTAATGCTTTTCCTGGCCAGGATTTAGGCTTTCTAGGAGATGAGAGGTCAGATTAGAGCAAAATCTACTGTCCTCTAAGCCTGAGTGGAGGAGGGAAATGGCAGTAAGCTCTACCACTGGCCATGTTATTTTACCTGCCAACAGCCCATGGATGATTATTCTTGGCTCTCACTGCTTGTGACCCCAGGGGCTGTCTTATTGGTGGTCCTTCAGCTAGTAATGAGGAGTGGGGCTAAGAAAGGGGAAGGGTCATTATCCAATTCACTGATTTATCCTCTTAAGCTCACATTTACCAGAAACCCAGTCTTTCTGCATAATGGCCATCACTTAGCCATCCCCCTAGCAAGGTCTTCCTATTTGGGGAGCAACTGAGTTTGGTCTTGCCCTGTGAAAGGGAGAATGACTCTGCAGAGCTCTCCCTTGCAAAGCATGATTACTTGGATAGGTTAGATGTGAAACTGTGGTCAAAAGGCCAGCATGAAGAGTGGGTCCAGAGTTCTAGTATTCAGAAAACTTTGCCTCATTTTTTTATCATTTGTAGGAAGACTTCTCATATTTCTTATTGACTCAAGATGTATTTGATATGGCTGCTTGGCCCCAAAGCCTGTCTGTCCTGACAACTGCAGAAGATCCAGAGATACACAGCCATCCATCAAATCTGACAGGAGTGCCTCCTACAGCAGCTGTATTGTTTACCAAATGAATCACTTTCATAGCAAATCCAAAAGCAAACTTGTGCTGGATTTGACAAACGCATCCCCCTTCATTCTTCTCATTCTCTCCCTTCGCATGCTTGCCCAGTTCCTGAGTAGCAGCCTAATTTTGCTAAGGTGGAAATAAGAAACATGAAGGAAGGTTATTTTTCTTGAAGAAAAGCATTGCATTTGATTTCTAGGTTTACGGCAGTTCAGCAAGCATGTGTCTTCTCTTTGCTCAGCAGGGGTCTGTGGAGGAGGAAGAATGAGTGGGCTGAAGTGGTAGTTGCCACATGTGTACTCTGAGAGATAGGATCCCATTATTCTATTCAGTGACCACATAGAAAGGTGTCTAAAATTCTTTCTACAGATCCATTTCTCAATAGGGATCAAGCTTCCCACCCTAAAAACAGTAACAGCAAAATGTAAGCCACTAAAATTGCAGTGTTTGTTGGCTGTGTGACTCAGAGAAGGAACCATTGACAGAGATTAATTAAAGAAGCGGCCAAGGTGTTGGGTGATAGAGTCACTTAATCTGGTTCAGCTTCATACGTAGAAAAAGTAGGCCTATGGATAGAATTTGAGAGACTCTGATGTATTCAATCCTTAGCTCCTTTTTACTAATAAAACTATTTTTGGAGTGGAGTCACACTTGATCATCTTCATATCATGTGACCAGTGGGCTGATGATGTTATCAGATGCTGAGCTCTGAATAATCTGAGAAAACTTTGTATGTAAGACATGGATACTGGAAGGGTAAGGGGCACCCAAAGGAGAGGAAAGGCCCCAGTGATGACATTCAAGAGGATATTAATTGAACACCTGTTGTTTGCCTGCCGTTGTGTTAAGCTCCAGGCGACAACACTGAACAAGACATAGTCCCTACCTTTAGTGGAGATCAGCCTGATGAGAGACATAGACATCTACTCAGACAATTACATAAAATGTGATAAACACAATGAATAGAAGTGCTGTTTGGTGCTATTAAGGTATATTGCAAAGCTACCCTGAGAATCAGCCTTAACAGCCTTAACAGCCAATCAGTTAAGGAGCCTGTGCAGTTCCTCAGAGCTCCTAAAGGAGTCAGATATGAACAACTCCTGATGTGGGAGGCAGGGGACAGAAGATGCCACCAGGGGATCAGCGAAGCTCCTAAGGGTAAAACACATGTGAACAGTAAAAGATAAGTAGGAAAAGACTTATTACTTGACTACATAAGTATTTAAACATTTGGCAGGGAAGAAATCATAAATAAAATGGAAATGTGGAGGGGTGGGGAAAGAACCACAGTAAGTCCTACCTGATTGGTGTAGCCACCACGGAAAACAGGCTGGAGGTTTCTCAAAACATTAAAAAAAGAAATACCATATGATCCAGTCATTTCACTACTGTGTTTTTACCCAAAGGAAATAAAAACAATAATTCATAAAGCTACATACATCCCTATGTTTACTGTAGCAGTATTTACAATAGCCAAGACATGGAAGCAAAGTGCCTGTTGATAGATAAGTGGATAAAGAAGATATAGTACACACACACACACACACACACACACACACACTGGAATATTACTCCGCCATCAGAAAGGATGAGATCTTGCCATTTGAAGCAACATGGATAGACTTAGAAGATATTATGGTAATTGAAATAAGTCAGGGATGGATAAATATTGCATGATTTCACTTACATGTGGGATCTAAAAAAACAAATGAATAAACAACAGAAATAAATAACACCTGCATTATGATTGAACACTACAGTGGAGGGTCTTGAAGATTGGAATGCTCCAGTTTGGAAAAGATTCTATCCCTAGACTATGCTGCCCAGCCTGGCTTTCCAAGCCCTACCAAAAAGTGACCATATCCAACCAGCAGAGAAAATGGAAGTGTTTTTATTTTTATTGTGATATTTGGCTTTTAAGAGGCCAGCTATAGCTGCAGTGACTTCCACTATCCCTGTTATCCCCCCAAAATCCATATGCTGAAGTCCTAAATCCCAGTACCTCAGAATGTGGCCCTATTTGGAGATATGGTTTTTACAGATGTAATCAAGTTAAAAATGGGTTCATTAGGAAGGGCCCTTAATTCAATGACTGGTGTCCTTTAAAAAGAGGAAAATTTGGAGACATACAGAGAAAATGCCATGTGAACATGAAGACAGGCGTTTACAAGCCATACTTTGTTATGTCAGTCCTGGGAAACTAATCCAATCCCCATTCAATCATATTCTTTCATATGCCTGCATCTAGAGTACAATATTTTTTTTAATTTGAAATGAAGAAAAGCATATTCTATTAAACTGTTTTCTGAGATGAAAGGCAATGGAGAAATGGTGAGGGGGAAGAGGGACATTGGGTGATTTAACAAGTGTTTGTTGTACAAGCATCCCTCTATATGCCAGGCACCATCTTGTATGTCAGACATATGATAGTGAATAAGACAAGACAGCTCCTGCCTTCCTGGAGCCTGTAGTCTAGCAGGAACCACCCTAAACCTAGACGATTCTGAGAGTGTGACGAATGGCTTCTACAACAAGGGTAGGTATAGCCTCTTGTGGGAGCAGATCCTATTCTTAGGATCCAGAAAGACTCCTCTGATTTGGGAGTGACTTCTGACCTGAAACCTGACTAACAGGTAGGAATTAACTCGTGAACGGGGTGGAAGATAAAGGAAAGACAATGAGGGCAATGGGAGCAATGTTTGTAGGCGGAGGCAAAAGCCTCTGTGCTTCACATATAAAAAGGGAAGAAAGCTTGTCTTCCATTTTGGAGCTGAGTAAATGGCCCAGAGTCACACGGGAACTAAGCAAAGAGGCTAGGGATGTGTGAGTGGGAGAAAAGTTCTCAGCTGCAGTCCCTATGTGGGCAGCATGCAGGTGTGGAAGTGACCTTGACTTGGCTGGGTCACCTCGGATGCTAGATGCGGGAGGAATAAACTGGCTGCCTTCAGCGGCCCCTCGGGCATGCTATGTAGTTTTCCTGACCCATTGGCCTAGTGTTCTCATGCAACACTTTCATAGCCTGATTTAGAAACTTCTAATTTTTTTTTCTTTTTTTTTTTTTTTACAGAGCCCGACTTTGTGAGAGGACCAACCAACAAAGAAAACCCCACTTAGCTGATGGGAGAATTGTTGGGGCTTGTCCTCTGATCGGAGAGGCCACTCCCTTGTCTTCCAATCCGTTCCAAGAACCATAAAACTGAAAGGGCCTTTTATGTTTCTGATAAATGGTTTGGCAAACATTTTGAGTTTTGGAATTATATCCTACCTGACTTGCCTTCCACTAATCCCCCACCCCTGCACCCCTACCAAAATAAGTTGTGCCTCCCAGCAACACAGCCCGAGGAATGAATGGTGTGTCGGGAAAGTGAATGTTCTCGTGGTGGCTTCTGGATCTTCAGCCTGGGTTTGCCATTTATCAGTCCTATAACTGAAAAAAGTCCTCTCTCTTCCCAGAATCTCAGTTTCTGAGATAATAAGCCAGTTGGCTGAGAGAGGCTGCTAATAGGATCCCTCCCAACCTGAATGTTAGGATTCTACTATTCTTTCTGTGTCCAAAGGCAATTTAATTCATCCCACTCAACCTAACCATGGCCCAGTCATTGTCAGAGATCAGGGGAAGCAGCCTTTGGCAGTGTGGGGCAGCCCTACAGTCCCATGTTGTCTTTGGTAAGTATAGTGAAGAGTGGGTAAACATGAACCAGCAGAAACCCCATTTTCCCCCTCGGCTCTCTCACCTGCCATCATCAATGATGTCGACCTTCCCCCTCCACCTCCCTCCTACCGTCTTCCACCCACAAATTCATCCAAAAACTTTTGCCTAGAGGGGAATTCAAGACTTATTTCTTTAATGGTCAGAATTGTGCTAGGTCAAGACTTTTAACTGTGTATTTAATTAGTCATCTGTATGCATGTAACTTAAAGGCGTTCAGCTGTGCCTTTTTTATAGGATTAATAAAGCGGGTTGTAAATCACCTATGCAGCCTATAAAAGTATTTATAGCAGCTTTTCTCTCCCTTTGCCATTACAGAAGCTCTGTTTGAACTAGCTGAGGTTTGCATGGGGAGAGTTCTACCCAGTTCTAGGAGGAAAGCGTTAACAGTCCCTTCCTGGCAAACCACAACTCCATCATTAGGCAATGCGAAATGTGCTGAAATGTTAAGCTCCAGCAAGGACGTTCCAAGGCCTTATTGCCAACAGCAAGCCTTCTGTGTTAATGAAAATCAAAATACAAAAACCCAGTCAACTGCAAGCACAAAACTTAAGCCGAACTTGAGAAATACGACCAGAGCTGGAATGCCATGGCTTCTTGACTTCTATAAACCTTAACAGGATTTGGCAAGCCCTTTTCCAAGCTCATACATTTGCACTGGCCAAACACCTTTTGGAACCACCTCAGCCAATTCCACAGTATCACTGAGTCTGGAAAGGAACAAACCACCTTTTGTCTGATAGACATGCAGGGCTTTTGTGGGTAAAATAAATAGTTACCAGAACTGCTTCTTTGTGTCGGGAGGAGGTTCGTTTCTCACACCCTTCTCCCCAGCCTACCTACCCGAAGTTCCCAGGTCTTAAAAGAGAATTAGGTCCATGTCATGTTCCCAGCATCATTGCTCTTCAGGTCCTGCCCAGCTGGAATTCTTCCTCTAGTTGAATCCGATGGGAAGGAGCTTCGATGAGGACGCTGGCAGGGTGTGGACAAGTTTAACACGCATACCTTGGTGGTCATTTCAGGGCTAACCCCAGGCCAAACAGGTCACAGCTTTTGGTTCTGCAGTGTACGTGTTCTGAAACGTCACAATACATGTTTCTTCTTTAGAAGAATCCTGACTGATGATCAGCACCTCTCAAAAGGAAAAAAAAAATAGAACAGGATTGTTAGAGATCACAGCACCCTGTGAAGAATGAAGCTGACTCTGGCTTTCAGCACTGAAGGCCGAGGACAGGCTGCATTCTCCTCGGGCCTGGGGGCTTCCCTACGTGGGGAGTCATTGGCGGATGTCCCTGGCCGTCAGAGGAGAGGGTGCTCGATCACTCTGCTGGCTCCTATGGCTAATGGGCCTGGTAGTGGAGGGGGCGGGGGTAGCTGAGCTTTTGCTTGCCGTCCTGTGGTTATAACGCATGTTTTGTTTTCATTCGGGAATAGGGTGTAAGGGAGCACGTGTGCTAAGGGATGGAGTGGCAGTGGGTTCTTCTTCCTGACAACTGGCCCCCGGAGTTGGAGCTGTGGGAAATTGGTTCACCAACTTTGTGACATCTGTGTAACCTTGGAGTTTGGCTCAAGGTTCTTCAAATCTCAAACGCTTTGTCTCTTCTAAGCCTGTTAGCTTTCTCTTCTCCCTCCCTCCCTCCCTCCCTCCCTCCCTCCCTCCCTCCCTCCCTCCCTCCCTCCCTTCTCTTTCCCCACTTCTTTCCTTTCTTCTTTTCCTTCTGTTTGGAACAGATCTTTGGAGAAGATATGGGTGATTGCTTTAATATGTAACTTAAGAATAGGAGATTCAGGACTGATTCTTATTGAGATGGGATACCTTCTACAGAGAAAAAGCACAGAAGATAACTAGCGTTCTCTTTGATTATGGCTAGGTTAGTTTGAACTTGATTTTTGTTAATGGGTCATCGTATGCTTCCAGAAAAGAAATTCTCTTTTTTTTTTTTTTTCCGGTTAAAGAACAGTTCACTTTTCCAATCTCCCGCTCCCCTGCCCCCAGGGTTGATAAGGATTAGAAAATATTTGAAAGTGAGATTGAAAATTGAGCTTTACAATTTTCTTTCATTGTATTTATTTTGGTTGTGACTGACCTTATTGAGACAGACTTTACATATCATGAAATCCACTCATTTTAGGTATATGATTCTGTGATTTCTTTTTTTTTTTTTTTTTGTAGATTTACTAAGCACAACAGCACAATAATCACAACAGCACAATACCACAATGTGTGGTACAACAGCACACTAATCATTTTAAAACACTTCATCATTCCAATAAGATCTCTCGTATCCATTTACAATTAATCCTGCTTCTAACCCTAGCTGTAAGCACCGTTAATCTACTTTCTGTTTCTGTAGATTTGTCTTTTCTAGACATTTCATATACATGGACTTATTCAGTATATAATCTTTTGTGTCTGGCTTCTTTCATTTCATTCAAAATAACGTTGTTGAGATTTATTAATGTTGAAGCATGTTTCTATATTACATTCCTTTTTATTGCTGAGAATATTCCATTGTTGTATAGACCACCTTTTGTTTATGTATTCACCAATTTGTGGACATTGGGTTATGTTCACTTTTAGGTGATTATGAATAATGTTTACCATGAATCGTGCAAATCTTTGTGTAGACATATGTTGTCCTTTCTCTTGGTTACATATATAGGTCTGGAATTGCTGGGTCATATGGTAAATTTATGTTTAACTTTTAAGAAACTGTTAAACATTTTTTTTTGAAGCATCTATACCATTTTACATTCCCACCAGCAGCATTTTGTGAGTGTTTCTATTTCTCAACATGCTGGACAACATTTCCTATTATCTGTCTTTTTGACAGCCATCCTAGTGGGTATAATATGATATCTCAGTGTGGTTTTGATTTGCACTTCTCTAGTGACTAATAATGTGGACCATCTTTTTGTGTGCTTATTAGCCATTCAATATCTTTTTTTGTGAAATGTTTATTTATGTCTTTGGTCCATTTTTAATTGAGTTCTTAGTGTTTTTGTTACTGAATTTTAAGAGTTTTTTTTGTATATTCTGGATATAAGCCCTTTATCAGTTATGTAATTTCCAAAAATATTTCCTCCCATTCTGTGGCTTAGTTTCATTGTCTTGATGTCTTTTGAGGCACAAAAATATTGAATTTCGATGAAGTCCAATTTATCATTTTTTTCTTCTTTTTTAGATCATGCTTTTGGTGCTTTATCTAAGAAGTTTTTGCTAACCCAAGTTCCTGAAGATTTTTCTCTTGTTTTCTTCTAAATGTTTGATATTTTAACTTTTACATTTAGGTCTCTGATCCATCTTAAGTTAATTTCTGTGTATAATGTGAGGTCTGAGTTCACCCTTTATACGTCAATACACAAGTTTCCTAGCGTCCTGTATTAAAAAGACGATTGTTTCCCCACTGAATTTCCTTGACACCATTGTAAAAAATCAATTGACCATAAATATAAGGATTTATTTCTTTCAATTTAGTTGTGTCTTTACATGTATCCTTATGCCAGTGGTTAGTACTGATTTAGATTATTCTGAAATACTGATTGTCTAAAGAGAATCACTTTGATTGGACATAAGACATTGAACTCATTTTTTTTAACAATTCCTTCCCCAGACAGAAATGGGAGAAATGAGGTGACCTAAGAAATGGCTTGCAAGAAAAGGGAACCCAGAACCAGAGTTATCTGTGGGACTGAAATGATTCTCATGCAGAGAAGACCCACTATATTAAATGAAATCCCAAAGCAAATATAAGACTTGAATTAAGTAAGGAAGCTCTCAAGACAGGGAGAGGTACAGGGGATGGGATAGCAGAGCCAGGTGGTCAGTTAGGGAAAATACTTCTTTCTCCCTCTCACCCAAACTCTTCAAAGAATATAGACATGGAACAATTTAGTAAGAGGCTCTGTTTATTTTTTAGTGGAGATATCTCTAAAAAGCTATAGTTTATAAAAAAAAAAAAAAGAAACACCTCCCCATTTTCCTAAGAAAAAGAAAATGGGCAAAAACAAGAAGAGTAGTTGGGGGAGACTCTAAGCTTCTAGTTTTCCTTTTTTCCATCCTTTTCCTAGTTTCTTATATGTCAGGGATCTGTTATTATTCTAGGAAAAGACAACCAACTTCTGTAATTTTTTTTTACAATGGATATATCATCACAAATACTGTTGAAAGTGGCAACAATATAGCAAGTCTTGTTTATGATTATTATGCTTATAACTTAGAGCAACATGCAAGGGATAAGGAAGACATTTGTACATTATTGAAGTCCATTGATAGGAGATGTTTCTGAGAAGTCTCCTTTACTGAATCATGAGTTATTGAAATTGCTTCCTCAAAGGGAACACTGTTTCCTAAGCTCCTCATATACCAATGGGAGAAGTTCACTAAAGCTACAGAAGCTGATGATACAGAATAAAATGGCTTTTCTTAGAGAAAAGATGATGAGAAGATATGGCCGTGGCTCTTCACGTGCCTTGTCTGGAGAAGACTGGGATCCTTGAGACTTGGACAGTAGGTATGAGCTAGAATTAGTTAGAGCACTGTATCTATAGATGAAATGAGTTCCATATCACCCAATGTTATGGTCTAAGTCCCTTCCTTGACCCAATAGGTTAGGTGAAAATAATAGGACCTCTGCAATCAGGAACATATTACAATGTATGTGGGCCAGTACATTATTGGCACCTAGGAATGTTCAATAATGTTGATTCTTGGTCATGCCAGTCACTCTTCATCCTCCACTCCCTGAAAAAGGAGGCTTTCAGAGAGCTAGGATATTGGACAGATAAGTTTTGATGAGTAACAAAGGAGACAGAAAGGCCTTAAGCAAGGCACAGGTGAGTGCTCGCCACTGAAGCAAAAACTCTGGATCTAAATGTGTGAAAATGAATTGACCCTTCAAAATGTTTAAATCCATATGGATTTTATATTAAATTTCCTTTGGAAAAATCAAGCTTATAATGACTATTATCTAAAATGCAGAACAAGAATTGAAGGGAACTCAGTTGAATAGCACTACCCTGAGCCCAACTCACGTCAAACAAGAAGCCCCCTATTTTCCCCCCTGTACCACCCCACTAAGGAAAGCACTGAGGACTGCCAGAAATTCCAAACCCATGGCTGGCCTCAGACAAAAAGTCAGAAAAACTGTGTCTCTGAATCTTCTTACCCTACTTTAGGCACCCCCTCTTTTTGTTTTTCCCTCTTTCCTATTGGCCCCAGAGCCCTGCAGTGGCCCCTCATCGTGCATGGTCTCCTCCTAGATCTATTCACTTAGGAAATGCCTTCACCATCACACTCATTCCTCAGAATGCACCTGCTCACGTGCCCCCCAAGGAGAAGGCAGCAAATCCACTCATAGGGACTGCTACAGAGTGACTGTGTTAAGGTGTCTAGAAATTATTTTAGTTGACAGAAGCTAGTTGGGGAGAGACTTAGAGGCTAACGGAAGACTCCAAAATAGACTGCCTTGTAGCCAGGAAGCCACTCTACCTACTGTTTATGTCTTCTCCCTCTTTTCTTATAGAAGTCCAGAGGAGCCAGGCCCATCCAGGCCATGTGCACGGAGGGACAGTGGCAATGCCTTCTTAGTTTTGTTCTGGATAATTAAGTTCAATTATTGCAGTAAGACTCTTGTCTGGTTGTGAACAAATCATCCCGGGCTGGCCTCAGATGCTCTGGTTAGTCACTGCCGTTCCATGGGGTTCTGTTGTCAGCCCTGGACACACAGATACTGACAGCAGTCGCCACAGGCTGCACTCTGCTCTGTAGCTCGGACACTTTGTTCTGACCATGTTGGGCTCTCGGCTTGGCTTCCTTTCCACAGAAGCTGTGATGTTCCCATTGTGTTGGGGCTGGCTGAGGCTCAGGAGAGTCATGCAGGGATGAGAGTCTGCTGGAGCACATGCTGCCTAGGGGTCTAGGGCAGAAGATGGGAGTTGCTGTCAAAGCCCAAAGCCTGATGGGGCTTCCAGGCCTTTCATTATTGTAGGAACCTGGGAAAGGGCTCACAGAAGGAGCTGTTTGTGTGCAAAGTGTACAGAGGAGCGCTCTGGGGATGCAAGGCACGGGAGGAGGAGTAGATGGGCAGTGATGGGGGAGAAGGAAACCTGAGTAGACCTGGTTTTTGGTTGTGAGCCAAGTTCATTGCCAGCAGTCTTTGGGAAAAAAAAAAAAAAAAACATTTAGTAACTGTCATTACAGGGCTCAAATAATTTTTTTTAAATAGTAAATTTTTTTTTCTGGCTTCTAAAAATATCCATGCTCACTATAACGAGCATGGAAAAGACAATGATCACCAATTGAAAAACCAAAGTCATTCAAATAGGGATAACTGTTGTTAATGTCTTAATATTTTGGTATAAATTCATCTATTTCTTTCTTATATATAAAGAAATTATATATATTATTTATAATTTATATATAAATTGCTATACTATATAGTATATATCACTAATAGCAATTTATATATAAATTATAAATAATATATATATAAATACTTTAAAAGAGGAATCTATTCTATTATACCCTGCTTTTTTCACTCAGTGTTACATATTTTCTACAAAATGATTTTAATAGCTGAATATTATTCCATTTTTGTTGTGTACCATAATTTACTCAATCAAACCCCTATAGTTGGACATTTAGGGGGTCTCTAATTCTTTTCCTTTTTAAGTAAGCTCCATGCCAGGCGTGGAGCCCAGTGTGGGTCTTGAACTCATAACTCTGAGATCAAGACCTGAGCCAAGATCAAGAGTTGGATGCTTGGCTGACTGAGCCACCCAGGTGCCCGTGGGTTGTCTCTTGTCTCTAATTTTAACATAAGTCTTTGCTCACTTTCATAGTTGTATCTTTAAAATACATTTCTAGAAGTGGAATATGCATGTTAAATTTTTTTATACATGCTGCAATATTTCCCTCCAGTAAGAATGTTCTAAATTGTATTTGTATCAGTAGTATATGAGATTTATTTTTTACAGTCTAACATTGGGTAGACTGTATCTTTGTTAATCTTCGTCAAACTGAAAGGCATGTAGTTCTATCTCATGACTTTAATTGAATCTTTTTGCCTATTAGTGTAGTTTGGCTTTTTTAAAAAATGTATATATTGATGAAATATATAGATACATATCACCAATAAATGAGGTCTTCCTATTTTTAACTGCTCTATTAGAGTTATTTATATATCGGGATATCTTCCATTTGTTTTATATAATGCAAATACTTTGTTAATTGGGCATTTAACTTTAATTAAATGTATTAATCTTTTTCCTTTAGAGTATCTTGGTGCTACCATGTATACTTGATGCTTCTTAGGAAGATGGTTTCCAATGTAGGATTTAAGAGTCATCTTTTCCCCTCTAGTATTTTGAAATATATTTTTTAAAGATTTTCTTTATTTATTCATGAGAGACACAGAAAGAGGCAGAGACACAGGCAGAGGGAGAAGCAAGGTCCCCACAGGGAGCCCGCTGTGGGGCTTAATCCCAGGACCCTGGAATCATGACCTGAGCCAAAGGCAGATGCTCAACCACTAAGCCACCCAGGCATTCCTAGAAATAATTTTTTAATGTCACAAATAACTCTTTAATCTACTTGTATTTTAAGGCTCCATGGAATAAGGTAGGAAATCTAATTTCCTTTCCTAAACTATTTTCCCAGCTCCATTTATTGAATAATGAGTCATCCTTCATTGATATAAAATGCCACCTTCTTGGGATAAGGAATACTTATAACATGAACTCTGCTGCTGGTACTTTATATAATTTCCCTGATTCATCTGTACAATTCTGAAACAATACCACTCTACTTCAGTGATCATAGATTTATGCAGCCCTTCTATGTACTTATCAAGGTTTTTCTTTTCTTCCAGTATCAGCTTATTAGTTTTTGCTTCTTCTTTAATGAGTCCTTTTCCGTTTTTTTTTTTGTTGTTGTTGTTGTTTGTTTTGTTTTGTTTTGTTTTTGGTATTTTGGCTTTCTTTATAATGTCTTCAGTAAATTTTTAGTACATTTTTAAACTTTCTTTAAAAATACATTTAATGTTACAAATATGCTTCTGATTACATTGAATCTCTTCAGATTATAAAATATGATGTTCTCATTATTACTATTTTCTATGTATTCTTGAATCATGGTTGTGATTTTTCTCCATCCCAAGAGTAATTTCTCTTTTTTTCCCCAAGAGTATTTTCTAAAAGCATGTGTGAATACTAAAATAGTTAAAGGTTTTATACTTTTATTAAAATAAAATATAAACTATCTTATTTGGGAAACAGTGCTATTTTCTCTGTGACTCAAAGCATGTCAATTATGGAGAAAAATATAAGGAAAAATATTTATCTATTTATAGAGTTCAGAAGTCAATATATAGAAAATGAGACAGCCAGATCAATGATGTTTCTACAGTTTTCTTTCTTCTCCCTTAGTTTTTTTGCCCCTTGATCTATCAAAAACAAAGAGGATTTCGTTAAAGTCTTTCCGTATTGTTTGCTTCTGTAAATTCTCTCAGAAATTCTAGTTTCGTAAGTATTACATATTTTGATGTTGTGTTATTCTGTTAGTAAGATGTTAACTGAACAAATTTATGTACCACCTGATAAGATACAATGAGAGCATAAATTCTGTGATATTTCTGCCCAAAACACATACTCTAATCTAATCATGAAGAAATAGCAGGCAAACCCAAATTGAGGAATTTTCTATAAATAATTGGCCTGTAATACTTTCAAAAGTATTAGAAGTCACAAAAATCAAAGAAAGACTGTAGAATTGCTCTAAATTGATGGGGATTAAAAGACATGGCCACTAAATCAAAGTATGATCCTGGATTAGATACTTTTGTCATAAAGAATATTTGGGGACAGTTGGTAAAATTCAAATGGGGTCTGTGAATTAGATACTAGTAATGTATCAGTGTGAATATCTGGATTTTGATACTTATAGTTATGTAGGAAAACATCTTCTTTAGTAGGAGTTACACACTAGAGTATTTAGGGGTTATGGTGCATCATGAACCACAGTCAGTCACTCTCAAAAAGTTCAAGGAAAAAGTTCTTTGTGAAGCTTTTTTGTAAATCTGAAATTGTTTAAAAAGAAAAAGATCAACACAAGTATATTCTCAGACATCTGGACCTCCTCTTCCTAAGTCCTGTCGTACAGCGCGTCTTCACGGACATATTGGTGCCAATTAGCATCACTATAAAATGATCGTTTTCAACTCTGAATGTGTTAGTAAATACATCTGTGTGCTCCGTGTCCAGCTAGTGACCTGAGCAGGGAAGTGCAGAACTGGGGAGAATTGGGGAAAAGTAAACAGCAAGTGACAGAAGTTGCTGGAGATGCTCAGAGCAAGGTGATATCCAGCGTCATTGGAGGCAAGTGTCTGATTCGCAGTAGAATAAAATGAATTCTAGTGAAAGCGGTGGCCCTTTTGCCTGAATTACTTTTCAGGGAGATTAAATGATGCCCTTGGTGATCGCCAGGCATCCCTGTCTCTGGCATTCTTTGGGGGGGGGGGGTGGGTTATAAGGCAGATCACTGTCAGGAGACTTGGATTCTTCTCTTGCCCTGATATAAACTAGCTGTGACATAAGGCAAAGTCGCTTCTGCTTGCCATGACTCAATTTTCCATTTTGTAAATGGAGAGGGTTGGACTTTAAGGCTCTTTCCAAGTTCAGAATTATAATTTTGAACATCGGTGAGAATGAACATTTTAACAATTCAAAGAAAAGTGAGATCCACTTGGGCTGGAGCAGATAGAAAAGCCTCATGGAGTGGCTGGGAGTGTGTGGGGGCTTAACGTGGGGCAGGGTATAAATCTTTGGGCAGGAGGAGAGAGCACTGGAAATAACCCATGCCTTGGAGACGGACTCTCAGAAAAGCAGAGAGGTGGGGTGAGAGGTAGAGAGCATGAAGAAAGGAAGGTGGTGGGATGGGCTTCGGGCACGGTTCCTCAACTTTCATCCACGTGAATTCTGGCCGCGAAGGTCTTGGCACCAGTTTCTGCTTGTAAGGTTGTTGTGTGGATGAAATGCGTGGTTTTCAGTACCATTAGGAGTTGATCAGCTGTTAAAAGTAGACCAAATCTACCTTCTCACTCTGGAATAATTAATGTAGTGTTTCAAGGGGGTATTATCTTTATTTCCACCCTTAAACTAGTGGGCAGAAATGGGGAGAGCAAAGGCAACTGGAAAGAAAGAACGATAAAAATTAGTGTTTTCTTAGGAAATTTAATATGCTGTAGTTGGGCCTTGTGGGTGTTTTATTATTTTTTCCCCCTCTCCAAGAAAGGGTCTGGGTGGGGTACATGTAGAAGAACAGAAGGCGAAAGAAATAGGTCTCCCAAACTGTGGAATGACCCCTGGGACCTCCGTAGACCACACACTTCTCATTTCAGTGACCCCAATACCAAGAACCACAGTCAGCTACACTCACACCCTCTCTGTAGAGGTCACCATTTGTCGGTAGCGGTTGGGAAACTGCCAAGGGATAACCAGATCTGACTAGGATGGCAGCGCCACATGCGGGACAATGGACCCTGCAGGTTGTGGGGGCCACACTGACTCTCTCTTGGTGACAGTGAGACATGCGACTTCTTGCTTCTCTGCCCTTGAGTGGCCATGCGGGAGGAATCCATCCCACGGGGCAACTGTTAGGCTTGGTTGGGCGCTGTGGCTAGGAAATTCTTCATTTGTCTAAAGGAAAGCAAAATGTGGGCAGACGATTTTGTGAAAAGCAGACATATGCAGCCTGAGAAGAGAAGAGCCTGTACCCAATGGCTAAGTGGAGCGTGGAGCCCTGGCAAGGAAGGGAAGAAACGCAGGCCTGGGCCGGGGGCCAGGGGCGGCCTGCCTGGTGGGAGCACCATTATTCCACCCCTCCTGCTCTCTGTGGCTGGGAACACAAAGGGAAAGAGGGTGGGGTGGAAGGGCTTGGCCCCTCTCCCTGCAGAGGTCGGTCCACTGGCCTCAAATGATTATTGCCCTTAATGAATTGCAGCTTGTAAAAGGCTTTGAAGCTAGAAGGCAGAGCCTGAGCGCTGAGGATTCTTTTTCTTAAATCATTTTATTCTAAGACTCAAAAAACAAAAATCTCTCTTGAGCAGAGAGCAACAGTCAAGGCTGCCAACCTCCACTCATGCTAACTTTATTTATTTATTTATTTTGGTCTTTATTTCTTTCAAACTGTAGTTAAAAGGTGAAGATTACAAAACCAAAGCACAAGAAGACAACGGGTTTGACACTTGGGCAGGAGGTAGGAGAAAATGTGAAAGGGGCCGCCACTGGAGCAGTAACAATTAGCCCCATTAGCTTGTGCATAACCCATAAATGTAAGGAGCACATAAACTGTGAGAGCACATCACTGTGGTGCCCCTGGGAAAAGATCTCGATGCTGGAACCATCTCACTAAACAGACATAAAAAGATCATACGGTGTGTGTCTTTCAGTGGCAATTAACCTCAATTACTACCCTGTAGTCCATAAAAGCAGCTGCCTCAGATAGGTTCCATGTGGGATCCGTGTCGGAGTCTGGGTTGTCCACGCCAGTAATCCTATAGACAGCGATTGCGTTTGGGGCATTTTCAGACATGGTATAAATCCTCCCTTGCATTGTTTGCTCTTAACTATAAGAGAGAGAGGAGCAGGTGTGTCTTCCCAACCAACCCTTTATAACCTGGGCATGGTGACAGCATCTTGCTGGCTTGCACCTCAGTAATGAGCTAGAGAAAAGCAAAGCCGGGAAGGCAATTGAAATCACCAGGGTTCTCTCAGGCACCTAGAAGAAAAAACTTCAGTCCAGCTTTTCAATTCATTTAGTTCCTTCCTCTGAAGAACACTTCGCTGCTATCATCACTTTAACCTGTCCGTGTAGCTTTATTTTGAAATCATTACGAGTATTTTGTATTGGTATTTTCCCTCATTAGCAGAAAATCAATGTCTCTATAAACATCAGAATAATTGCATGTCTCTTCCTTGGAAATATTTTTGAAACTCTCTTTTGTCTCCGGGGTCTTGTGCCTTTGCTCTCCCCCTCCCCCCACCCACCCCCTCTCTTCTCTTCTCCTCCTCCTTCTCCCCCTCCTTGTTCTGCTTTAGGCAATTTATTTTAATTCTTTTACACATTTCCAGGGTTTACCATTTATATAACATGCTTATTTCTACTTCCTTTTCCACTTCCTTTTTAACAAGACTAAAGAAATACTTTATTTTAGTTGGCTTTGTCCACATTCCCATTCTTCATGCTAGTGGTCATGTTTCCCCAAGCCTCTGTTACGGTGTATTCACATATTCATGGGCAAGCATTTGTTGCCCATTCTCCTTTTCTCTCTTGGTTGTACTCTAATCTTTCCTGAAACGTTTGGTTAGTATCTCTTAATACTTCCCAAATCTGTCTTTATTTTAAATTATTTCTTAATGGTTTTTAAATGGTTTGATGTTAGGATTTATATAGTGAGAAATATGTGTTTGGTCTTCCTCCTCATTCCCGGAACAGAGCTCCAAAATCCCTTGGAATTTTCTGAGAAGCTATCAATTGATTAAGGTGTCTTTTATTTGTTAATGAGGCAACCTTTGGAAAGCTCCAGGTACCCCAAGTGTAGGTGGCTGGTTGCCACGGGAACCAACCCCGATTAGAGGTTTGGAAGTTCAGCCCTACCCTCTGACCGTGGGTAGAGGGCCTGGAGACTGAGTTCAGTTATCCATGGCCAGTGATTTAACCAATCATACCTGCGTAGTGAAGTACCCACAAAAACCGAAAAGAATGGGATTTCAGAGAGCTTCCGGGTTGATGAACCAGAATGTATCCCTGTGCCAAGGCCCGAACTCCATGGAGACAAAAGCTTCTGCCTTTGGACCTCGCCCTCTGTATCTTCATCTGGCTGTTGATTCATATCTTGTGATTTCCTTTGTAATAGACTGGCAGTATAGTAAGTAACTTGATTTCCTGACTTCTGTGAGCAGCTCTTGCAAATTAATGGAACCCAAGGAGGGGGTCGTGGGACAACCTTGACTTGTATTTGGCATCTGAGCTGGGGAGAAGGGGGTGCAGTCTTGTGGGACTGGGGCCTTAACCTGTGGAATGTAATGCTAGTTTCAGGTAGATGGTGTCAGAAATGAGTTAAATTTGTGGGACATCTGGTCAGCATCCACAGAGAATTGAGCTAAATGCTTGGTGTTATGTGGAAGATAAAACACACGGGAAACGGTGTCAGAATTGGAAGTGTTCTGGTTCTGTGATCCATGTAAATGGCTTTGAGTTTTTCCCATCGTATGCTCTTTATTATTTTCCTTGCTAGGTTGCTTATCTTTGTCCTTCACTATATCCTTTTTCTAGAAAGCCATACATTTAGAAGAAAGACAAATCTCAGGTCCAGCCTTGGCTCAATTTGATCTTGGGCAAGTTACAGCACTTCTTAGCCTCAGCTTTCTTGACTATGAAATGCTCTCAGAGCTATCGTGATGACTAAATTGAATAGCATAGGTGGAGCCTCCACAAATAGCATAGGTAGGCATCCACAAATGTTGGTTCTCCTTGCCGTTTCAGGCAACTGCTGCCCATTTTATAAATTCTTGGTAAGGAAAGAGCTTCTGATAAGTTTTTAGTATAGACAGGTGAAACTTCAAGTCTTATCTCCCATTTTTAAATTGTGACTTTTTGGTATTAACACATAAAACCTTAGTCCATAGGTAAAATAGGCTTTTGCCCTGTTAAGCTCCCTTTGTTGAGGAGCACACCTGCTTCACAGTAGCTCCATGAGCTATACAGGTATGGTAACCCTTGTTTTATAGAGGCTCAGGAGGCCTGTCCACTACTGGAGGGAATTGTATACTTGCAGTCCGTTCTGAAAGTCTTCAATTTCCCCAGTGAATGTAAGAGAGGAGAAAGGTGGCTCCTTCAGCTCCAGGGCATGGATATTGTTAAGGAAAGAGAAGTGTGAGAAGAGAGTCATGTTAGATCCTTGCCCAGTTTAGTCAAAGTATTTGACTGTTTGTTACGTATTTCCTTTTATGGCACTGCATCAAATTCACTATTGCATCAACCAACAGTTAGCTAATACATGAGAAAACAATGAACAATAATAATAGTGCAAGAAAGGGAGAGAATATGAGACAGCGGGACATAGTCTCAGAGAGACAGAAGTGCTCCAACTCACAGAGAACATGGTAGTGAAGTTGCAGCTATTGGGCTGCATTGGTGGCTCAAGTTCACTGTGTCTTCAAAATGGTAGGGCCTGGGTAGCTTAAGACATAGAATGCACAGGGCACCTGGATGGGCCAGGAGCTCCATCAGGGGGGATCTCATGGGGCTCCATGCTCAGTGGAGAGCCTGCTTAAGATTCTTTCTCTCCCTCTGTCTGCCCTTCTCTGTGTGCTCTTGCTGTCTCTTTAAAATAAATCTTAAAAAAAAAAAAAGAAAAGGCAAAGTACTTGAAATTAAGAGAACTTGAGAACTAATGCAAGAGCTGGGATGGTAGAGAAGAGAAAGTCTTTCCTATAGAATCAATCCGTGCCCGTGTGAAAGAGGCATTCACTTCAGAGGGCATAGCTACCATCTCATGGATGGGTGTCCTGGGCCACTCTAGGGGGTTTCCTCTGAATTGAGATATTGTTAGAAGAGAAATCGGCATCTCTACTTTCATTTATCGTTGGGTACTCCAGCCATTGTTCTCAGATTCTCTTTTGGGAAGTAGAGAACGGGATCGAAGTCTTAGAATGGTGTTCTGTGTTTGAGGTTCTTCCTTGATTAGAGCTTTTAGAATATGACTATGAATCATCAGAGTGTTGATATTAGAGTACTGGTTCTTAAGGTGTGAACCCCCAATCTATGGAATCAGAAATTCTGGAGTGAGGTTCAGCCTTCTGGTTGGACAAGCCCTTCAGGTGATTCTGATTTGTGCCAATTGTTTGGGAACTGCTGGATGAGAGCACAGTCTTTAAGAATGCAGACTATTTCACCTGGGCTCTAATCTCAATTCTACATTTTACTAGCTGGGGGGTGTCTAAGGGCTACTGAAAGGATTAGATGAGAAAGTGTCTGTTGACAGGGTTTTCCTAGCTGGCACTCAGGAGATGGTACCTGTAGACTTGGGTGGGGTGAGGAGGGGGTTGAGTTTGCTTGTTGAGAGACTTGCAAAGCGAACTAGTTATTTTTGCTTAAGCTTCTCCACCTTGTTCAGTGTGGTGGGTTCTGAATGACTTTGTCTTCCTTGCATCCACTATTAGCTAAGACGTATGGAGAATGTTTCTTTTGAGTATGTTGCTGGTGAGTGGAATGGCTGCACCGACAGGGAAAACACCAGCTGGCTGAGGCCAGAGCTGCATCTTACTTTGTTTTTTGGAAGTTGGGTGGAGGGAGCAGGAGTTACCCAGTTTTTTTCCCCTTTGGCAACACTGGTCCTCCTGAACCCTGAGGAATAATGAAGAGAGAAAAATGAACATTTTTGTGGTTCAGCTGACATTAAAATGGGAAAAAGCACATCACTGGAATTAGAATGTCCTGTTCATTCGTCACTTTTTCTTCAATTAAAATGTCTCTGCAAGCAGGAAAAAGAACAAGCCCTCGATGACCTCATAATTCATTATTTCTAAGGAATATACTTAATTCCCAGTGGAGATAAATCTGAAATCGATTTTCCATTTCTGTTGGCCATTGACTGGCGGCCTCTCAGGTCCTTGTGAAGGAGAGCGTGTACTTTTTGTGGGGTTGGCAGTGGCTGCTGGAGAGAGGGGGTTGGTAACCTTGAAGGCAGCTGCTGAAGATCCATTTTCCTTCGCAAGCCATTCTGAGCCTCTTAGAGACTGAAGAGGAACTTGGGCAGGCATTCTCGTCGCAAGGCTTCGCTAACTGTAGTCAGGGCCACTCTTACAACTGAGATTCCCCCTTCTAGGCCATTAGAAAAGAATGTGAAAGGCACCAACTGCTGATAGAGGGGCAAGAGAACCTTCACTGATAGGACGACAGTTGTTAGAGGGTATAGTCTGATGCTTTTTATCACCTTCTTTCCCTCCACATCCCCAAGACCTCTGAGCTTGAGGTAGCTAGAGCTGTAGCTGAACTTTGAACTCTCTGAGCCCCACTGCCCCTTCCCCAATGCCAGGATTATACCTTTCCTTAAACAAACAGGATGGCTCAGCGTTCATCTTGGTGGTTAGACCAGGAAAAATTTCTGGGCATGGTTCACACAAGCTCGGCCAACACTGGACTCCTCCCACCCCCCCATACATGTGAGTAACACCGTAGCCCTTACCTCCTTGCAAAGTCAACAGACCAAAGAGTATAGATCATCACAGAATTCAGCAAGTGACACAATTCACCTTCAAGGTCAATGAAATGACTGCTGGTTTTTCAAATGGTGTTTTTGGGGTGAATTTACACTTGCCAGCTGTGCAAACACAAGATGATAGGAACGGAAGTCACACATGAGCCACACCTCAGAAAATGTATACTAAATTTAACATTTTGTAACTTGATTCCATATAAATATATTCACATTCCTTTTTACGCCATTAGTTAAGTTGAAATAATGCTCTGGGCAAAAACCAAGCAATTCTGGGGTTGGCTACACTATGGAAAGTAGCTGAATGATGAGCAAATCTGTATTTCCTTAGCCATCATAACAACTTTAACAAATTGCATTTAAATAGCAGATTTACATATAACACTGTAATTAGAGTCATTGTTTAGCAGCCGTCCCTCATTAGGATGATAGAATACTTTCTGGGGACCTGGCCAAGAGAGTGTTGAGCACGGACTCTAGGGTCAAGCTTATGTTCCTGCAGTAGGCTGAATAGTAGTCCCCAAAGATATTAGGTCTTAAACCCTGGAACCCGTGAACGTTACCTTATATGGCAAAATCTTTGCAGCTGGGATTTAGTTCCAGGCTCTTGAGGTGGGGAGATTGTCCTGGATTAGCAGAGTGGGATCCCAGTGTAATCACATGTATCCTAATAAGAGTGATGCAGAGAAGGCCTGTGTGAAGCCGGAGCAGAGAGAAGTTGGAAGCATTTCTGAGAGCCTCCCTCACGGCTCTGCCGACATCTTGATTTCAGCCCAGTGATGGTGACTTTGGACTTGGGGACGGTAAGAGAACGTGTGTTTTTAGGCCCTGGTTGGTGGTAAGTTGTTACAGCGGCCACAGGAAAGTAGTACAGTATCTATAATCTGTTCCCGAGGGCAAATCTGAGTGGAGGAGTGCTGGGGCAGGCTTCATGCCAACAGTGGAGGCCTTTCACAGCCTCACTGCATTCAGCCCCTCATGTGGGACACCTGGGGTCCTTATGCAGATGCACCGTGTCTCACCTCCTTTCTTCTCACACCCAGAGGAATAGCTGAGTGTGTAGGAAGTGCACAGCTCAGACCCTCATTTGGGATCCAAATACGCACCAGTTGCAGTATTTAGGGGACACAGAGATAAGGATAAAAGAACATAACTCATCCCCTTCCCCACTCTCTCCTCACCCCCCCCCCCCCACCATAAGCCACTCAGTGTGATTCTTTCATTGATTCACTCGGGCACTCAGCAATTATTCTTATGGGCCTACTCTGTGCCATGAACTGTGCACTTTGAGAAATTCAGCAATAATTTCTCTTCCGGCTCTTTACAGCTAAGCTGAAACTCAGCTGAATCTCATTTAGTGCAAAGTTTACATGGAAAGAAGTGCTTTCCCTGCTTAAAGAAAGACCCTAAAATCGAATCTCACTTAAAAACTGTTTCTGGTCATGGGAATGAATTGTGATGCGTTTCTTCTTCCACCCGCTACAGCAGGTGAGTCATTCCAACACAAACCTAGGATGTGCCTGTGATGACAATACACATAGGCTCATTGGGTTTGCTCTTGTCACTAAATGAGTTCAGAGGGTGTTACTATCTATATCGGTGCTTTGAAAATGCCCATTGCGTTTTAGAAAAGGGAGCCCAGAGATCTAGGGTGACATCACATTCATTTGTGTCGTGTAACTGCTAACAGTGTCAAGTCTAGGAGCATGTGTGTGACTAATTAATTATAACAGAGCCGATTATGGTGAATTCACCAGACTGATGCTACTGAGCTTTATCTAGTAAAGTATAATCCAGATAGACTCTAAATGTTAAAATCAGTTGAGTCACTTTTGCAATATGTGCTCATTTTCATACCTCCCTAGATCTCTATTCTTGCTCAAAAGTCTGAGTATCTAGGGATCTTGATCCTTTTACAAAGGGTGTCTTAGTGCCTGAAATAGTAGCTGAGAAGCCAGACCCTGGAGGTGGAATATGGGAGCTCAAATCTCACCTCTGACCACTTATAAGATATGCAACCTTGGGCATGACCTCACTTGGTTTTAGTGTCCTTAAATGAAAATATAAGAAGTACTGTAGTTCTTCTCTCACAGGGACTTTGCAAGGATTTTCTAAGATACACGTGTAAAGTATATAGCATGATGTCTCCTACTAAGACAAGAAACAAGGCAACAGTGTTCCCTCTCATCACTGTTTCTGACAAACCAGATTATAAAGTATATACCAATAAAAGTAGGAGTGGCTGACAAAGACAAAGACATGGAGAAAAATTTAAAAATGTAAAAAAAAATTATTGACTTTATTGACAATAGATGAGAACTGAGTATGTGACACTTGACCTGAGGGCATTAGGTTTTTTGTGGGGGAAGCAGTGTCCATGAAGTTACCTAGAAAGTAGAAAGAAGGAGCCATCCTATTTTTCTCCTCCTCCTCCTCCTCCTTCTTCTACTACTTCTTCCTCTTCCTTCTCCTCCTCTTCCTCTTCTTTTTTCTCCTCCTCCTCTTCTTTTCCCTCTTCCTCTTGTACCTCTTCTCCTCTTCCTCTTTTTCTTCTTCCTCTTCCTGCTTCTCCTCTTCTTCCTCTTCCTTCTCCTCCTCTTCCTCTGCTTCCTCTTCTTTTTTTTGTTAAAAGGGCAGAAGACTCCACGATATGGGAAGCTGATGGCACATGTCAATCCCTGCTCTGTCCTTTGCTCCTAGTGAAGTGTCTATGATGAATCTACATCATTTAGGATTAGTATTAGCTGCCAGTAAAAAAACAAAACAACAACAACAACAAAAAACAACGCAAATTAGACTCATAAGATAGACATTTATTTCTCTCTTGTGAACATGTGGGAGGTGAGTAGTTCAGGACTGACTGGAAGTCTGCTTCACAAAGTCCTCAGGGACTCTGAGTCTTACAACTCACTAATCTGCTGTCGCTAGAGGGAGATTTTTGTCCTCAGCGTCCAATATGGTGATTGGAACTCAGCCATCATATCCAAGTTCCAAGAAAGGAAGAAGGGATGGAGAAGAAAGGAGCAAAGTGTATCTTGAGCTTCCTTTGAGAAAATTTACTGAAATGGCATGATAGTTCCTCTATTTCCCATTGCTCAGCAACTAGAGACGTGTAACCATGTCGAGCAGTCTAAAATCAAGGTATCAGCAGGACCATGCGCCCTCTGACACTGGAAAGTCATTCCTTCCTGCTGCCTGGTTTGGGATGGTAGCTGGTGATCCTTGCCTTGCAGCTGCCACACTCCAGTCTCTACTTTTGTTGTCACATGGTGTTCTCCCTGTGTGTCTCTGAACTTTTCCTCTTATGAGGATTGGGTGCCAGCCTAAAGATCCCATTTTCACTTGGTTACATCTGCAAAAACTTTGTCTTCAAATGTGGTCGTATTCACAGGTACCAAGAGTTAGGACCTTAACCTATCTTTTTAGGGGGCACAATTTAATCTGTAACACTTAATGTAGAATTTTGAGAAATTAAAAATACGGCAGAGTCAAGGTTAACCCTATGCCAAATTTCACTGACTTCTAGTTGCTTTCTGATAGTCTTGATTAGCAGAAAAGAATGGGATAGAGTCACATGCTGTTGGCGCCGGAGAAGTTGAGGACTCTGGGAAGGAAGAGTTGAGGAAGAAGCTTTGGAAGTGAGTCTTGAATGTGAATGTTGCTATTACCAGATAGATCCCAAAAGGTGAAAGGTTTTCCTCCTGCTTATGGGTGGAGCTGGGATATTCAAGGAAGATTGGCCAAGTAGTTGCATAGGTGGTCAAAGTCAGGATTAGGTTGTGCTAAGCTTGTGTGTGTGTGTGTGTGTGTGTGTGTGTGTGTGTGCGTGCACACATACCTTTGTGAGTGCTGTGCACATGAATGACTGTGACTGTGTGAAAGTTCGTGTATGTGAGTGAATGTGTACATATGGGGTGAATGATTGTGTGTGTGTGAAATTTCTAGAAGGCAATAATGGGAACCCTGGGATGTTAACAGCAGGTAGGTGGGTGGGGAGAAAAGACCATCACAGGGGCAGACCATCTAACTATAGGAACTTAGAATGTGACTTTCTAATGAAAGGGAACACAGAAGATTATGTAAAATTAGAAACCTGAAAGTCTGTGCCAGGTCTATATCCAGTTGCCTTATGTTTCTCTTCCTCCATTATTTAGGATGAGTGGCTATAGGCCAGATCCAATTGTAGTTTTGCCTCCGATTTTTTTTTTAATGAGAAACAAACACTAGTATTTTTTTATTCTGTCATATTTAGAAAACTATATCCTTTCCTCCCTCTTTCTTGATTTTACTCTAATATAAGAACCACCAAACAGATTGAGATCAGTCTTGCCAAGAAAGTTTTATTATTATAAAGATGAAAATGCACAGAGAAAAGTTTTAGTCTGAAAATACAAGGTAGTTAAATAGCTTTTTTTAAAAAAAAGGAAATCTAAATTTTAATGCATGGGGACATTTTGCTATAATTATTTTATTTGCCATTAGCAATAAGTCTCAATAAATCTTAAGCTGTAGAGCAACTGAAAACCTATTTGGGAACTTAGTGCCAATGAATGAGCCATTATCTCTACCTATCCCACTTACTCTCACTTTATTTTCCAAGCCCTTTGATGTCACATTCAAAGAGTTTGACTGTAATGAAATAATGCAAAAGAACAAGAATGGAAAGTGAAACTAGCTTTGAAGCTGTTTTTCCTGGAAAAAAAAATGAAAGAATTCCCAAGAACAAGATACACCAACGGGAGATGAATATCCTGTAACTTTTTTCTATAAAATAAATATGAATCAGAATATGGTGCCCTCCACATGGAAGACACTAAATAAGAACTTGTTTATGATGATGGTGGTGGGCGTGGTGATTTGAGATCTGGAATAACTTGAACCAAAAAGAATATTCATGTGGCAGATTGGGTTTTTCAAAGATGGCCGTAATAAGATGGCCTCAATTAGATGTCCATCTCTTCCCACAATAGATTCCTACACTGTGACTCTGGCATACCTATGTCCTTATGTCAAGATATGACCTTGATGTACATTGGTGTATGTTTCCTTCCTCTCATCCTAGGCAGATCTGTGTAACTACTGTGCCCAACAGAATGTGACGGCAGTGGTGCTGGACGACTTCCAAAGCTAGAACACAATCTGTAATAGGGCTTCTATTTGGTGTTCCCTCTCTTCCTCTGATTGTCCTTAACGCCCAGCCACCGTTTTCTGAGAAATACAGCCTACGTGGGGAAGCTGCGTGTGGGTGTTCCAGCTGACAATGCTAACTAGGCCCCTGATGGCTACCATGACTGCCAGACCATGCTAGAAGAAGCCTTCAGATGATTCTAGACCCCAGCCTGCAAGCCTTCCAGCTGGGGCTCCAGATCCAGTGACGTGTCTGAATTTCTGACCCATGGGAAATAGGAAAGATCATAAATAATTATGGTTTTAAATAGTTATTTCTGAGGAGTAATTTGTTATGCAGCAATAACATACCTCCTTAGAGAATTCACGGATGCTACCAGTTTACCCACACAGGAAGCTGGGAGATTCCATATCTTATGGCATGATCTTGCTTGGATGGTGCAAGGGCTTTTTCTGTCCTGGGTGTTCCTTTTTGACCCAAGTTCCCATCATTGCTGGCCTCAGCCACTAGGCCCGCATAGGCTCTTCAAGCTGAGGCCTCAGCGTTATGGCTTTTATAGACCATCATCCAGATCTTTCTTGTGTAGTCACATGATATCTTTGTTTTGAATTTTGTCCCATGCTGTATGGATTAATGTTTTCCAACCTTTAATGTGCATACAAATCACCTGGGGATCTTGTTAAAGTATAAGCTCTGACTCAATAACTATGGGGTGGGACCAAGCTTCCAGGTGATGCTGCTGCTGCTGCTGATCTGTGAGCCACATTTGGAATCAAGATAGTGTAGTAGGTTGTATGGAAAAAAGAAACTTTTGTATGATGAATCCCCAAGGAAAGAAACAACAATAATACTGTCATTGATCATCGACTGTGTGATAAGACTCCGCGTAGGGAGGTATTCCATATATATCAACTTTAGTCCTCATAACATTCATGAAAGATGTAAATATTGCCACATTGACTATGTAGAAACTAAGGTTCATAGAGGTCAGGTAAGCAAGCAGAGCCAGGATTCAACAAAAACTCTCTCTTTGCCATTGTCTGGTCCATCGTTCATGCTTCCTAAGCCTGTGATTAGTTCTCTGGTTATCATTTTATTTTGAATAAAGAGATACTTTTGTAATGGGTCTGTGTAATAGAACTTTCTGCAATGACAAAAATGTTCTATATCTGTTCTATCAAATATGGTAGCCACATGCTGTTATTGAGAATTGAAATTTGGCTAGTGTAATTGAAAAAATAAATTGCCATTTAATTTGATTTTGATTAAAAATTTAAAGCAATATGGCTATTGGCCAAGAAAAGTGCCTAATTGCTGTTGGCTACCGTAAAGGACAGCACGGCTTTATAGAAAAGGTCCTTGGGTCAGTGAGTTTGAAAGGTGATTCGGATTTGCACTGGAGGTATATGTGCCAAGACTGCCCCTGCATGTGAGACATTTTAGGCATTTAATGCAGTGCTCGTAATTTTCATCCGTTATCTTTACTTCTGTCTTCTTCCCTTTCCTAAATCACATTGCATCAAACAACTTCTTCCTTTTGGATTCACATCATTTAAATGAAAGTTTTAAACAGCATACAAATGCTGGAGGCTACAAAGGGGAGGAAATGTCATTCAGGAAGGGGGAGGGTGGGCTGGGGGGCGTCCCAAGAGACTGGGATAGCAAGTGGAAACCACTGTTGCATTCTTTGGAGGTTTGGGAAAAGAATGGAAAAGATGTGTTCAGATTCTTCACTTTTCTCCTGGGGCTTATACCAATGAGAAGGCTTCCAGATACAAGGGAAAGAAACCTTGATTCAGATTGCTCCAACAGAGAATGAGTGGATTCTTCCGCGTGGTTGGAAGTCCAGGGCAGAGTACCTTCCAGAGTCTGTTGACACAGTTGTTCAGCTGAGTCTTAAAAGACCTGTGTTCTCACCATCGCTCTTGTCTTTCAGTTCTGATGCTGTCTTCCTCATCATGCCAGTGGCGTGGTGGCGACAGCAGTCCCGGGACGGTATATCCAGGCATGGCAATCTGCAGAGAAAGGGGAAAACTTTCTCCTCCTGCAGCTCTCTAAGAAGATTGAAAAGTTTCTCTGGAAGTGCTCAGATCTCCCCTCATGTTTCTTTGGCTGGAATTTGGTCATATAACCACTCCTGAGGTCTTCCTTATACCGATCAGGTCCCTTCCTGGGGCTGGGAGTGAAGTCAGTTTTTTCTGAATATACGGATACCTAAACAAATTTGGGTTTCTGTTAGAGGGAGAGTAGAGGGAGGCAACCCCATGGTCCACTACAAGACCAAAGCTCCAAGGGAGGTTGGGTTAGGGAGCTACTGAAGCATCTAGTTTGGTAAAGGCAAACCAGAGAATATCAGGCAGGGTTAGTGGCCTATTTCTCTGATCATGACCATAGGTGGCCCCACAGTTCTAGAGGAAGCCTCACATTTGTCTCAATGCCACATCTACTGCATTTTTGTGTTTTGGACAAAAGCATCTGTGAAGTCTAGGCTGGTGGACCGATTCTGGGCTGCTGATTCCCTGTGGCATAGGCAGGGCACACCGGGAGGGACCCAGGATTCCCACATGCCTTGGCTAGGGCCAAAAAGGGGCCAGAGAGGTACGGAGAGGTTCTGTGGCCCAGCAGAGGCCCAAGGAATATCAGCAGCAAGTGTAATGTACCCTACACAGAATTCAAAATGGGATCTCATTTCACACAAAGGACTCACGTTGTCCTTAAGAATGTTCCCAAGTTGTGCATCTCACCCTACCATCCTGGGGCTAATGTTTGCCAATCTCTAAGATATCTCTAAGTTATCTCTAAGATAACTCCATGGTGTCAGGAGACTGCTTTTACCTATGCTTGGGTTCTTGATTCTTGTTCCATTTGGAGAACACCCAACTAGTTCAACTTGTGCCTTTGGGGATTCATTCCCGGCCCTCTGTGTGGAAGCAGAGGCTTGGGAACAATATGATTTGAGTATCTTTTTCTCCACTTAAAAACAAAAAGTGTCTAGTGAACTACTGGCAAGTAACATCAGCATCAGATATTTCCTCTTAACTAAATCATTTTCTTGGTACTCCTGGGGGGCTCAGCGGTTGAGCCTCTGCCTTTGGCTCAGGGCATGATGATCCTGGGGTCCGGGATTGAGTCCCACATCAGACTCCCTGCGAGGAGCCTTCTCCTCTCTCTGCCTGTGTCTCTGCCTTTCTGTGTATCTCTCAAGAATAAATAAATAAAACCTTTTTTTTTTTTTTTTAAGAAATCATTTCCTTGAATCACATTGTCTGATTTTACTGTTCTTCGGATTCACTTAGACTATTCTAGATCTCTCACAGTAAGACATCCAAGATAGCTGACACTGGCCCTGTGCTGCCTTACTTTTTTATCTCCTAGGTGCCATTCACAGCTTTAGATATTGGAACAAGAAAGGAGTCCAGCCTTGAGCCGATCTCTGTGCATTCAGGCTGCAACAACTTATTGCCACAGCTATGAAATCTCTCCTGTCTTGTGCCCTGGAAATCCCCAGAGCTGAACCTCTCTTCGGCCTTTCCTGAAATGCTGCGTGGCTTCCTTAGGCTTCCTTCCTTCCTTGCTCCTTAAAAATTCTGTTTGTGGAATTACCTTTTTTGTTTTTTTAAAATTAATTCATATCCTGTCCTGAATTCCTTCATAGCTTCCTAAATTAAGCTTTGGGTTTATGCTCTCACATTCCATGCCATTGTACCCCATGTATCCCTGCCAAATGGGTCTCTCCATCTGACAGATCCTGTTGGTTGAGAAACTGCCCTACCACTCCCTGTGTGTCCTTCCCACTTCCTTGGTTCTACATCCCTTGTAACACAATGGACCATTGGGTTTAGAAAAGTCTTAACTGAGCCTTGATGGATGGCCCAAGTGTGTTTCCAAAGGTGATTCCACTCACTAGAACCAGATGGCTGTATCAGAACTGCCTGTGGAGTTTTTGGAAAATGCCTCTTCCTAGGTGCACGTCATAACTTCTGAATAAAACACCTGGGGTGGGGGTGGAGGATGGGGACAGGAGAGTGAGTCTATTTTTGAAATATACTTCCCAGGTGAAACTGCAGATCTAGGCGTAGGAAGCACTAGTTTGGTGCCTCCTTGGTTCTCATGTGGCTCTCTGATTCCCATCTTGAAATCACTCCTGTAATGGTGGTAAGTTAGGAACTGAAGCATCTTTTAGACTCTAGGCCAACATGGTGCCTTGGGGATAATAGGGGTGAGAGAGTAGATGGGTACCTACAAGCCAGACCATGAGTCCAAGCACTCTGACCAGCAACTCATGGGGCCAGCAACAAGACTGTAGACATTTTGTTTGTTGTATGTTTGTGGGGTAGGTGTTCAGGAATTTGGGTTAATGATAATGCCTAGGATTTTGTCATGGTTTGAACAGTTGTAAGGAAACGTTAACTCAATTATCATTGTCAACAAACCTCCATTAAGTGCCAACCATGTACAGGACACTGGGGCTTGGTACTAGAGACTCAAGAAATAATGAAACACCTTCACCTAGAGTTGGGAAAGAGCACACAGGCTTCAAAAGATGTGCTGAAATTTACTTTCCAAGGAAAACTGGAATCTGCTTGTTTTAGGTCTATTTTCCTTTTTTAAACATTTTTTTAAATTTTTATTTATTTATGATAGTCACAGAGAGAGAGAGGCACAGAGACACAGGCAGAGGGAGAAGCAGGCTCCATGCAGGGAGCCTGATGTGGGATTCGATCCCGGGTCTCCAGGATTGCGCCCTGGGCCAAAGGCAGGCGCCAAACCGCTGCGCCACCCAGGGATCCCTAGGTCTATTTTCCTCTGAACTCATTCATTTAGGGATTCCTAGGGGCTGTGATATACCAGGTGCTATGCTAAGCCAAGGGTGGGGTAGAGTGAGAAGGATACAGAGATAGGAAGAGATAGTCCCAGTGTAACAGGGAGCAGTACAACTCCCACACAGTGTAGTCAGAGCTAAACAGAAATCATACTAATCTTTGTGGGAGCCCAGAGAAGCAGCTCTTTGACTTAGGTGTTTAAAGCGCTGGTTGTTTACATTGCCTGAGAGTGAACTATGTATGGGAGTGCACTAGGCACTTGAAATGATCTCATTTAATATAATTTAATTTATCATTTTCTGGGATCCTTTTAGGTAAATATTCTTACCCCAATTTTATGGTCACATGGATAGTAACTGAAGCTTCTTTGAAAGGAGAGATTATACTGTTCCTGTAATAGTCTCAGTATTGATTTGAATGTGCTGGTTTGTATAAGATGGTCTGATGTTTAAGCAAGACTTGAACTCCTAGGTGAGAACAGTGGGAGAACCCTTGGGAGAAAAGCCCTGAAGGGGTGGTGGTAGCCCACAGAGTTGATCCAATTAAAGATTTATTTGTTCAAGGTTTAAGTTTTGGAGATTTCTGGATACACATGTGCCGTGTATTGCCAATACATCACTACCTGGGGAAGAAGAGCTATCAAACTTTGGGATCCAATCAGTATTGTCACATCATTTTGAGAAATCCTTGACTGACCAAAACATGGATGACAGGAACTTCCTCTCTTGTTCTAAAAAGAACTGTTAAGGAACAGTAGTCATGGTGCCAAAGGCTTGAGCAAGGAAGATCAAGATGGTGGCAGGGATGGTGGTGGATTTTCCTACTGACTGGCAGCCAATCTGCCCCAACTGGCAAGGAAAGTCAGTCACCTTTAGGTGACTGAGATGATTGTGGCATTAACAATGAGGACAAAATTCCAGCCTCCACACACACACCGTGCATCAGCCGGGTCTGGATTTAGAGTCTGTGTTGAACAATCTTCCTTAGCAGTTCCCAAAAATTCTTGGGGAGAGGGGATCTAGTAAACAAACAAACAAATCATGAAACCGGAGCTGAATTTGCCTTTATACTATCTCTGGGAAGGACAGGGTAGTCAAGCCAGTGAGACTCAGAGATTGGCAAGTGACTAGACTTTTTTCCCCTAGCGTAGTGGAGTTCTTACAGCTGCCTACAGATGAGAAAACTGAAGATTATTCATTGTACATGGTCATGGAACTGGGACACAGCAGAGTCAGGATTGAAACCCAGATTCTTTGGACTACAGATCTATTCCACTTGTGAGGTGACCTTTGAATAGAGGCTTTGTAAGTGGAAATGGAGCCTTTCGGTCATTCCAGAGACTGTTGCAGCCAAGTTTGCAAAGACCTAAAGGTTGAAAGAACAGGGTGTTTGGGAGGCTAGGCCATGTGATTTGTAATTCAACTAGACTGAGTATAGACTTCATAGAGAAAGTACAATAGGTGAGCCTGAAAAGACACATTGGGGTAGATTGTGCAGGCTCTGTGTGCCTTGCATCCAGGCTTCTCTTAACCCACCCTCTTACTTTTTGATAAACACAAAAATATGATATTCTCCTTTATAGTTAATTGAAATATCAATGACAGTAAGTATGTTAAAAAAATCACAGCAGTGGAAATTTTTACAATGCGAATTTTTAAATGACTATGTTCTTGAGTTTGTTTAGTATTTTCTATCTCTGTTGCCTGGATGTAGACCTTCAGAGTCAGGGAGATCAGGATGCAGCCATTATAACTCTACAAAAGCAGTGCAGAAGGAGAAGGAACAGATTCAAGACCCATTTCAGAGAAAGAATTGAGGAGAGCTCTCAGAGGGGAGAACTGTTAGATTTTTAAGTTGCCTTAATTATTGAGGACCTTTGCTTTGAATGAGGAAGCTGCCATATTCCAACTCTGCATAGACACTGGAATTTGATTCTAACTTCAGGAGTGACTCAAGGAGGTGAATTTTAGACTCTGCTTTTCACAGCATCAATATAAATGGGCGTTTTGTGTCAAAAAGAGAGAATCTGTGACTTCAATGACTTCCCCCTAAAAGCAACCACTTACTTGGCCTCATGCTTATCAGTTATTATTATAACTGCAAATGATTGTCGCAGGCGCTGTAGGAAGTGCCTTGCATGTAGCATCTCATCAAACCTCATCATCATGCCATGGGTTAGTTGTTATCCTCATTTTACAGAGAAGGGAACAGGTGCTCAGAAACAAGACCATACAGCTGGTGTAAGTAGTGGAGTTGGCTTTGGAGCCCAGGCCTATTTCACGTGAGAGTCATTCTGAGTGTGTGTGCAGACCTGATGCAGAGAGAGCTCGGGGGCTTGCACAGTGAGTTGGGGTGCTCTCATATCCTCACTTATCCCACGGGTAGAGATAAGGGCAGTGCTGGGCAGCAAATGCTTCCTGGAGTTGGGTTCCAGTTCCTTCTTACATCATGCCTGTAAGGAGAACTTTTTTCTGTGCCAGAGGAGACCCTGGTAGTCTTTTGGCTTGAAACAGAGAAGGCAAAACTCAGTCCCCATTCTCCACAGTTTGTCCCCAGTGCTGTCCGACTCAGATCCAGATGGAATTCGGAAGGGGTCTAGGTGCATACAGGGCAGGGAATAGAGTCTCAGAGAAGAGGAGAGAGATTCATCCAACATCAACACCTCTGGCCTAGGGGCCCCAGCCATCAAATGACCTTGACTCTTCCTTACCTGGGGTCTATTAAATACTTTGTACTTAATTTTTCGTACTTTTATTTTTTAAAGTGATTTTTAAAATAATTCTGAAAAAGGTGAACATGTTTTTGCCTTAAGAATTCGGGCATCATAAAATCCTGGAACAGCTTTTAAACGTTTAACAACAGGCTGCAACTGTGAAAGAAACAAGTTATAAACGGCATTTAAACACAAATTGAATTATTTTCTCCCAACCACTAAGGACTTCTCCCTGCTAACCACAGGATACAGTTCACCTTATCATCTATGGAAGCCTTTTTATTTGTCATAGATTGGGGGGGAGGGGGGATACAGCATGTGTTCTTATCTAAGGTAGTTGTTTTACACTTAATAAACGGCCTTCTGAAAGCCACTTTTGGATTATTTCTCGTAAGCCTACAACTTAGATTACTAAGGTCTAAAAGTGCACACAGATAGTACAAAGGCCCTTGGTGACCATCATTCTCCATGTATTTGGCACCTAAGTCTAGGTCAGACAAGTCTCAGCTGTAATTTGATAATGGCCAACCTCAGCATTGTGATGTAGGGCCCTGGAAATTAGAAGGAAAAAAACCATCTCAGAAAGGGTTGAAATTTGTTACCACTTAACTGGCAAAAGCTGAATAGAATAATGGTGTAACAATGAATCTCTATTTCTTTGGAAGAGGAAACCGAGTAAGAATGGAACAATCTGTAAATGTGGGAAGAGAGTAGGTAGTGAGTCTCCCAAGGTTAACCGCAATGGCCGTACTTGTTTTCCCAAGTTGGGAAAAAACAAAGTTTTGCACCACCCAAAATGAAGTCAGACCAAGCCCATCATGTTTTAAATATGTGGTGATGCTTTCTTTAGAAAGGGCCCCCGAAGAAGACATAAGAAAGAACAGTTCTGCCCGCAGGCCTCGTCGAACGCTGGCTTTGACAGCTCCTGTGGGCTTTTATGTGGCTCTTTACTCTGAATAAATAATGGAAGCACATTCTCACACAAGGACTGCTAATTCTGCAGCCTCGTGAGATCCAGAAGTTACCACAAAACCCAACCTTGTACTTAACATGTGCAAGGGGGCCTGGAACTCCAACAAGAAGCTTGCGTCTCTCTCAGGCTAGCCAACATCAGAAGTTTGTGTTCCATTTGCATTGAGAATGTTCTGTCATTTGTTGGCTGGTTGCTTGGTTGGTTGTGTCTTCCACAGTTACATTTGAAGGTGGTGATGGGGGAACGGAGTCTTTGGGTAGATCTGTAGGAGAAAGCTTGATGCGGCCTCTTTCTTTCACATGAATCTAGCTGTGCCATTGGGTTTCCAAAGAGATGTCGCGTCAGTTATTTAGGGGTGGAGGGAATTAGCAATCGACTTTTCCTTCTCACTGGATGATGCTGTGGGACTGTTAAATAGCCAAGGAAAAGGACCAACTACTCTCCTCATCAAGTAGGACAGTAAAATTTCTCACCTTGTGGCCACCTGAGGTGTTGAGGGGCTTCACTGTCATGAGGGAGGAAAGTGAAATTAAATGCACGTCCCTTTTTTGCTGAAGTCTCAAGACTGCATTCATCCCTTATTGCCACACTTCCCGGGCCCGGAGCCCTCTCTGACTACTAACCCTGTTGGGAATTGAACTCCAGGCCAGTGAGAATTGATGGGAGGAAAGAAGAGGAAAGGGAAAGGCAGAAAGGAAGAAACATAAGTGAGTCTTCACTTCAACAATGGTCAGTCTTCCACTTGAAAATACAGACTGTGTAGCCCCTGGGTGGCTCAGTCGGTTAAGTATCTGCTTTCTGTTCAGGTCATGACCCCAGGGTCCTGGGACTGAACTCCACATCCAGCTCCCTGCCCAGCGGGGAGTCTGCTTCTCCCCCTGTCCCTCTCCCTTGCTCTCTCTCTCTCTCTCTCTCAAATAAATAAATAAAATCTTAAAAAAAGAGAAAATACGGACCATGGTTCCTAAAAAGAATGCATAAAATTTCATTAAATCAGGTGCACATTTTCACCTTGACCTCCGTGTAACCTTTCAAGTGATTCTTTTAGCTTAGATGCTATGGAACAGGAGGTTTTTAAAAGTTTGTTTGTGACTGTTGTCTGCAGGACCGCACATTCAAGAAAGGTGGACTAGTAGTTTCCTCAGTAACTGCCTGCCCATGACTTCTCACCCTCATCAGAGCTCCAGGAGGGAGACCCTGGGTCTTTATACAGTGGTGTATACCCAGGGCTTTGTTCATGGGAGCTACTCAACAGGAGATAGCAAATGAATGAATAAGCAACAAAGACTAAGAGTTAAGAATTGAGTGCTATAGTAACAAATGCACTAAATAAGCATTAAATGTAATTACCATGTGCATCCATAATAGTGCATTAGGGCAAAAAATATTTTTTACTGTTTATCTGAAGATTCAGTGTTAGCAATGTAATGGCACAAAGAGGTAAGGGTCAAAGTATTTGGTGAAGCTGCAGCATCGGAGGACCAACACACAAAACTAATAAGTAGTCAGTGGTAGTGTTAATTTTTAAAGCCTCTAATTAGTCATTTGCAAGGGAGTTTAAAAAAAAAAAGAACTGGGAAGCATCAGCTTGGCTTTTGTACCATCTCTTTATGACTCAACTGATTTCTTTAAGCAAGTCAGTCTTTTAAGGGTGTGACACTGACCTTTTAAAGCCACTAGATTGGCAACATTTGTCCCCTCCCCAGACTAATCATTTATTTTCTGATTCATTACATATTTTTTTAATAAAACTTTTTTTTTTCCTTAAGAAGATTTTTATTTATTTATTTGAAAGAGATAGAGAAAGTGTGAGAGAGCATAAGTGGTGGAGAGGGAGAAGCATGCTGCCCGTTGAGCAGGGAGCCCGATGCCAGACTCCATCCCAGGACCCTGGGATCATGACCTAGCCAAAGGCAGACACTTAACCAACTGAGCCACCCAGGTGCCCCCATTACATATTTTTAAATGCCTATTATAGATCACGGCTTTAGCACTGCAGAATAGAAAAAAAATTGTACACACCATCCTTACTTTCGTTGCTTATAAGCTATCTTAGTCTGTTCAAGCTACTATAGCAAAATACCCAAGACTGGGTGGCTTATTAACAATATAAATTTATGTGTCACAGTCTTGGAGGCTGGAAGTCCTGGATTAGGGTGCCCCGGCAGTCAGGTGAGCACTCCCTTCTGAGTTTCAGATTGCCGACTTTTTGTTGGATCCTCACATGGCAGACGGGGGCCAGGAAGTACCCTAGAGACACTCTGTAAGGGTGCTAATTCCATTGGTGAGAATTTTGGCTTTGAGCTTATTGCCTTCCAGAGATCTTACCTCCTAATACCATCACCTTGGAGGTTAGTTTCTAACATATGAATTTTGGGGGTACACATTCATACCCAAATTGCGGAGAAAGGATATAAACCCATGAAAAACTTAAGGTGATACACAAAGGAAATGGCAACACATAAAAATATGTCAGAAGTCAGTATGTGATCAGAAACCTGAAGGAAGGAGCCTACCCAGAGCTTTTCCTTCTTTTAGGAGTCATCACTTCCCCATCGTGAAACACAGGATTACTACAGAAGCCATGTTGCTGTAGCATGAACTCACCTGCCTGGACCAAAGTTGAATGGAGCCAGGGTGGCACCTGACCATGCTGGACCAATCAGATCCTCTTCTAGGAATTTGGAATTAGGTGTAGGATGCCAGCTTAGACTGGTTATCTGCCTTTGTAGAAGAGAGATAAACGTTGGTAGTAGCTATTTTCCATCATGACAAAGCAAAGAAAGTCCTTTGTGGTGTGGAAGAAGAATGAAATGAATGTGAGCAGAAAAGCAAAGATAAGGGAAGGCGAGAAGGGACTCTGGTTCCATCATGGGACCATCCCATCCATCCCCTCCTTGATGGATCTCCATCAGGGGCTCTAGTCCTTACTTGAAGATTCAGTTTTCTCCCCGTCTTGCGATCCATGAGGCATTTCTGTTTCCATTTCTGTTGCTCCTGCAGACAACAATTTCATCTTCAACAAGGTGACTCTGGTTGATCTGACATCTGGCTGGCTTGTATCCATTGAGAATCCAGGGAAATCCTGGTCCAACTTGAGGGCACTTTCCTAACCCCCCCTTCCTCCTGCCACGTATGCCCACTAGCACCTCTCATTTCATACCCTCTCAGAGGTTGGGTTCTTCAACTACACGTGGGCCCCATCACTGCCCTTTCTTTCAACCTCCACAATGGACAAGTGTTTCAAATATTTCATTTTATTTAATCCTTACAGTAACCTTTTCTGAGGTAAATATTGTTAACGCCATTTTGCACATAAATCTGATGCACAAAGAGATTGTGCAACTTACCCACCACCACATAATCTGGTAAGTGACAGAGCCATGATGTGAACAGAAGCAGTGTGAGCACACACTCCCAGCACTAAGCTCCCCTGCCTTTTTGCTGTCACAGCAGAGGGAGCATTATGCAGAATGATCTTTTCCTTCAGTGCTTTAAACTATTAGGATGGTTCCATTCCTCCCAATCCATATATTACTGTCATAAGACATAAACCTCACCGCAGACATGAGGTTGGCGCTTAATGATCCCTTTCCTGCTGCCAGGGATGCTGGAAGTTGAAATTCCCTATCCTCACTTCAAGTTAAGTTGGAGACAGTGCTGCACACTGGCCAGTGGTAGGGGCCAAAGGTGACATATGTTCCTTCCAAGCCCGGACATAAACTTCGCTAGACAGTTTTCTTTGCTCTTTTTTCTCCTTCGACATGGTCCATATCCTATAGATGACTGTGGCTCGAGCTATGAGGGGACGAGATCTTTGAGTCATTCCATGGAGGTTAACTGTCTACAAGAACCATCCAACCCTCAGAGACTGTGACACGAGCAGGAAGTAAATGGTTGTGGTGCTGAACCGCTGCAATGTGGGGTGGTTTGTGACAGCAGCTGCCAGGTTTCCCCTATTGATCCACCTCCTGAATTCCAAAAATTAGGTGAGCATGCTGGCAGCCAATAACGCAGGCACTCGGGTAGATATACCAAGATTGTTTTTATAGAAGCTTCATCCTTTAAGAAATCTGATTTGTGGTGTTAATGAAAGAAAGTATTGATATTCTCAAAAAGCACTCAGCTCAGTGCTTCTGTGGTTGTTAAGAGGACAGTGCCACGGGAGCCTGTGCCATAAGTGATGGAGTGAATTTCTCTGTGGCTCCTCAGAGCATTCCCTGGGTGGTAGGCTCAGCGCCTTGCTTGTGCAGGACAGGGACTTCAGTCAGGATTGGGGAGTTACATTTCAGTACGGGATGCTCAGGGGCTCAGGTCCAACCTACATAGAGGCTGCATTTAGTTGCTTTTTGACAGCAATGGAGCAGGGGAGAAGGTGTTTTTCTTTTTTTCAACTTATGTACACTGTGACCATTCAGTCTCCTTGAACCCGTCACTATAAGGGCTCTCTCTCCATTCCTTCCTATTAGGGGAATCACTGTTGTCCAAATGGAAAACTGGCTTGGGTGAATAAAGGAAGGTGTGACCAAGTAGAGTTGACTAAGAATGACCCCTTGGTTTTTACAGGCCACCTACTGGAGCTAAAGAATAAAAACTGTTGCTTTATGTTAGGAAGTCCAAATTGGAAGCTGACAAAGTCTTTTGGGGAAGCAGTTGAAAATACATGTTAAGAGTTGCTAAGTTCAATGTCCATCTCATCATTAAGTCAAGGTCAAGGCTTTATTTCAAATTAAATTTGTCATGAAGTTATATGGACTTAAACACATTTCTGAAGGATCTCCACAATCGCTGTATGGTTTGGGTAAATCATCATCTTGCAAATGAAACTTCTGACTTTCCCAGTGCAAAAGGCTCTCTGTCTGACCACAGAAATGTAAAGAGAGACACGAGGGCTAAAATCTATGCTTTTGTTCTATTCATACAGCTGAAATTGAATGACCTATGAACATCCACCATTTCTTCAAAATACCCTTGGCTGCCAAGAGATTGCTGCATTAAGAGTCAAGGACATGAGCACTGGAGATGTCGTGCTTAAAATAATCTCTGGCTATTGTTTTCCTATATTATCTTTTATTCAACCAATAATTCCTGAGTGCCTCAGTGTTCTGTGCACTAAGTGCAATGGACCTGCTACCCACTGTCTGCTGGGGGATTTTTTTATAATTTGTTGCCACCTCTGCTAGAGCAAAGCCAATTTTAATGCACTGTAATATGGAATTCAGAGTCTGGCACATAGTAGGTGCTCAGTAAATGCTCGATGAAGGGACACATGGGCCCATTATAGAATCTGAGAAATTCTATGTGAGCAGCAGTGTACCATCACCTCTGCTTTACCTCAGTCTGTGTCCCTGTAAGAAGGTTTCAATTTCCACATCAAAAAAAGGAAAATACTTGTTTCTATAATGTATTCATGCAACAAACATTTATCGAGTGGCTATCTTGCGGTGGGCGCAGTGCTGGGCATGTTGGAGAGGAAGTACCTGGGCTCTGACCTCTACTTCCAGTAGTGGCTTACCGGTGGACACACCCTTTATTGACTTGGGTAATTAGATAATTCTCAGTTAAGCCCTGTTGCCTTTGAAAATGACTTCTTTCTTTCACCGTCAATTATGCCAGGAGAGGAGAGAGGGAGGCAGCTGACTGGTATGAATGTCAGGGCCATAATAAACCCTGATTTACTTAAGAGTACATGGAATGAAACAAATAAAGTGTTAACCAACATTTTCTTTGAAATGAGGTTGGGAAGGATTAGCTTGGGGGAGGGCACCGTTAGAAAGAGAAGAGCCATTAATCACTGTCCCGAAATAATCCAAGTTGAATATCTTATTGTTTAATTATTTTTAATCTTTTGGAAATACAGAGCTGCCCCAGGGTGTTTTCTTTTCTCTGTCCCTCCTACAGAACAGCCTGCTCTGGGAGCTCAAGTCCTCCTGTGTATTCCTTGAAGTGGATCCAAATTCATTACAGATAGACTGTGTCGCGGACGTAGACGATGAAGCTGCTGAAGAGGGTAGAGGAGGGTGTGTAAAAGGGAGAGCAAGCAAGCCACGGTAAGTAGCTAGGGCTAGTTGTCAAACTTGAAAGGTGATCTTTGACCTTCTCATGACTCATAAAGCACTTTATGACTCCCGCCCCTTGGTCAAGAATTTTCAAGCTCAACAAAAGAGCTTTTAGCTCAAATGCCATTTAACCTAGCTTCACAGGATGACTTATTTTAGTTTCTGTGTTGACCAAGTAAAGTCCTTCACTCCAACTACCTAATAGCCCACCACCTTGGTTGATCCCAGGTCTGTTTGCCAGGTCATGCACTTTGAACAGGCATGGAACAAGGTGGGTGAGGTTTTATTTCTCACTTGTGGAAAGCAGATCACAAGACGGCCGATTTAGGTACATGGGTGGATTAGAGCTGCCAATATGCAAAATAGAGGAGAATTTCCAGTCAAAAGTTACTCAAAGTTGTCAACCCTCACAAGTCAAGCTAAAGGAATCCTTGAAGGAAGATTTTTGGGCTTGGTACCGTAGGCCCATCCCCAGGACTTTCTAATACTTGCAGCTTTAATCTCTGATGCTGCCCTACCCCTGATAAAAAATACCAATTATTCCATTCATCACCATTGAAATGTCCAGTTTCCTTCTGGGACAGGAAACTGTTAGAGACTACAATGGGATCCAAATGTACTTGAGATGCCCGCTGACCAGGTTGTTTGGGCAGTAAGATATACAGGGCCATAGGCACTAGAAGATTTGGATTTTTCTGTTATGCTTTATGCATTTTCCCATCTTTTTAAAACTCTGTTTCCCAAGCCAGGAAACATGATTGAAGAATTATAGCCAGTCTTCTTTTAACAGACCCGGCAAGTGCTGTCATGGTAGATTAGAGATGATTACAAATTCTTCAACGTTCCTTCAGTGACAGGTAGGGTCTTCGGCTTGAATCTGGACACCCTCTGTGGCTGCTTGACCAGTAGAATACTTTGCAGGTGACACCATGTTTCTGTGGCACTTTGTTATGTGGCAATTGATGTCTAGCATATGTTGGTTGGGGGCAAGCTAAGGCATCCGAATATGGTGATACATAAGGACCTCTTATAGTTGTGGGGAAAGGATCATATTGAACAAAGAATCCATGATTTTCCAGGACTTGTGCCAACTTTGTGAAACCTGGATCATGTATGGCCCCCATGTTTAGGAAGTTCACAGCCTAATGGAGGTGATAGACGTGCATGAAATAGCATGATTTAAACCAGTGATGGTGCTGATGAATGCCAGCTTAACAGGATGGCCCAGGTTACCCTGAAGAGGGTGACGGAGAACCCCACTTTACACAGTGCTAGCCGCCGGAATGTAGAATTTGGGGTGCCTCCCGGAGACTGCGAAAGGGAATCCTCTGAAGAGCCTCCCCTGAAAAGGGGACAGTTCAGGAACGTTCTAAAAGAGTGGGAGTTGGTGCTCCTAAATCCAGAGTTCTAGCGGCCCTACATGTTGTAAGAGGTATCATGTGACAAATGCTAAAATGTTTCCTTACCCAAAAAATACCTTCCTCACTAGCCCTGCTGCTGCTGTATTCCAAACTTCTACAATATTCAGTCTTTGAATAGGCTTTGAGGGTCTGCAAAATTGTAAATATTATTTGGTAAAGGTAACGGTAGGTCATTTGTTTAGTCCCTCACACATTTCCTTATTTTTATGTTCAAAATTAATGTTTTCCATTGACTCTCTGGGCTAGTATATTATAGATGTTCAAAATAGTTGTTCTGTTGAATAAATGTTTGGCACTCAGATAGTAGGTGTGCTTGAAGGCATGGACTGTTTTAGAGAGAGACACCTTGGTGAGTGGTAAGGGGCCCCTCCTGTCAAAGCACGAGTTGTTTCCTGCAGAAAGAATGACCGTATGCTCTTGAAAAAACAAATACCTGTTCATGTTTGGAGCATATTTAGCACTGGGGGTGGTAGTGAGGGACACTCAGCAGGATCCAGCGTGATGCATTCAAAGGCATTGCAGTGTGCTTAATCTAAAGTAACAACTCACTGAGAAAGTCATGGTGTATACGTATTTCAACATGAGGTGATGGAGCAGCAAAAGAGTCAGCCAGCGGGGCTTCTGGGCCAAGGAAGGTTCTTTACAAGCATCCTATGACACAAAAGGACCCGGCCCTTCTGTGCGATACATTCAGTGTTGTTCTAGATACAGAGAATGTCCACAGAATACATCTTGAACCTAGAGGGAGGTTATCTTTGGGGAAGGCGGTTAAGCAAAATGATTGGGTTACAAAGGGAGGTGATTGTACTGACTCCTCAGCTGTTACCTGAACCAGGTTCTCTGGGGCTGTGGTGGTCAGAAAAAAATTCTTTTGTTTATGTTGATTATCTGATCTCTTTGCTCTACTTATTTCCAGAAAAGGGTTTGAGGCTCGACAGTGTCATGAATCCCATCTCGATGTAGCTGACCGCCTTTCCAAACGATGGGTCTGATGATAACACTTCACTGCTGCGTGTCCATAAAAAGAAAAAAAAAAAAAAACCCACTGCCCAGTGCCTGGGTGGCTCAGTGAGTTGAGCATCTGACTCTTTGATTTTGGCTCAGGTCATGACCTCAGGGTGGGGAGATGGAGCCCCACATAGGGCTCCGTGTTCAGGGTGGAGTGTCTTTGGCATTCTCTCTCTCCCTCTGCCTCACCCCTGTCTACCCCCCCCCCCACTCCCACTCACCCTGTGTGTGTGCATGTGCATGCTCTCTCTCTAGGAAAAAAGAAAACAAATCCTCCTGCCCATCCCCCACCCCCGCCCCCCCAGCATCCCATAACCTGACCTCCTCACCTTCCGGGGCTCACATCCTGCCCTAGAAACTCTGGCCACACAGCTTTGAAATTCCTTTCCTCACAGTTCTCAGCCCACGATGCCTTCTCCTTCCATCCAGATGGACTTCCTACCTGTACCAGAACCAGCTCGGCCATCAACTCCTTAACGACACATGAGTGTTTAGCTTCCAGGAAAGAATGCATTCATTGTGCTCTTCGTTGTGTACTCATCACGCTTGAAAATAGGTGGTGGTGTGTGCCCCCAACACCCCACCTACTCTCTACCCTTCTCCGTTCTTCTCTGTCTGGAGCCACGGCCCTGACCTATATGCACCCCACACTCCCCCATCACCCAGCTCCCAGCTGGCCTTGGCTAATAGAGGACACCAGCAGGGGATCAGGAAGGAGGAGGAAAGGCAGAGAATTGAGGTATTAATCCCCCTGACTCGCTATGGCCTGGTTGCTTGGGTGTGTCTGTGTCTTTCTTCCAAAGACTGCGGTCCCTTTCGTGCGACCCTGCCTCTCTAGCTGTCCCCTCCTGCTGCTGGTATCCTCTCCGCCTCCGTAGGTGTTTGGGCTTCCAGTGGTAGCAGCAGTTCTTAGCTGCTACCTGCCACGGAGCACTGCCCTGCCCTGGCTTGTTCCCTGAAACCTCGCCTGTGCCTTTGTGAAGAGTCTAATTCATTTCATGAATTAGCAGCGTGAGTGAGCCATCTGTATCCTGCAGGATGCTCACTGATACAGCTGGTGTGCAGAGTAGGATCCAGAGCCTTCTGTAATGTTTATAACCTGGTATTTCAATGTCTTTCTTTCAAGATGTTGTCCAAACTCCTCCTTTGAGCTGTAAAACAGGTAGACAGAGCCTATAATACCAGAAAACCTTACTCCAAGCCACCCCCAGCAATGCCCCCCACCCCCGTACTTCAAATGGGGAATTTGGATGTCATATTTAGTCACCAAGTGCACAGTGACAAATCTAATGAATTCACATCAGGAAAACTCTAATAGCAGGATTTATTATTAGCCATGTATACCCCACCCTCAATTAGCAGAGGATAAAATATTTGTACAGAGGCTGTAGGACTAATCTTGCACTTTCAAGCCCTCCTTAAGATATGGAGGCAGCAATTCAGTTAAATGATAGGTGTTTGGATTAATTATGGCAGCTGAAATTACAAAGTAGATGCTCAGTAAAGGCTTATAAAATAAAATGTAATGGGGTGATTGCTCACACCACAAGTACTGTCCAGAGCTGACTGGAAACCAGAATTGAACTCCTGTTTGAACCAGCTGGTTTCTGAAGGCCCCCGTGTCCTTCCTTGCACGTTGGTGGCACAGCTGAGCTTCTGATCCGCGTGTGGAGCGCCCCGAGTGAGAGGGACCACCCGTTAGTCTCTGAACTGCACGCCAAGGAAAGTAACTCACTGTAAAGTATTTGCCAAATGATAATGTCAACTACGCATACACCACAGGTGGGTGGAAAGTTAGAGGTCCGGACTGTTGTATGCTTAAAGGCTAAGATGAGCAAGGAATGCCACCAGCTTTCCTCCCCAACGTCTGTCCAGGTCCACCCAGGCAGATGCAGCTGAGCCTCGAGACTGGGGGGGTAGAGACGGGGGGGTGGGGGCTTCTGCAGAGGCAGCCAGGCCCAGCGAGGGAGTTTTTCTTGAGTGATGCTTGTGGATCAAAGTGCAACCCCTGACTCATGTGCCCAGGGGCGAAGATCTGAACCCCTGGCCTGAAAGAGGGCTCTGTGGAAAGAACAGTAGTCCTCCCTATGCTGAAGTTGGCCAGTGGGGGTTTTTCAATTTGCACCTGGTGTTGGGCAGGGGTTCATGAAAATCCACAGAAAGGAATGTTTCCGAGTTGAATGATGGAAGAGGAAAAAAAAAAAAAAAAGGTTGAATGGTAGTCCTTTGGAACCATGAAAAGCACTGATTGAATTTGTGAAACAGAGACTTAAATCTTTGGCGAGGAGAAGGCTTCTCGGAGGTCTGCCTCTGTGAACGCGTGCGGTGGGGCGTCTGCTGTCCCCTCGGTGGCGGTGGTGGTGGTGGCAGTGAGTATTTGGAGGCCCGGCTGAGCCGCTCACAGCCGCCCTCCCCGGGGGAGCCAGAAGGCCCGTCCTCTTCCAACCAGGAGTCTTTTTCATCTTCTCTTTCCAGGGCAGAAGGCTTTTCCCAGCCCCTGAACATTTAAAATTCATACTCGGTGACCACCCTTTATTCACCAAGCAGAAGATGTGGGGTATTTTCTAAAGCCACTCCTTCTTTCCAAAGGAGCCAGGGTCTTTTTGTAAAACACACACTTTATTTCATCTAGAAATTTATCTTTTAGAAGTACAAAAATAATAAATGCTCGTTACACAAAGTTCAAATGCCACTGCAGAGACCAATAAAAAGACTTAAAAGTCACCCTGAATGTTATTCCAGTGTTGACCACCATCAAAGGATCCAGAGGGTCTCCTTCCAGCCTTCATCTTATAAGCATTTAGCGATATGCCAGAAATTGCATTTTTTAAATTATAAAAGAAAACCCAAATGTATATTTTAGACCTTGAAACTATAATAACTGAAGTCAAGATTACTGAACACCACAGTGTTGCTTTGCTGAAAGGACACCTCTGTATTCCTATTTTGTTTGACTTTCCAGAGCATTTGAAATTGTTGAAATTGTTGAAATTTGAAATTGTTGAAATTGAAAATGTCTCTTTGAGCTCTTACTGTTTCATGTTAATTTTCCCTCCCTGCAGCCCCTTTCCTGCTCATTGTCTAAAACCCACTGCTCCTAAAGCTTTTCCCTTCTAGGACTTGAGGTCCCTATGCCCAAGATGTCCAAACTCGTGTTCTGTGTGATCCCAAGGCCCACAGCTTTTTTTTTTTTCCATTTTGAAATACTATTTTATTTTATTTTTTAAATAATAAATTTGTTTTTTATTGGTGTTCAATTTGCCAACATACAGAATAACACCCACTGCTCATCCCATCAAGTGCCCCCCTCAGTGCCCGCCACCCAGTCACCCCCACCCCCCGCCCTCCTCCCCTTCCACCACCCCTAGTTCGTTTCCCAGAGTTAGGAGTCTTCCATGTTCTGTCTCCCTTTCTGATATTTCCTACCCATTTCTTCTCCCTTCCCCTCTATTCCCTTTGACTATTTTTTTATATTCCCCAAATGAATGAGACCATATAATGTTTGTCCTTCTCTGATTGACTTATTTCACTCAGCATAATACCCTCCAGTTCCATCCACGTTGAAGCAAATGGTGGGTATTTGTTATTTCTAATGGCTGAGGAATATTCCATTGTATACATAAACCACATCTTCTTTATCCATTCATCTTTCGGTGGACACCGAGGCTCCTTCCACAGTTTGGCTATTGTGGCCATTGCTGCTAGAAACATCGGGGTGCAGGTGTCCCTGCATTTCACTGCATCTGTATCTTTGGGGTAAATCCCCAGCAGGGCAATTGCTAGGTCGTAGGGCAGGTCTATTTTTAACTCTTTGAGGAACCTCCACACAGTTTTCCAGAGTGGCTGCACCAGTTCACATTCCCACCAACAGTGTAAGAGGGTTCCCTTTTCTCCGCATCCCCTCCAACATTTGTTGTTTCCTGCCTTGTTAATTTTCCCCATTCTCGCTGGTGTGAGGTGGTATCTCATTGTGGTTTTGATTTGTATTTCCCTGATGGCAAGTGATGCGGAGCATTTTCTCATATGCATGTTGGCCATGTCTATGTCTTCCTCTGTGAGATTTCTCTTCATGTCTTTTGCCCATTTCATTATTGGATTGTTGGTTTCTTTGGTGTTGAGTTTAATAAGTTCTTTATAGATCTTGGAAACTAGCCCTTTATCTGATACGTCATTTGCAAATATCTTCTCCCACCTGTAGGTTGTCTTGTAGTTTTGTTGACTGTATCCTTTGCTGTGCAAAAGCTTCTTATCTTGATGAAGTCCCAATAGTTCATTTTTGCTTTTGTTTCTTTTGCCTTCATGGATGTATCTTGCAAGAAGTTACTGTGGCCGAGTTCAAAAAGGGTGTTGCCTGTGTTCTCTAGGATTTTGATGGAATCTTGTCTCACATTTAGATCTTTCATCCATTTTGAGTTTATCTTTGTGTATGGTGTAAGAGAATGGTCTAGTTTCATTCTTCTGCATGTGGATGTCCAATTTTCCCAGCACCATTTATTGAAGAGACTGTCTTTCTTCCAATGGATAGTCTTTCCTCCTTTATCGAATATTAGTTGACCATAGAGTTCAGGGTCCACTTCTGGGTTCTCTATTCTGTTCCATTGATCTATGTGTCTGTTTTTGTGCCAGTACCACACTGTCTTGATGACCACAGCTTTGTAGTACAACCTGAAATCTGGCATTGTGATGCCCCCAGATATGGTTTTCTTTTTTAAAACTCCCCTGGCTATTCGGGATCTTTTCTGATTCCACACAAATCTTAAAATAATTTGTTCTAACTCTCTGAAGAAAGTCCATGGTATTTTGATAGAGATTGTATTAAACGTGTAAATTGCCTTGGGTAACATTGACATTTTCACAATATTAATTCTGCCAATCCATGAGCATGGAATATTTTTCCATCTCTTTGTGTCTTCCTCAATTTCTTTCAGAGGTGTTCTGTAGTTTTTAGGGTATAGATCCTTTACCTCTTTGGCTAGGTTTATTCCTAGGTATCTTATGCTTTTGGGTGCAATTGTAAATGGGATTGACTCCTTAATTTCTCTTTCTTCAGTCTCATTGTTAGTGTATAGAAATGCCACTGACTTCTGGGCATTGATTTTGTATCCTGCCACACTGGCAAGGCCCGCACCTTAAACATAACATGGAAATGTGAAAATAGAGTCATGCTGTGGATTCTGAACACCTCAAGGAATAAAGTTCCTCTCTGAGAAGCAGAAATGATCTAAATGGTTTCATTCTTGGCACATTGCTCACTTTGAGAAGTTGAGGAAATGTTTGACTTGTCTGAAAAAAATTAAGCAGGCCACATGTTGAGGTACTTTGGAGTAAAGCGATGGGGAAGAGGATGAGGTAGATAGGGAGTGACTCACGGTTTGATCTGGATTCTAGGGCTGTGTCCACACTAATGAGGGGGAAAGACAGCACTGTTGATCAAAGTAATGTGGAAAATCCTTGCCACGTTTCACTTAAATGCCCTGTAACTTTTTTACAGAAAGGGCTGTTCCGACATTGGGAGCTCTTGGGCTCCTCATCAGAGGAGCCTGCTGGCCCCATCACTCATGATTTCACTTTCCATTAAGAGGCGCATTTGCTCCCAGGTGGACTTAGCTCATCTCTGTCTTATTTCTCTGTGGTCCTGCTCGAATTTGTCACTGTGCTAAGCTCTGGCTGTGGTTGGGGTTAAGATCATTTGTCAAACTGTTGGAAGCAGAGACTTCAGAAAGGGACATTGGACTTTCTGGTGGCTTTCTGAAAAACTGAGAATCTTGGGCCTAGATAATAACGATGATGAAAAAGTTGGATCTCTGATTATGTGCCACTCACTGGCTGTGTCAATGCTTTATGAGCCTTACCTCGTTTAGTGCTCCATCGACCTCAGGAGGTAACTGTACTTCTTATTCCCAGCCCACAGATGTGTAAACGAGGCTCAGAGAGCTTAAGCCATATGCCCAAGATCACCCAGCAAGGAAGCTGCAAGGCTTCGGTTTGAACCCGGGCTGTTCTGCTTCAGAACCTTACTTGCTACCTGTGGCTGCCTCCCCTTGTCATCCTGGAGCACTTCTCATCAGTTGAACCCAGTTATGGTGTTTCAGGCTGGCAGGGGCTCTCAACTCTGGATGCACATTGACTCACGGGGAACCTTTTGAGAAATACCCATCCCAAACCCAACCCCAGAGATTCTGATTTGATTGAAGTTGAGGCCAATATTGATATCTTCAGTTAGGTAGAAACCAGCATTTCTTTCTTTTTTTTTTTTTTCTTTTAAGTGATTCCAAAGCTCAGGCAAGCTCAGGGTTAGAGATCTATTTTCTTCTGGGAAATGCATACATAAATTCCAGGAGTTTAATGCCTTCAGCTCAGTCTTCTCACCTCATACTGAATGCCCAGCCTTCTCTCCCACAGACACACCCATTGCAAGAATCAGCTCCTGTAAAAAGTTTTCTAGTCACTTCACTTTGCACTCCCTAAGTAATTCTGTATTTAGTTTGGCCCAGATATTGGTGTGGAGAGTGCCTGATAGTTAGATTTTGATCAATTTGTGGGTGCCGCATCCTCCCACCCAGGTAATTTGTATAGTCCTTAAGGGCAAAACTATGTCTTTTCCAACTGTGGTTGCTCTGAAGATATCTTGTGTAGTGCTGTGTATGCAGGTGGATGAAAAATGCTGGCTGAGTTAATGGCAAAACTACTGTGGGATTTCAGACCTGTGAGAAGGTGTGCAAGAAGCCAAAAAAGAAAAGTAAATCAAGTATTAGTAGTCTTTTATAGTAATCATATCTCAATTGATGTATTCAGTCAATAGCTATTGAGCATCTGTGTGGCCATCATAGTCTGGTAAGAGACATAGAACGATCACATATATAAATCCATAAACATGAATTTAAATTTAAAAAAAGAAGAAGAGGGATCCCTGGGTGGCGCAGCGGTTTGGCACCTGCCTTTGGCCCAGGGCGCGATCCTGAAGACCCGGGATCGAATCCCACGTCGGGCTCCCGGTGCATGGAGCCTGCTTCTCCCTCTGCCTGTGTCTTTGCCTCTCTCTCTCTCTGTGACTATCATAAATAAATACAAAAATTAAAAAAAAATAAAAAAAAAGAAGAAGAGAAACCCATACACAAGACATTTCGATAGTATTGGGGTGTTGAAGGAAATAAAAGAAGTTGAGGTGAAAACAAATGACTGGCCAGGAAGGGGACCTTTGGGAAACCCGAGGAAGGTCTTGCTAAGGGAGGGGATGATCAAGCCTGAAGTCTGAGGAGATAACCGTGGAAATTCTGGCAAGTGTTCCAGACAGAAACCTTGGAAGCAGACATAAGGACCAGAAGCAAGGTCTGTGTGGGGCAGACGTACCAAACTGGAATGCTAGTGGGGAGGTCAAAGATGCAGGCTGTGCCAGACTCTGCAGGCCTTGGATGTCCTAGTAAGAAGTAAGGATTTCTTGGTGGGCAGAGTAAGAGTCTTGAAATTTGCAGTTTACAGGCAAATGATGATGCAAAAGTAAATCTATGTGGGTTCTCCTAGTTATTTCATCTGCTTGGATCGGCGGCCTTAAGGAAATTCTATAAGTGACCTCTAGGGTAGGGAAAGCTTTGGTGTATGGTGTTCCCTTTATTCCAGCAAAGCATTTCCCTGACACAGGGTTCAAATGCATGAAGGATGCATTATCATTCACTATGGGTTTTTTTTTTCCCCTAACTGTGCTGAAAGGTGAGGAAAGGCCTATCCCTGACAAAATGTTTATCTCATTTTCCCCGGGTGGTCACTTGGAGTAGTGGAGTCGTGGCTGATATATATATCATTGTGCCATTTATAACATCGGTGGACTACAGAGCTCAGCTTTGTGTTTCATCGCTTTAATAGGAAACCTCTGAGTAGTGGAAATGGTTGATAGACACTCGGTGGGTCAGTTATCTCTCGCTGAACAACAAATGACTACCGATTTAGTGGCTTAAAATGAAAAACATTTATTACCCCGCAGATTCTGTGAGTCAGGAGTCTGGGCACAGCTTAGCAGGGTCCCCTGCTCAGGGTGTCAGAAGGCTGTCATCAGGGTGTCTGCTAGGCTGCATTCTCATTTGGAGGCTTCCCTGGGTGAGAGTCTGCTTCTAAGCTCTCTCAAGTTTTAGAGAGAATTCATTTCCTGGTGGTTGTGACGCTGAGGCCTCTGGCTGGTTGCGTCTCTCAGTGGAAGCTGCCCTGAGCCCCCTGCCGTGTGGGCCAATCTGCCAGCAGGACGGGGCCTTACGTAACACAACATAATCCTTAAAGTGATAGCCTATCACTTTTGCTATATCCTGTTGGGTTAGAGGCAAGTTCTGAGTCCTACCCACTCACAAGAGGATCAGAGGACACAAGGGTGTATAGGCCAGCAATAAAGAACCAAGGATCAGGGGATTTTATTAAAAAAATTAAAAACAACAACAACCACATCTTGTCCTCGGAAGTTATAACTGATGTCATAACATCCCATGGTTGCTGATAAGCAGACATCCTAAACATTTTCCTTTTATACCTTTGAACTTTGTTCTCCGTGGGTCTATTCTCGGGGTAGAAGGGGAGGGACATCTTGGAAACATTTATTTATTTATGTATTATTTTATTATTTTTTTAACTTGAAACATTCCTTTAAAACTGGTTTGTAAACTGAAAAAAAAATAAAGTCTGTACAGTTAGTGATTTTTTATGACTGTCCGAGGCTACCTCCTATCTTTCTGAGGTGAGACCCCTCCATCCTGTTCTAGCTCATGGGCAGCCAAAATAAATCTGCTGCATTTTTTCACCTGCCTTTCTAGGAGAGCAGGCTTCCCTGGAATATTTGCAGAGCGAACCTCCTCCGTGCACACTCACATGATGCTCTGTCATCTGTGGGAGGAGAGCCAACGTTATAAAAAGTTGCCAGGGAAGAAGAAAACGGATCACAGCAAAATAACCTGGGCACTTAACCAGCCTGAACTTGGCCTGCTTGATGTCCATACACTTTTAGGAAAGATTTGCCTTTTATAGTCACTCTCTCCTAGCCAGTATTGCAGTGGTTTCTTTTGCTTCTGGAAATTGGAGGCCCCAAGACCCTAGATCCCAAGTGTGTTGTTGTCAGGTCAGACATAGCACCAAAGAGTGGCTTCGAGGGAGCACCAAGAATCCCCGTTATTGTCATATTCCACTCCCTTCCAACCTCCCTTCCATCCTCCCTTCCCTGGCACCCCTGCCTTTTTCCTTGATGCGGACAGGGCATGTTTTCTTGGTCTTGTCTACAGTGTCCCATAAACTAAGCTCCGGAAAACCAGGCTCCTGCACCTGAACTCTCCCAACTGGCTCGCTGCCCCCAGACGTGTCTCCCTGAGAGAGGGTCCAGGCTTCTCCCATTTCATGTTGCTGGCCAAAGAGAGATTTGGGGAACCTTTTTCTTGACCTTCCCTTTGGAATTCAAAGGGGGTAAGTCCATTTAAATATTGTCTGCGGGACAGATGTGAGCTAGCTGTGTCGCAGGCCCTGACAACGGTTTTGTCTCTTCTCTCGGAGGTGGTTGTTGCCAACCTCTGTAGGTTTCCCTGGGTCACAGGAACAGAACTTACAACCTGTGAGTGTGGATCAAGACCGATGCCACAGCTTTGATCAGTTAGGTATGAATAAATTAGAAATTTATGGTCTAAATTCCCTTTGAAATACATACACACATGGAGGTTAAGGGGAGAAAGCGTTTGGCAGAAATAGCCTGAGAAGTTGCCAGCCATATAGTGCTTGGAAATCAGCCAGACGGAGTTTGCCAAACCTATAAGCAGCCAGGTTTGCTCATCCCCACATTAAAGGAACATTAAGGTCTTTATCTATTGACCTGAACCTAAGAAAAAAGGGGAATTCTAGAGCTGAGACTAATGCTTTTTCGAAAAAAAAATCACCGTCTGCCGCCTGATTATTGTTGAGACCTCTGTGCGATGTTGCCTAGCTCACGCGTGACATGCCACAGTACACAAGGGTGGAGCTGGCGAACAAGTACAGGATGCTATAGAGGGCAGGGGCCAGTTAGCCTCATCAGGTCGAGCAAGCATAAGAGCAAGCCCCTGACTGCAGGCAGGGAAAAGGTAAATGCAATGTTAGGAAAGGTGGTATCACGGAATGGGCAAGGCCCCAGCCGCATCAGGCTACAAAATCGCTTTCTAAAGAGCCCAAGATAGAAAGCGTGCAATAGACACATCTTGCAGTCCTAAGGAGAAAAGGATTCAAATAATAGTGATAATCACTATTGTTATGAGTAGTACTGCTACAATTTATTAGATGCCGAGCATGTGCTTACCTCCCGTGTTCTGTGCTGAGCTCTCCGCCTATGCTGTTGAGAAACCCAACAGCCCTGCAGTGCAAGTATTAAGCAGTTGGTGTGATTTCTCTGACGGAATTCCTGATTGGAATCTTGAAGTCGTGTTACAGATCATCTGAAACTTAGGTGTTTGGGAAAAGTATCTCTGAGCATCTAGAATGCCTGAGACTTAGAGGTTCTTGCAGATTTCCAGCCCTTCAAATATCCTGCCTTGCCCAGTCTGTCCCAGACTGATTATTTGCAGCATGTCATAGACCCAGTTGGACAACTGTGAAGGGTAGATGGCCCAGTCCATGCTGAAACTTGCTGAGAAGGAGAAAATCGTATTACTTGGGCAAAAACATTACCCAAATGTTTTTGGGTTATACCCAACTGGCCAGTTCTCTATTGATGAGGATATGTGAGATAATATTTATGGAGAGCTTAGCATGTATCAGATACCGTTGTGATAGTTTCTATGTATAGTAACTAATTTAATATTTATTTATTTATTTATTTATTTATTTATTTATTTATTTATTTATTGAAGTTTGATTTGCCGACATACAGTATAACACCCCCAGTGCTCATCTCATCATAATTTAATCTTTAGAATGACTTTATGCTGTAGTTTTGGTTGTTTTTTTGTTTTTTGGGTTTTTTTTTTTTTTTTTTTTTTGGTCATGGGTGACTAATAGTTTGAGGTGGTATTAGAATTGGTTAACTTTCATAACAAACATCCTCCAATCTTAGTGACTTCATACAAGAAAAGATTGATTTCTTCCTTAAATCACTGTCAATCACATGAGTGGCAGGCAGGTTTTCACACCATGATTTGGGAAGGCAGCAATAGCTGCGGGGGCAGGGGAGGGTGTCTCAGAATCTTCTCCTAGATCTTCTGCCACTGGCAAGCGGAGCGTGAGAAGAGACAAGGAGCCCAGAGGATCTCGTGGGAGGTTTTAGGGGTCAGCCCAGGAATGTCATTCTCACTTCTGTCTACATTCTAATAGAACTGGTCACCAGGCCCCACAGAGGTGAAGGAATAGAATGGGAAATGTGGTTTTCCTGTGCTCCCAGGAGGGAGAAGAAATAGCGCAGTGGATGTATTGGGAGACCTCTGCTCCAGAGAAGTGCTGTTATCATCCCTGCTTTAGAACTGAGGGAATTAAGGCATTGGAGGTTTTGATACCCAAGAACACGTTCATGTTCAATACCCAATATCACAGTCAATAAGTAGGATGAGGATTCAAAACCAAGTAGGCCTATTTCTGAGCCCACACTTGTAACTACAACTCTCTACTGCCTCTCAATTATTGCCAGGCCAGAAATGTTACTCTCAAGTCATCACTATTTGGTTTGATGATTTTACCCCAGATATGGCCCCAGACTATTATTCAGACATTTTTGTGATTGGGTAGGTGTGCCATTTACAGAGCCCCAGTCACAGATGATAACAAAAGGCAGTTAGACAGACGGTAGAGGATTCTAAACTCTGTCGGAACATTTAGCCTCAACTTCCCCCCCCCCCCAACCTCCGTATTCTTTCCCTATCTCAGACCCACCCACCCACTTAGTAACCTCCAGTACCGCTACTAGTGGAGAAAAAAAGAAAGAAAAAAAAGATAAGAAAAAAAAAAAAAAAAGGAAGACAAGTCCTGATGAAGCTTTCACAGTATTGAGAAGGTCAAAGGGAGTTGAGCGAGTGAGTATCTGCCGGCACTGAAGTTAACCAGACGTTTGGCTCTTCTCCCAAATGGATGGTTAAAAATATCAGACCATGAGCACTGAACCGGTTTAGCCCAACCTTCAGCCTTGTGCTCAACAGCAGGCTGCTCCATGATTTTTCTTACCCTCCATTGCTATCTCTCATGTGTCCAAAAACATCTGAAACCATCTCACTGAGCCTCCCCCGTGGTGCCTTGCCCTGAAGTCTTAGAGACAACCTCACATGGGCCTGGGCAGACCCTTGGAAAGTTGCAGAATCCTGCCTGTCAGATGTGTACATGTCAACACGCCACCTGTTCTGGCGGGAAACCAATTTTCTTTTCTGTTTCTTCCTCCTTTGGGAAACGTGCCTGCTTCTGGCATCTGTCCCCGTGTATCCTGCTCACACACTAAGACAAAGAAGTCATTTCATTTCTCAAGTCGTCTTGGCCACTTTAAAAAAAAAAAAGGTCTTGCATTCTCTCTTAATAGCCCTGTTTATTCCTTCATCTTCCTCTACTTTATGTATTTAAAACTCTTCTTGTTTCCTGGTATAATATTCTCGCTCCACATTTCTCTTACAGTTCACTTCTTTGTTTTTGTTTGGAGTCTTCATCTTTTTAAAATCACCTTTGATTATATGAAAGAATGCTTCTAAAGGAATCTAAGGTGTTTTCATACGCATCAACCACTGATCTTAATGGTTTTCACTGCTGTTCTGGAACATTGTGTCATTTATCTTTAGATAAGCTTGACTATTTGCTTTTCTTTCTCCCTAAGAGTGTATTCTAAGTTATAGATGGCATGAGTTACAAAACATGACAGTATTGAAATATGGGCTTTTACACTATTGATCTATACTTTAAGAAACACTGCTTCCTGTATTTTTTTTTTTTAAGAACATTGGACTTACTCTTTTTTCCCTAAATTCCTGCCACCTCTGTTGTTTCAAACATGATTTCTTTGGAGTGTGAAAAGAAACGAGTTCCAGGGAGGTTGCTTCACTGCCGTGTAGGCAGGTCAGATGGATTCTCTTCTTCCTACAGAATCATCCTGTGATCTTGGTAAAGTTAAGCTGCAGGACAAAAGTGTATTTAAAGAAAGATATTATGGGACCGGAAGCTTAGAGAATTTAACTTTACTTCTGTGACTCAGATGCCTCCCATTTTAAGAAAGTCCTCTGAACACTGTGTACTTTGGTTTTGCCTTTTCATAAAAAGGGAACCAATAAAAATATAGCATCTACAATGTAGGCCTCTAACAGACTTCCAATAAATGGCTCGTTAAAATCCTTTTCAAAAATGATGTGAGTGAAAAATTAATGAACTTACCAGGAAAATGGAAGTTTGTTTCCCGGGAATTGGTATTTTATGAACATTCTATGCCCTTGTCCTTCTGTCTTCTGCCAAATTTTTGCCAATCTCCTCCAATGAGCAATACTTGGATTTGCCAGATGTGTTTCAAAGAGCATGAGAATTTTAGTGAAAAACATGAAAAAGCAAGGTATAATGAAATATGTGATGTGTGCTCTTGGATATGGAACGGATTTACTTGTCATCACCCCTCTGTCCTCTCTGAGACACAGTGTCATCATCACTAATTCTGCAAATTATCAAGGCACACCCATGGGCTCAAATCCTAGCTCCATTCCTGATGGCTTCTATGATTTTCAGCAAACTGATAACCTTTCTAAAGGTTAGGGTTGATGGGTAGGTAAGAGAGTTTGACTTAAGACCTTAGTGTCTTCATAAGTAAAGTCCTCTTTGGGAGCTGTAAGGATCACATGAAAAAAAGCAAGGGAAACACTTAACAGAGTGCCTGGCATATTGTTAATATGCAACAAGTGGCTCTCCCATAAGCTCGGTGGAGAATATTCTTAAAATATTAAACTAGTCTCTCTTCCTCCTCCCTTCAAATATTAATCCCTAGCAAACCGTGCTTCCTTAAATTCCTTTGGCCTTTACAGTTGATGGCCACAGGGAAAGAGAGAGGGTGGGCAGACACTTAAACTCAGAGGTTATCATTTCTCTCTGAGTTGATAAGCTAATGTTTTGATTTTATAGTATGACAGTAGCCTTGAAAGTCAAGCTTTTTTGGGGAAAAAAAAAAAAGAGCCTTCTACTTTGTAAATCTTCCCTTTACTTATCTAGAGTCAAGTCTGGTAAATTTGGACTCCAGAGCTTTATTTATAAGACCTAGAAAAAGGAAGAAAGAAGATATGATGTAAGAATACATTTCATCTGACTGAAAGGGAAAGTAAGAAAGCCCTTCAGGTTCCAGAGAGAGGAGTCCAGGGCGGGAGGAGAAAGAGAGGCAAGAAATATATCAGAATTGAGGAAAATGACTTACCATCAAGATAAAGATTCCATGTGGAAGAAGGTTGGAGAAACTCTCACAGCAGGCTGACCCACCCCAAACATCTCAAGGTAAACATTGGTTAATTCAAAAGCCCTTTATGGGGGCGCTCCCTGTCTTCAGCCTAGCACTGGGCCAGCATGGCACCACACATATGGGAGTTCCGAAAGGCTGGAGGTACCCTTCTTGGTGCACATGGAGCCCCAGAAGCCTCGTGTGTCTAAGTAGAAGAATCCAGAAGTACTATAGACTCCTAAGCCACAGAGGGACAGAGAACGAAGAGGTTATTTTATGGTGCTGAGCCCTCACGGCAGGAGGCTGTGGCAAAAAGCACAGCTTCTACTTCAGGTGCTAGGTACAAATGAGGTCAGCCGTGTCACGCTAGAGACAAGAATGGGCAACAGAGGCAGGATCCAAACAGTCACATCATGTTAGGCCTGGAACATGCAAGGCACAACAAAGAGCAGCAGCATTAACTTTCCTCTGCTCTCTGCGGAAATCAAGTACTCTGGAATAAGATAGGATCTGAGAGAAAAAATCAAGAGTCTGTGTTTGCTTTTGTGCATCTGAACATAATTCATACATTTCTGGTCCTTCTATGGAAGTAATTGAGAGCTGGGCTCATATTGAAGCTGGCTTTCAGTTTGTGTGTGTGTGTGTGTGTGTGTGTGTGTGTATTGGGGAGGGAGGCTGAGTGGTTAGCATAGCATCTAAGTACCTCACAGAGATGTGAATAGGGAAGGCGATATTTTAGAAAATGAATTTCAAAGTTCCACAGAATAATAAAGGTAGTTAGTCTGTCACAGTGACATCATTTTTTCATATGAGTGGGTCACCTGAGGGCATCCACCAAAATGCACACCTGTAGCCATGACACACCACGCCAGCCACTTAGCTATAGGAGGAGGCCTAAACAAAGTTTATGAGTTCTAATCAGATATATCTCACTACTTACTGCCTGAAGCACTCCCTGTTTGGGGCTGAAGTAATTCAACTAAAAATATACCTACCAATCAACACCTCCCTGTTGTTTCTAGCTGCATGGACGCGAAGGGCAGAAAAAGTCTCCAAATATACTTCAAAGAGCCCACAGCTCTTCAGGACACTACTTCACACCAGTGTTGTGGAAAGCAGAATAGAGGCGTAGCACAGTTACCAATAATGTCAACAAACTCAAGGTGTTAGTGTGTGAAACGAGGTGGTTATTTTGATGACACTGATTATATCAACTGTTCCTCCTTACAATCACAGGGTACTTTTAGATCACGAACACTAAAATTACCCACCAGTAATTTGGAGATCAAGTTTATAGCAACCCATTCAAAATAAATGGGTTCATTTTGGCTCCGTGGCATTAGGCAACAGAAGGCATGTGAGGTTCTCAAACTGGTTTGTACCACTTTCTTTGTAGCTCAAGCTTGAGGAAGATCTGGACAGAAGGTTCTTTGAGGCATTGCTCAACTGGAGGTCATTTCTGCTGTTGGCAGAATGGAAATCCCAAAAACACGTATTTGAGAGTCCACAGACTGTCTTCATAGTGTATTTAAGTAACTTCAAAAGCTTTGTTGGAAAATAATTATGTAATCCAGGTCCTTCTGCTTCATGAGGAATCACTATGTTCCCGAACACCCAACAGTCTTATTCCAAGTCACCATACTGGATACAAGAAGTAGTGTCTCCTCCTCAAGTATCTCTAAGCATCCCTGGCTGGCTTACATTCCTGGTGGTTGCTTGTCATATCAGCTGCATGTAACCAAATCTAACTGTGGCGGCTTAACCAAGCAGATGAGGGGTGTTATTGTCACACATTAAAAGTCTGGAGGTGAGCAATCCTCTGCAAGGGCTCTGTAAGGTCTTTAGTGGTCTAGGCCCCCTTCAATATTTCTTTCCTCTCCCTGTAATGTAAGCCTTTTGCCTCATGCTTGTTGCCTCATGGTCACAAAATGGCTGCCCCTTCTCTGCACTCAGTGTCTTTGCTCTCAGCAGAAAGCAGGAAGCACTGAGGGGCTCCAAAGAGCTAAAAAAAAAAAAAAAGAGGACTAGGGGACAACACCTGGGGCAGCCAAACAAAACTTTCCCAGAAAGCAGGTTTTTCATTGTCTCATCCACTTGAGATGAATGTTCATGCCTCTGTTGTTGTCTGGGAAAGCAAAGATTTTAGAGAGATAAATGCCACCTGAAACAAAATCTGAATAGAGTTGGTAAGGAAAAAGGGGAGCCCGAGCTCCGTGAGCACACAGCAGTGCCTGCCACTCTCCCAGCCCTCTTCCCACACCTCTGCTCCTGGCTTTTCCACATTGGCCATGTCTGGCCATTTCCTACCTTCTAGGCAGACCCGAACACTGTATATCAGATACACGTGCCTTGGCAGTGGCCTCACATCTTTTCAGGGGCCTCCTGAGTATTTCTTTGTGATCGTCCAGCCTGATGCCATGCTGCTGAGACCACTTTATTTCCCTATTCACTCAGTTAACGGGTGCTTGAGTGGTACTTCGAAGCGTCAGGTCCTGCTGTAGAGAGAGACTGATGGAAGGAACCCAAATCTCAAGGCCTCCCCTCAGGGAGCTCACTCCATGGGGAGATGTGATTGCTCAGCCCTTATTTGTCCCCATCTCTGGGCACGTTTGTGCAGAGTACACACCCTGACACTGTTTGTGACGACCCTGTCAACACCCTAGGGATCCAGGCTTCTATCTGCCCATCTCTACCAGAATAAGTCAGAAATAAAGACAAACAGGCAACAAACATGATTTTTTGCCAAAAGGAGCCCACTGCCTATTCCAGGTCTCCCATGTCCTTAAGCAGAGCATTTGCCGTCTCGGTTGGAAGTGCCGGCCCCTATGTCCGGCCTCCATTTGTTCCTTAAGAAAATCATTCTCACCTTTTTAGCTGCATGAGAGAAATTTTGCTCAACACCAGTTCCAGTTTCCACCTTTATAGTCACCACGAGTTAAAAAAAATTGGGGATCCAGTGTTGGAACCTCCCATCAAACTTACATCTAATGGAAATTCCTCATGGAGCAGTTCATGCCCATTGACAGCTAGTGGCCTCATTTCCCTGGCACACTTTACCTGATGGTCTGTGTGCCTTCTGAGGCTCCTTCACAAAGTTCAGATTCGGTTTTTATGTGAATCTGGTTGATCTGTTGCTTTGACCTTCTACTTTGTTTAGGGAAGAGGAGTGATAAAATTTCAGTTCTGACCACATCTTTTCTCTTTCCCTCTTGACTCAGCATCCCACAGGTAGAGAGAACATGACAGTGTCAGGGTCCCATGGAAAGGTATTCAAAGTGGAATGGGATCCTTGAGGAGTCCGGAGATCCTGTAGGTGGGTGATCAAGGCTGGTGTGGTTGTGATTATGAGTCTGTAAACTTGCTAACATGGAGAAGTCCTCACCAAACTGTCTCTTGTCCAGCTGCCGTGCTCTGTTTTGTGTTCTCTGGTCCATCTAAGCATTGGGGTTTCCTTCTCTCACCTTGACACCCTCCCTGAAGAGCTTCTCGCTGTTCTCTGTCTAGCCAGATCCTTTAGACCACATTGCCTCGAACTGTCCTTCTTAAACTCAGCACATACCACACCGCCTTACTGGTCCTACTCTGGCCTGCCTGTCTCTCCCTCAACACTGGAATACAGCTGTGTCCAGCTACCCAGCACCCCACCCCTGTGCTCATTATGCCTGTTCTGGTTCTTCAGGAAATGCTCGAACTCACAAAACGGGTATTGGGGTCTCCTACATACTCAGGAGCTCCCTGTTGTACGCTGTGTGACTCCCTGCCCAGAATAGACCATCTATACATGGGGCCGCAGCAGGTGTAAGATGCCAAATTCCTCTTCAACGTGCTCAATTTTCTAGGCAATTTATATTTGAGACCGTAGGCAAGTGGCTGTGTCACTAGTTGTAGGCTTCTCTGGGTGGTGACAGAAGCATGAGGAAGCCAACCATGTTTCCTCCACCTATTGAGGCTTCTCTGTGCCAAAGCGGGTGCAAAGCACCAAACTCAGGCTTTGTTTTTCCTGCAGCTTTTGACTGAATCGCTCCTCCTTGGGAGTCCACTGATGCTGGGTCCTCAGAGGAGTATGTGTAAAGAGAGGCACAGCTGCATGCCCATGCTAACGAAGAATGCAGAACCTGAGCTTCAGTTTTCTTCCCAGTAAGATGGGCAATTAGCTATCTCTCGTAATTTGATGTAAGGATTATGTGAAAAAATGTATAATGAAGTCCTTTATACGGTGCAGGTGCTCAGCATATATTAATTCTCTGCTCCATCCCTGCTATAGTCTCATGTTGAGATATCTATTGATCAGTTGCATGAAGTCTCATCCCCCCCATTATTGTGAACCCCTCCAGGAGAAAAGTCACATCCTTCTTGTTTTTACATACAGAAGAATCAGATGATAGAACACTAAGAGTCATAAAACCATGAGCTTGTTCATGGACCTGCCATCTGTTATCTCTGTGACTTTGGACCAGTTCACTTGTCAGTAAAATAAGGGGTTCAGTTTGGAGGATTGCTAATTTCTATGTGTCTAACCTAAGTGTCCTAAAGAACTTAGTGATGGGTACCCAATAAGCATGATACACAAGACTGTTTTTTTTTTTAAGATTTTATTTATTTATTCATGAGAGACACAGAGAAAGAGAGAGAGAGGCAGAGACACAGGCAGAGAGAGAAGCAGGCTCCATGCAGGGAGCATGATGGGACTCGATCCCGGGTCTCCAGGATCACGTCCTGGGCTGAAGGAGGCGCTAAACCACTAAGCCACCCGGGCTGCCCTGATACACAAGACTTTTTTTTTTTTAATTTTTTTTTATTTAAGTTCCAGTTAACATACAGTGTCCTATTAGTTTCAGGTGTACAACATAGTGATTCAACACTTCCATACATCAGCCAGTGCTCATCACGACAAGTGCCCTCCTTAATCCCCATCACATATTTACCGCATCCCCTCACCCACCTCCTCTCTGGTTACCATCAGTTTGTTCTCTAGAGTTAAGAGTCTGTTTCTTGGTTTGCCCCCCCCCTTTTTTCCCTTTGTTTTGTTTCTTAAATTCCACATATTCAAAACTTTTAAATAGGCAAATGTGTGAGTGTCCGTCTTGATGGCATTGTGGTCATACTGGGTCTTCCCTCCCAATGGGCTCATTCACGTCTGAAGACTAGAGAGAGCTCAATCATGCTGCAGCTCCTCAGGCCCACAGAGGAAAAGTGTCCCTTCAATCTGAAGCCCAATCCCCAGCCAGATTCTATGAATCAACCAAGTCACACAAATGCACACCCTCCCCTAAACTCCATCCACCCCAGTCAACTAGGGTGATGTGGGGATGCTGGTGGGAATGTTAGATCTGGAGAGACAGGTATTTAAATTCGGGTTCTGCAACATCCCCTTTGTTTCTCTCCCACAGCTGACGATGGAAGCTAAGGTACACAACTGGGAAACAAGTGTTTGGCACCTTTTCCACCTGCAGACAGGGTTATGATTGTATTGATGTCGAGCATGGCTTGGAGATTATCAGGTAAAAAAACGTGATATTGGTCAGCTAAATTATAAAATTTCCAATTCTCCTAGCACATTTCTGTATACCGGAGAAAGGTATTTCTTTGCCTGAGGCTGTTTATTTACAGTCATACAAAACCCAACAATTTGCATTACAACCAATCAATTTAAAAGGTATCTTTGAGCCTATTTTAAACAAAGCTGGGATGAAGGTCCTGGTTCTTGATGCCTTCATAGTAGTGTTACAAGAATATTTACCACAATGATTTCTAATGAACTAGTTTCTTTTTTTTGTTTGTTTGTTTTTTCAAGAATGATAAGACAAGGGACACCTGGGTGGCTCAGCGGTTGAACATCTGCCTTTGGCTCAGGGTGTGATCCCAGGGTCAGGGATCGAGTCCCACATCGGGCTCCCTCCATGGAGCCTGCTTCTCCCTCTGCCTGTGTCTCTGCCTCTCTGTCTCTCTGTCAATCATGAATAAATAAATAAAATCTAAAAAAGAAAAGAATGCTAAGACAAGATCATTCTGATATGACTCATTTCTGCCTCTGAAGGCCAGGAACCTCAAACTGAATACAGGTTTTCATAATTAATTGAAATTGGCCAAAGGTAAGACTGCAGAGAGGCAAGGATTGGAAATTAGTCACCAAAGGGGAAGGAATTGTCCAGTTCAAAAGATAAGTTCACCTCTATTTTAGCACATTCCTCATTGGAAAATCTGGACTAGAAGGCAGTAAGGTAGAGATACAACTCTTCCTAAGATGTGAGCTAGCTCCTGGCTATTTTCAATTTTCACACATTCTTTCACACATAACACAGATGTTATGAAGGCTGTCAACTCAAATGTACCTAGGCAGAACTAATATATCCTGCTTCATCGGTTTGGAATATGAAATAACTCTACATTTCTTTGAATGTTCAATTTATAATAATTCCAATTCCTTATTTTTGCTGAGAAGAGAAGTCTATACTTTTTCTCCTGGCCATTGCCCATGAGAAGTCTAAGAACCTAAGTCCACACAGGCCAACACGATCACTCATGGAAAAAGATGCTAGTTCTTGCTGTGTCACTCCTGAAAACATTAGTCCATCAGTCTAGTGCAGACAGAGGGGCTGCTGCCATCAGCCATCTAGGGACCAGGGGAAGTTGGCAGGGGAGAGTGCTTCTCCCTGGAATGCCATGTTCCACTCAGGCATGGGGCTCCCTACCCTAGCAAGCTGGGTTCCTGCCAGATGAGTCTTTGTGATTAGTCTTCTTCTCTCATATATTCAGCCTTTTGCCACTGGGCATGATCACGGTGTGATGATGACTGAATCTGGAAGGGATAGTATCAGTGCCAGACTAGCTCTCCTCTTGGATAATCTTGACCCTGTTCTTTTTTTAAAAAAATTTTTTTAAAGACTTGATTTATACATTCCTGAGAGACACACAGAAAGAGGCAGAGACATAGGCAGAGGGAGAAGTAGGCTCCCCACAGGCTCCCCACAGGACTCAATCCCAGGACCTCAGAATCATGACCTGAACCAAAGGCAGACGCTCAACCACTGAGCCACCCAGGTGTCCCAATCTTGACTCTGTTCTTAAGCTTAAGGCACTCAAATGTGCCTGATGGTGAAGTTCCCCTTGGGCCCCACCTCAGTGACTTTTCTTACTAAATTAGTTCAATTAAAAAAATTTCAGTGTTTCAGAGATGTTTTAATAACTTAGAATATCCAAAGTAAGGACTCTGATTCCTGTTTCTCTTCAGGTCTCACAGAATCGCATTATAACGATAGGGATGGTGCATGGAGGAGTGACACTGTCCAATGCCATTGCCAAGAGCAGCCAGGCATTAAGACGTTGTCAAGTCAGCGAATATCCTGTTATAACCCCTCTTTGAGAACAGTGGGTGAGTGCTAGCCTTGCATCTGTTGAGCCTCTCAACGTAGCTCAGCCCAGAACTAAAGTGTCTACCTCAAAGTGACTTGATAACTGGAATCAGAAACAGCAACTTCTAAGTGTTTTTTTCTCCAGAGTAATAATAAAACCATAATTTCAAGTTCAACATCGTTGGGCTACCAGTAATAGTTTGTGTGAAAAGTAATGGTTTGTGAGAATTGATTGAGTACGTTTCATACATAAATTAATACTCAAGGGTAAGGGAAAGAGTCCTGAGCCCCAACCTGGGCCCGACCTGTGCTAGTCCTGGCATCCTGGTCCCCCTACAAAGCTAAGGCTCAGGGAAGTGAAGGAACCTGTCCATTATCACAGAGCCAGTGCATGGCAGGGCTGGGATTCAGAACCATGTCCTCCCGACTATAGCATCTGTGCTCTTAACCACTGCACCCTACATCCTCGCCGGGTGTGCAATAAGGTAAGCTGTTCACCAATCAAATAGGCAGCAAGGTAGAAAACCGAAGGTATGAGGGTCCATCTAAAACTCTGTCTCCTCCTCTCTTCACATCACTGTCCCATGCCAGGTGTGCCTTGGTGATTAATGCCTCTGACGCTCTGGGTGTGTCCAGATGATATGCTATCTACAGCACACAAATGGGAAATTTCAAGATGGTGTTCTTTAACAGGCTTGCCACCAAATGCTGTCAGAAAACTAAAATTGTCCAGGCTATTTTGAGACCAAATTCAAAGTTTTATCCAGCTTCTCCCCAAAGTAAATTGATGTTCATGAATCTCAGAGCTGTTCTCTGCCTCACATTTTAGTTGGAGTCATGTAGCCAGAACTTGTGCTCATTCTAATGCATGTCCCTGTGTTGACCCCAATCCTTCTGAAAAGCCCAGTGGAATTACATGGTCTCAGATGGAATCAGGGGCCTGCATTCATTAGCTTCAAAGTAAAGAAAAAGAAGGCAAGAGTTGACTCAGAACATGAACACAGGACCAAGAGTAAAATTAGAATTCCCCATTTAATGTTTACACATCTCCTAGGCTGGGATGGGGGGTGGGGGGGTGGGGAGTATAGCTTGTTTACTTTTGAGTGTAAATTACTGAGTTTTCCCACCTTGAGATAGAAACCTAACCTGTGAGACAAAATTTTCTTTTCTTCCCTCCTTTTCTAACAAGTAGGGATGACTTGGTGAAATGTGCATCGGTTTTCATTTCAGGTGAGAAAATAGAAGGAAGGCTGCAATATCTAAGTAATGTGTCGAAGATGCATCAGAGACTAGATGAGACAGGACGTTAGTATAAATAGTAGCAACGACTGGAAATTTCAAGTCCCCCCCCCCCCCCGGCCCAGTCCCCCAATTATTGGCATTTGACACTTGGCCCTGGGTCCTGGAGTCTTCATGGTCACTGTGTAGCAGGGTGATGCAGGGAAGTGATGCAGGGTGACACACACAGAGAACCTTTCCTGGAAATGGGTTTGGAGGAGAGCTTATTATAAACAATAAGCCCTTGTGTATGGGATTGAAAATAGACTCAGACAGTGCATAAGGTTACGGTTATGTGTTGAAAGGCTAAAATCCACCATCTGTCACCTATCTACATGCCCTTACTGAAGCATTTGCCTCTGCCTGGAATCTCATTCCAGGAACTCTGACTAAGGGATTAGGCACTTCTGTATACAGAGGCAGTGACTTATGGTAGATGGCCATGGAATTGAAATCTATTTTTAAAAACAGAAAAAAAATATATTTTTTTTTCAAGAAAGGAGGTGATGTGTTAAATGGTCACATGATCTGTCATCTGTTAGCTCATTCCTGGTTATCTACCTGTAGCAGTCTCATGGACTCTTCTGGGTCAGCTTTCATGGCTTTTCCTCCATAATTGTATAGGATATTATCTAGTCATAGCCCGTTGTTGGCTTCAAGCTGTATGAATGAAAAGCAGTGACAAGCTCTCAGACTCTGCCCCTCCATATAAAAAAAAATCATAATTTTCTATCATTGCTTTTGATTGTATACTAAAGTTATCATTAAGTAGAAAATATTTCTGGACCAGAACCTGTATATATGGGTCAGTTATCGCTTCCCTTCCACCATGATGTACATGTCAGTCCAAATTCTTCCTTCCTGTCTCTCTTTCCCCTGTGATGCAGCTTCAGTTCTGGAGTTAGCTGTATCATTTCAAGAGGATATTTTTCTATCAACCCAAAGCCTTTAGGAGGACTTAGGGAAAAGTATTTTGGCACTTACCTAGGCAGGATGATTGTGCTGGTTGTAATACCATTTTGGAAATTAAAAGTGTCTTGAGTCTTGTGATTACATAAACTCCTGCTTGGCAAACAAGGATTGTTTTGGCATTTGTGGGCCTGGGAGCTAACATATCATCTTTTTTACCTAAATTCTTTTTCCGTGAGTCTGCATTGTTGGTGAAGGCACAACCCAGGGAGGCGCTGGCTATAATTCCAGGCCTAGAGCCCACGAACAATGCAGGGGTTTGGAGGGAGAGAGCTCAAATCTCTTCAGTCATTTTAGGGGGTAGGGAGGACGGGGTGGGAATGTCCCAGCTTCTCATTCCATTGGCTCATGTTCAGCTACAAGAATGAACTCAAGGGTGCACGGGGAAAGCATGGCTCCTGTGTTCTCATAAGACGGTCCCTGAAATAGGAACATTTCATGTATTAAATGAGTCCTAGTGGCAGCTGAACGCTATAAAAAGTTAGAAATTTTACCCTAAGTACAGGTTCCCAGCCTGTGGGCTGTGGGCTCCCGGCAGGCTGCAGTTTGGTAGAGGGCAGAAAATTCACAATTGCGTAGAAAGACCCTTGTGTGATATGTGTCACACAAGTGTGTCCAAGGTCATCTAGCTGAGTGGTTAAGGGTCTGGAGCCTGATGGATTCAAACCCTGGATGTGCCTTATACTAGGCCCCCAATAAGTGTGTGTGGCCCCCAAATAAGTTATTTAACCTCTGAGTGCTTCTGACTCTTGATCTGTAAGATGAAGGCAGTGGCAATACTACTGGTGGTCACCTTAAATCAGTTAGTATGTATGACCTGGTGTTGGTCACAGGGTTAGAACTCAACACATTTCAGCTATGATTATTTGACAGATATATTTGTGGCTGCTCTCATGATAAATTAAAAATATACTCAGTTAAATATATACTAAAGTTATCATTAAGCAGAAAATATTTCTGGACCATTTAAATGTGATTTCATCGCTATTCTTTGTCAGTATATATGGTTTCAATGGATGGAAACCAAACGTAGGATTATCATCAGAAGAGGATTCTTATTGTCAGAAGGAGATGGAAGGAATAAAGAGGTGGAGCTGAGTTATTCTGAAAGAGGAAAAAAAAAACACAGCTGGCACACATGGCCCGCGTCTGCTGGTGGGCACCAGAGACAGACAGGTGGGAGGGCCCGTGATACTTTGAGGAGCTCATAAAAATGTCCTAAATTCTTTGGAAATTAGAAGTAATGTGTTCATGTGTAATTATTAATATTAAATATACATTTCTCTTTGGTGTGTAGACATTTAAAATATAATTTTTCTGTATCTTTATGTGAGAAGTTGGCCAACGAAGGCAAATGTGTCAGGGCCCATGGATGTCCTGATGCGGCCCAAGTGCAAGTGCTTCTGTTACATTTGTTCATGTCCTTTTCTGTGTCCCCTACTGAATGAGGAAGTCTTAGGAGCAGAGACTGCATCTTATTTGCCTTTGTACATATGGAGCCTTTCTTGGTGGCTGGCACATTACAGGCAACCAATAAATATTTGAAGAAAGAAATGATTAGCATTTGGGGTGACATGCAACGAGCGTGGTGCCCTGGAAAAAAGGGTGTTGCTTCATCTCTAAGCAAGTCAATCTCAGCGCAGCCTAGAAGGGCATTTGGAAGTGGCATTTGATGTTACATGGATGAAAACCCAAAAGTTTTCACTGAGCAGGGCAAAAGAGAGGCACATACACAAAAAAGGATTTCTCTGGATTTGACCGAGTGCAGTGCTTACATGAAAGACTGAATGTTGAGCTCCACCTGGGGCCCAGCTCCTGGGGAGGGAGCCCTCACGTGTGGGACCTGGCAGACAGGGGTTGTTCATAGCAGAAGGGGGAATGCAACTATGGAGACTTGAATCCAACAAGTTACACCCTCCCCTCCCCTCTCCTTTTAGGGCTCTTCTGGGTCCTCGGCTGCCTGAGGCCAGGGAAGGAAGATGCGCCTGGTAGGACAGCGGCACCCCAGGAAGCCAAGGTCTTGGTGGCAAAGAACAGTGGGAGGTAAATGGGATTGCCAAGATTGTACCCAGTGCTTCCTGTGAGCTGGATCTGCTTCATGGGATGCTGGGGGTGTGGCCGGGGGCAGAACTAGGGAGAAGCATGAAGAAAATCAAGGTAACTCTAGTCTGTAGGAAAAAGGGAAGTATTGTTACTTTGGATTTTTAAGTGAATCAAAAATTTCCTTTCGTTTCATTGCTTATATTCAAAAATATGTCAGATTTACTGTGAACTATTCATGGCAGGATATACACAGAAACTAAGTAACAACATGGATGATTCTTAGCAATAAAATATTTAGCGATTTTTCATATGGAAAATTTTAAACATATAGAAACAGAAAGAATACTGTGATTTTTCTCCACGTACGTACCGCCCAGCTTCCATCGTAGCCAGCCTTGTTTCATTGGTATGTCTTACAGCCTTCCCCCTCCCTTATTATTTCGAAGAAAAGCTCCAACATCATAGAATACCATTTTTTATAATGTTAAAAAATAACTAAAATTATAAAAACACATTTTCATGAATACATGGGTGCAGTAAAATCATATAAAAAGAAATTCAAGACAGATGAAAGGCACAGCACTTGGGGTGGTAGTTCCTGCACATGGGCAAGGGTGGGGTTCCATGTAGATTAGTGTCTGGGATTTTGTTTTCAGTAGCCAGTTCTGGGTACCTACTTGTTACCTTGGTAACAATCACTGATGAAGGGAGCTTGTGGGGGGCGGGGTTCAGTCAATTAAGCATCTGCCTTTGTCTGAGGTCATAATCCTGGGGTCCTGGGATGGAGTTCCACCTTCAGTGGGGAGTCTGCTTCTCCCTCTGTTCCTCCCTTGGCTTGTGCTCGCTCTTTCTCTCTCTCAAATAAATAAATAAAACCTTTAAAAAAATCACTGATTAAAGAACTAGACATAAAAGGAGACCATGTAGAGACCAATAAGAGAAGGCGAGTGAACCAAGGGTTCACATTCATCTAGTGATGTGTACAGAGGACCCATGGGTCCTTTGCTGCCTGAGCCAGTGGTGTCATCATCTTCCTTTCCAAAGGTGACTAGAGTGTGTGGTGGAAGAGGACCTGGAATCCAGCTTCTTGGAAGAGCTCTACATGAGTAGAGCTCTGTGTCCACAAGCACGTCCATGTCCTATTTTGCTATAACTCATTTCACGTTGCCTTGTTCCTGCCTGAACCATGGGACCCAGAACCACAGCTTGGCTAGAAGAGGCTGCAGAGTGATTGCATCCTACACAGGAGAGGCACATCCATTGCAGCCAAATGTACTGTGGGGGCTCCAAGAAGATGCCTGTGAGGCGAGGTTTATTTCTGGCAGGCAGGAGAGGTTCCAGAGCAGGGGAGAAGACAGGGAGGAAGGAAGAAGGAAGGGGGGGGGAAAGGTGAAAAAGACAGAAAAGGAAAAAGTCGGGGGAGGGTTTGTTCATAGCTATTTACAGTGTATATTTTCTCAATCCAAGATGTATTTAGATTGATGAATTGGAAGAACTGTTCCACTTTCAGCCCATGCCCTCACTTGAGTTTTGCATTTTATTACAATTGTGATACGTGGAGTTGCTTGATTTAATTAACTCCCACATAGTGAGCAGAGAGGTGAGGGCAGAGTGTAGTCCACCTATTAAATCCTGGCTCTCACCTATTGAGCAGGTCATGGAAGCTCTCTGGGCCTCAGTTTTCACATCTTAAAAACAAGGAGGTTGGACTAGAAGATGCCTGAAATGGTGTAACATTTTCTGATAAAAGGAATTTTTATATTTCTTTTCGTATGGTTAAGTGACTTGAACCAGACCATACATTGCACAGAAATGAATATTTCACAGGGATTAAAAAATAATAAAACAGTAAATTTGGTCTCCAACTCCCCCTGATTAATGTTAAATTTCTACCCATGCAGTTGCTCAGATCTTGAATTCTCATGTTTTTCCACATTTCCTTATGACCTGCACACCTTATGGAAAAGTAAGGGCTGTGACATCTTCTCCACAAAATCTCACATTAAATGGAACAAAACTTTTTTTGATTAAAGAAGAAAAATATCCTATTATGGGCCAGCCTCCAATTCTAGATTCTGTATTTAATAACAAAGTCACAGGTAGAAAATGGCTCTCTGATTTTGAGAACCACGGGATATGGAGCACCAGCCCTGAAGCTCACACATACATAATTGAAGGATGCATCTTTTTGCATTGTGTACACTCTGATTCAAGGCCCAGAATCATGGCTTTTCTACTTGGATGGGAACAAGTGACAAGGCCTGAGGTGCTGAGTCCCTTTGTGTCCAAGGGAGAGATGCTGAGACAGGAGTACAGCCTCTACTGTCTGCGCTCCTGGGGTGATCATAGGGCATATGGAATCAGGATTAACATATCACAGGGAGTAAATAGAAAGCCTGGAATCAAACCCAAATATAAATTGCACTCAAAATATGATGAAGATCAAATCAGTGGGGGGAAAATATTATTTAGTAAATAATTCTGGGATAACTTTGCCCAGTTGAGAAACTTCAAGTTGAAACCTTAGCTCAACTTATACTTAAATACATTCCAAGTGGACTAAAAAATTAAGTATAAAAGTAAAACTACCTTCTAGGTAGAAAAAAAACCCAGATGATTTTAGATCGAGAAGCCTTTTCTAAGGCAGAAGCTATGAAGAAAAAAGTGGATGAATTTGACAATGTGAAGATTTTATATTTCTGTACAGGCTAAAAAATAAACATTAAAGGCAGAGGACAAACTTGAAAACATATTTGCCAAATATGTGGTAGATGAATTAGCATCTCCCTTACAGTGAGATTTCTTAGTCAATTCAGGTAAGATAAACCATCAAAAACAAAAATTGACATGGACAATAGGCAAGAAAGAAGATTATAAAGAGTATAATCAAAATAGTATAAATTAAAACAGCAAGATACTATTTTGCCCATAAAGTCAAAGAGTTAAAAGACTGATAATACCCCTGGTAGCAGTGTGCTGAAATTAGCACTCTAAGATTCGATTTACTCCTGGCTTTGATTTTAGTATAAAATCCTAGGATAGACATTTAAATTTTCTGAGCTTCAATTTTCTCATCTGTAAAATGGAGCACCTAATAGTCTTAGATGTTACTGTAGAAGCAGCAGATACCATGAGGGCCCTAAAAAAGGTCTTGGCCGGAAGGGAAGCCTGAAACCATGATTCATTGGTGACAACCATGACAAGAAGTGGTGATGGAAGCCACTTCCAGTGGCAGAAACTTCCCCAGTGGAGCATGTGCTGAGAGCCCCTGGGATGGGGCTGTGTCCAAGAAGTATCACTAGGGACAACTTCAGTGAACAGGAACTACCTCAGAGCTGCCATTGAGAATCACAGGTCAGAGATGACCCTGGGGAGATCTCCGGGGAGGTGAAGACCACTGTGCTTGTGCGTGCGTGTGTGCATGTGTTTGTGTGCATGTGTATGCGTGTGTGTGCATGTGTGTGCATGTGTGTGTGTGTGAGATTAAAACATGTGGATTTTAGAACCAGACTTCTTGGATTCAAATCCTGATCCAACTATGTGGCCATGTGAAAAGTCTCTATGAATTAGTTTTCTCATTTGTTAAGTGTAGATAATAATTGCATTTAACTCCTGTGGTTATCATGAGAATTTTATGAGTCAATACACAGAAAACATTTAAAGATTCCTGGAACATAATAAATACCTAATCATGTTTATTATTATTATTATTATTATTATTATTATTATTATTGCTATTGGGAACACTGTTACTACTACCACCACAATCTTCCTTTAAAAAGAGAAAAAACCTGGATCATTGGAGCCTTAAAACTTCTGGTTAGCATCTCCATGTAAGCCCTAGAGCCCCTCTAATTTCAAAAAAAAAAAAAAAAAGTCTGCTAGAGAGTTCCAATCATAACAGTAGGTTATTTCGCTTGCTACATAAAGAAGTCTTCATGTATCATTTGGCTCTGCCCCCCCTTTTCTCCATGCAAAGAAAGGAAGGAGGCCCTAGGGTCACTTACAGCATTCACAAAGGTGCAGCCCCTTCTCAGCCCCACCAGAGACCCTTCTGGGTGTTCAAAGCCTCACATTAATGCTCCAGATCAGTGCCCCCAGTGGAAAGGCCATTACTGTGCTCTGGCAACAGAGAGGCCAAGTATAACTCCTTGCTTTCTGTATTCAACAGGAGGTTCAAATATCTCAACCATGAAAATTTCCTAAAGAATTTCCCATGATATTTTTGGAATCTCCAATGCGGGGGTGTTTGATTAGAAAAAAAAATGAATGAGAGCAGGTCAACCTCCACTTGCCAAATTACTCTGCCCTTCCCTTCCAGGTCAAAGTGTGCTTTGTGCTCCATGTTAGCGGTGCTCTAAGCAAAACATTTTCCCTGTGTAACTTGGAAAATAAAAAGTTTGGGAAAGTAATTTTTATTTATTATTTATTTTTTTTAAAGATTTTATTCACTTGTTCATGAGAGACACACAGAGAGAGGCAGAGACACAGGCAGAGGGAGAAGCAGGCTCCACGCAGGGAGCCCGACGTGGGACTCGATCCCAGGACGCCGGGGTCACACCCTGAGCCGAAGGCAGCCGCTCAACTGCTGAGCCACCTGGGTGTCCCAGGAAGCTAATTTTTAAATACAGCACCTGGGGGGCTGGGACCAGTGACATGTGCAGAATGGGGCTGCAGTCAGGGCTGATGCCCACTGCCATCCCCAGGGTGGGAGCTGCCATTCAGAAGAATGCCCACTACACGCTGTCTCTCTTAGAGACATGTAATTGGAATAACACTCAATTATTCACATCATAAGAAAGAGAGTGCATTTGTTTTGACTTCTACCTCTTGTGGAAGGAGTAGAGGTCTGAGAGATGCTGGGCTCATGCCCCTGCCGTCAGATACATATGGTGAAATGGCCAGGTTGCAAGAGGTTAAACGGTTTGCTCAAGATTACTCACTCAAATTCTTATTAATGCGAGGGAACAAAGGAGAAAGGAAGAAAGGAACTTTTTGCCTTATATACCATCCATGCTATCTTGTTCTCCGGAGAGAAGGGGCCACAGCCATCCACGGCTGTACAATATGCACCAAGTATTCCAACTCTAAGAGGCAGCCAGAGAGGAGAGTAGAAAAGCCACAAAATGTCTGATTACACAAAAGTGAACAAAACAAATCAGGTCCTGGATGTTGACCAGGCATCGCCCCAGAAGATGGCTATTCCACCTGTGTTGTCAGAGATGAGTCGATAGGAGGGAGTAATGAGAGGTGATAATGCAATCCAGCTTTGTTGGCTTCTCGGAGGAGCAACTTGACTTTCCTGTCATATTTAATTATAGCTACTCTGAGCAAACAGACTCTGTTGCTTCTTGGGTTTCTTGGAGGATGCCGAAGACATTGTTCTTCTTTTCTCCGTGTAGTAGGAGGACCTTCCTTTGGCGTAATGTACGCTACTGGCTTGGCCAACTAACTGTGAAAACATATTTGCTCATTGTCATTGGGAATGACAATGGCAGTAGTGATTTTCAAGGGCTGTTCCAAGAACTGAGGGGAACACTGTTTGTGGGGCAGTCACTGTTGTGTCTAGCACATGTTTCTTCCCTAAATAAAGGTGAATCTCCTATTCATTTGTGGGAAGTAGAAACGGGCAAAAACGAGTGGGCACCATACCATGTCAGCCTTTTCCCTTTGCCGTCTTCTCTGCCTTGAACTTGAAACAGAGGGCTTTGGCCTTAGTAATTTCCACTCCTCTCATATATTTGTTTTTCCCTCTGTCTCCTGAATTGTGAAATATCAGAGCAACCAACAAAATAAATTTTTAATTCACCAGCCGTTTGAGCCTGTGGAAACCTGTGTTCAGATAAGACAGTTTCACCCCATCGCTGGCTATAGACTCGGGGTCATCTGTTTATAAGGAAGGGAGTGCTAATGCTGTGGATTTAATCTGGATATCGTATCAAAATGTATTAGCAAGCCGAGAGTTCAAGTTATGGGGTTAATGTGACTAAACCCAAAGTAAAGACAACTGAGTAGCTTACTCACAATACGCTCTAGAGCACGAATAAAATTGGAATATCCCATTTAATGTCAGCATTTAGTGTGAGGTGCTGGGGCCGGAACACAGCCTGTTGATATTTGGCAGAGTGTGTCAAGAGGCACATCTCCTCTGGAATACAACTTCAACCATTTGATCCTGGTTGTTTTAAGTGAAGAAGGTCAACAGATCACCCAACCTTAAGGAGAGACATGTAAGAAAACTGCATTTGTATTACCTGAAGGAAGAGAGGAGTAGGACTGGATGAGTGAGAAGCCCAGAAACCACAGAAGAGGAGCAGATATGCCAATCCTATGAAAGTTTGGTTGGACCATGGGACTCAGAAGTAGTAGGAGCTGTTTCAATGAGAGAGGCAGAACAAAACAAAAACAAACAAACAAACAAACAAAAAAAACAAAGCCCAGATTTACTTATAGAGGGAAAGCTCTTCAGAATATGATATTTGCATTAGTTGGGTTTCTCAGTTGGAAACAAACTTTGGCTAACTTACATAAGAATGATTTCTTGCAGAGATGTTTAATTGCCTCTGTAAAGCCCTGAAGATGGAGAACCAGAAATCAGAGGATTCGAGAGCTACAGCCAAAACCATGCCACAGGGATTTTCTGGTGAAGATAATGGACTCATTTGCTATGACTGGCTGAACCAAGTACCACGGACTGGGTGACGTAGACAACAGAATTTTATTGCCTCGCAGTTCTGGAGGGTAGAAGGCCATCAAGGTGTTGGTTCCTTCCAACGGCTAGGAGGGAAGGGGCTGTGCTAGGCCTCTCTCTTTAGCTTCTAGATGGCCAACCTCATCTCCACATGGCAGCCTCCCTGCATATATTGTCATTTTCTCTTACCTTTTGTGCATGTCTCTGTGCCCAAATTTCCCCTTTTTTGTAAGGACACCAGTCATGTTGGATTAGTGGCTGCCCTGATAACCTCCCTGTAACTTGATTACCTGTGTAAGACCCTATCTCCAAACAAGGTCACATTCTGAGATACTCAGGGTTAAGTATTCAACGGAAGAATTTGGAGGAGCACAGTTTAACCTGTAATAGATGGCTCTACCGGATACTAGCCCTGGGACACGGTTTCCTACTGGTACTGTTGCCTCTGCTATGTTGGTAAATAAGGGAAGAAGGCACCGCTGCCCTGGGCAGAAGCATCTAACTGGCTGGGCTTAGTCATGGGCACGACCCACCCCTGCCCGTGGACAGAAGGAAGGCGAGAATATGGCCTTTTCCATTTCTAGATGGGAGGCAGGTTCTGCTTTCTACCAAAACTCATGCTGCGAGGATATCTCAAATATAGGAAGGAGGCTCAGGGGCTGAGCATTTCAAAACCCGACAAGTAGTCACATCAGTACTTTTTAAACCAATGAGTTTCTTCAAGGAAGGATATTAGTCTTTGGAAAGAGGCTCTGAATAACATTCAAATAGAGGGTCTAGGACCAAGCCAGGTGAAGAAGGAGCTCTAATTATTATTGGCAAAATGTGCAAATCCTAGTCCAAGCCTATTTCTGACTCACATGGAGAGAGGTGGGATATTATGGAACTTCTCTGCTCAAAATTATGAATTTCCATTTTCACATTCCACAACAGAAGTGACAGGCACCCAGGCCCACATGGCCCTTGTCCTTTCGGACTTTGCCACCACCATTTTCTGTGTCGAATGCTGAGATGCAAGTGCTATGCAGGTGCTGAGATGTGGAGAGCAAATGCTTCTTTGGATTAGGAGAGAAGCAAAACTGGACAACTGCCAGAGCTGTTGGTCAGAGTCACTGCCGGGTGATAGACACCTGTGTCAGGAGGGCCCAGGGGAAAAGGCGGTGCCTGTGTCTTTCCATGGGAAAGGAAATGAGAGCCTAAGAGTGAATAGCTGCTGCCATAGCAAAGTTCTTGGCTTCACACCTTTCATTCCCATGCCTTCTCTAAGGTTCTTTTACCCACTTGCAGTTTCTTATTTATTAAGCACCTATGGGCCAGACAGCTGTGCTAAGGACAAAAGATGTAACGAAAACACTTGGTCCCTGTCCTTGAGAGACCCCAGCAGAGAGGGAGAGACTGACATGCTTTAACTAGCTACAAAGACATACTTTTAAAATGCATATCGGTATGTGCAATTAGGCATATTTTTGTGCATTTGCTTATTCACTCTTACTCCTCTCCCCCTGCAGTGCGGTGGACTCTATCACACTTACTGCAAGTCCAGAGAGTGTTAGGCATTCAGTAAATATCCATGAATAATATTAATGATGGAAGCATATTGAAGACTGCTGAGGGAAATCAGGAAAGGCTTCCCAGAGGAGGAGGCTAATGTGGCATCACAAGCCATTCTGATTGGGTGAACTGACTGCGTTATGAGCAGTGGGCTTTTTCATACTTCTATGTATCCGTGCTCTTTGGCAGTGGTCTTGGCCACGTGACTTGTTTGGACAAAGGGACACCAGAAAACTTTATGCAAGCAGATACTTGAAATGTGGCTTCTGTTTTCTTTCTTGGAGCCCTGCCACCACCAGAAACACAAGCCCAGACTTGGAGACAAGAGACCTAGGAAACAGAGATGAGTTACTCCAGCTAAAGGTCATCCTAGGCCAGCAGGGCCCAGCTGAAGGGACAGCTGATTGCAAATATGTGCATGAGCCCTGGCCAGATGGGCGAAGCTGGCCAGCTGACCCCAAGAAGAATGAGAGGAGCAAATGGCTGTTTCAAGCCAATGGGCTCTGAGGTGGCTCGTTACACAGCATTATTGTGGCAGTAGGTAACTGATACACTTACTGCCTCACTCTACAACAACTTGTGAAATAGTGATTTTTATTGCCACTTCAAATATAAGAAAACTGACCCTGAGAAATCAGGGGTAAAATGGAGTTTCTCCCAAGTGTTCAGACTTCAAATCAAGTACCCCTTTCTTTGTAACATAGCTGCCTTTGTGCTTAGCGATGTGACTCTGTTATATCATGACAGCCGATGGGTTAATTATGTAATGGAAGGGAGGAAGAGAAAGGAGAAAGGGAAGGAAAGGAGAGAGGAGGAATGAAGAGAAGGAAAGGGGAAGGGAGGAATATGTCTGACTTCCAAGGCAATGTTTGCACCACTAATTTAGCCACACAAGTGGTGCCTGGGGAATTCTGAGTGGTGTTTAATATAAACCAAAGCTAACTTAAAAAATGGGTTAGAGAGAACTTTTTTTTTTAAAGATTGTATTTATTTATTCATGAGAGACACAGAGAGAGAGAGAGAGAGAGAGAGGCAGAGGGAGGAGCAGGCTCCATGCAGGGAGCCCAATGTGGGACTCGATCCTAGGACCCTGGGGTCACGCCCTGGGCTGAAGGCAGACGCTCAACTGCTGAGCCCCCCAGGTGCCCCCTAAAGAGAACTTTTTAAGGGCGAGAAGGAAAGGAAGGGTAGACGGGATGAATACGCTTGTGTGAGACACTTGAAACCATTCATCCCACTTTTGGCTCTGTGGTCAGGGAAGGACTCTCTGAGGAGATGGCAATCTGAGATTTGAATAACAAGAAAGAACCAGCCATGTGAAGTTCAGGAAGAACAACATTCCGACAAGAGAACAGCTGCTAAGGACCGAAGGCTGAAACCAGCTGGACAAGGTCGAGGACTCAAAGGAAGGCTAGCGAAGCTTGAGTGAAGTGGGGTGGGGGGCAAGTTTTACTCGAGGTGATACATGGCATAGGCTTTGAAAAACAGGACTCTAGAGAATGGATTGTGGGAGAATAGATTCCAGGCAGGAAACATGGGAGCAGGGAGACCAAGTAGGCTTGATTGCAGATGCCCCCATGAGAGATGATGGTTGCTGGACTTTAGCGATGGTGGTACAGACCATGAAAAGTGGATTTTTCTTGCAAGTAGGGTCAACCAGACCTGCCCATGGTTTGGATATCAGGGAAAGGCAGGAATCAAGAATGAACCTCAAGGTTTTGGCTTGAACAACTGGGTGAGTAGTGGTGCCATTTACTGAAAAAGAGATCATCATAGGAAGAAAAGGGTTTTGTTTTGTTTTGTTTCCAGAGTAGGGGATTCATAGGGAGAAAAGAACAAAGAGAATAGGAATGAAGGGTTAAAAATGCAGTGGCTGCATCTGGAAGAGACTGGGTCACCTCCACACTCTCACTCTGAGCCATTGGTACTCAGGCTGCGTGCCCTGCTCTAATGTTTCGGTGTGTCTGAATGATCCGGGAAGGTTAGACTGTTAGGGAATAAAAACAAACAATCGAAAAATTAAAATAGAACCACAGCCATGCTGAAGAACAGCTGTCAGCCAGTAGCAACAGCTGGGGGCAGAAGGTGCACAGTTTGTTTCTGCTCCCCAGGCCCAAGCATGGTGCGCACGCGAGGCCAGCGCTACTTTGTGGTGAGTTCTTGGGTAACCACCTCTCTTTCCACACACCCCCTCTCTGCCACAATGGAAAAAAGAGACATTTGAGTTTGTTTTCCAATACAGCTCACACATTTAGAGCACTTTACCTGATGGCCAACAACAGCTCGGTGAGGTGAACAGAAGAGATATCCTTATGCCCTATTTTTAAATCAGGAGCCTGAAGCAGAGGCGAGACCACGTGGGTTACCCACTGGTGGGGCTGACACCTGCCACCGCCTAGGTCGGTGTGCTTTTGGTGCACGGCTTTCTATCTTCCCTAAGGCTGACTGTTGCTGATGGCCAGCCCTCTGTGTTTTCCACACCCGTTCTTCCCCTTTTGGGTCCTCCTATTATCGAACCCCTGTTTGCACTTTTTTCCCATCCTCACCTCCCTCCCTACCCAACACGGATTTCCAGCCTTTTAGCCAATGTCTGGTACAAGCCTTTGAGGACACATCCTGTAGCTGCAAATTCAGCAGACACCACGCATCCACCCCTAATTGTCATCTCACTGACCTGGGCTCAGCGAGGCTCTCCATTTTGGACCCTATGTATAGTGTTATTGGTAGGGTTTTGCTCTATGGTCAACTCCTTTTCATTGTGCTCTCCCATCACATTTGCCAACCAGCTGCCCGTCTCCTGGAGTTCAGCCCTCAGGCTGCTGGGAGCTGCTGTAGGAAATCACCAGTTGGCTAGATTAATGCCAAAGCCTGCTTTTGCTGGGCCACAGGCACAGCTCTGACATCCTGCCCCATCACCACTTTGTTTTTCTGTACCCCGTTTCAATATTCCTCCCTTCAAACCTCAGATCCCTTCCTCATTAGAAGGAGGTGATGTCCTACGTCTTAGAAACAACAGAAGCATCATATGGAAATGACTTCATCTTCTGGCTGTGGGATCTACACATGTTCCTGAATCAGTATCCATCCTTTTCCCTTTCATTTATAGTGAAGGGGGTGGTCCTTCTCTATTCTAAGGTCTTTCCATCCACTGGGCTCTGGATCCCATTTTCTTCTATCTCTTAGCATGTATATTTCCATTGTTCCTCTTCAAAAAGTTCATGTCCATCAAAGAAAAAAAAAAAAGACAAAGCACAGAACTTTCCTTACACCCTCATCTCATACCCTGTTATTTTATCAGCCTCCAGCCATTCATAGTAAACTTGTACTCTTTGCCATCTTTTTTGGTTTTGAGCAGGGAGCCTGACTTGGGGCTTGATCTTAGGACCCTGGGATCGTGACCTGAGCCAAAGGCAGACACTTAACTGACTGAGCCACCCAGGTGCCTCCTCTTTGCCATTACTCTTCAACCTCCTATCCAATCTGGCTTCCTTCCCCATCCGTCTATCCAAATCAGTTCCACTGACTAAGCTCATCAGTGATCTCCAGCTCGTTAGGTTCAATGGATACTTCCTCATTTCATCTGATCTCTCAGAGGTAAGCCACAGTTAGACATTCCCTATTCACCATTGGGAAATATTTTGGACTTCTGAAGTTCCATTCCTGTTAGGTTTCCTGGCAGACACATCTTTCACATTCTGCTCCGTGGCTTTTTCTTCTTCTACTCATCTATTAACTTTTTTTTTCTGATTTGACACACTTCTCAGATGATCTTATCCACATCCTATATACTGATAACTCCCAAAACTAAACTGTTGCCAAGAACTTTCTACTGAGCTTTGGATCCCCCATGTATCCATCTGCCTACTTGACATCTGCATGTATAAGTTTAATAGGTCCTCAAAAGGAATATGTGCAGACTTGGACTTGTGATCTTTCCTCCCAACACTTTACTCTTCCGATAGCACATGACTCCACCATCCGCTCAGCTCTGCCTGTGAAAGTCCTAGTTGTTACTTGTAATAAGTACAGTCATTCTTGTCTGCCTAGCATCCATTCCCTACTGTGCTGGTAATAGTCCTTCAGTATTTCTTCCCCTGCCCTAGGTCTATTTGCTCCAGGTGAAATAGCTTCTGCTTTTTTTTTTTTTTTTTTTAAATCTCCAGAAATGGTTATGTTACCTAGGTCTAGCCAATTAGGCTTAATTTCTAGGATCTTTCCTGAAAATATTAAGATGTTCTCTGCTGCTGGAGTTCCTGGCCTATGAGAATGTGGACCTGCCAGGTGCTGTCTTGCCACCCTGAGGGAAGAAATGAAGCCAAAGCAGCAGATCAACAATCAGACCTTCTTCTAAAGACATTATCTGGACTCCTGGATCCAGCCATGTCTGAAGCATTGATCTACACCCAGGACTTTTCCCATACTTGAATCAAGCCACTTCCTTTCAGGCTGAAGCCAGTTTGAACTGGGCTAGAAACAGACTGGTTACTTTTAGCACCTCCTTTTCCCACATCCCTTGCTTACCTCTCCCTAACCAATCAGTCATCAGGTCTTTTTTACTACATTTTCTAATTAGCTAAAGATCTGTGTAATCACTCTTCTGCATCACTTCCACCCATCAGTCTAGGCCAAAGCATTATCTCCTAGTTGGACAATCACCATGGCATTCTAACCAGTTCTTGTATCCAGTCCTCTCTCTTCGGTATACTGCCCTCACAATGGTCAGTGCGGTCTTAGTAAAACCTAAATCTGATTATGTGTCTCCTCTACCAAGAGCTCTTCACTGCACCCTCTTGCCTGTATGATTAAGTGCAAAAATTGTCCAGGTGGCCTTTGGCTTCCAAATGGGCTAGCCCCTGCCTAACTTTCCAGCTTGGCCTCAGTCTTTTCCCTCTCACTCCCCTCATTCCAGTGAGGCTGGACATGACCCCTAAATCTCAGCACTTTTGCAAATGCTGTTCTCAGCACCTGGAGCAGTCTTCCCCCCAAATCGACTTAACTAACTGCAATTTAAATGTTGTTCCTTGGGAGAAGGCTTCCCTAATATATTACACCAAGCCCCTTTCTTCCCTGAGCTGTTGCCTCTCATGCCCCAACCCCTCCTATTCTATACTTCACCTTCTCAGCATTTGTATGTGTCATCATTTAATTAAGCATTTAATGCTAACGATGTCACTCCCCCACTAGACTATAATAAGTTCCTTGAGGATAAGGGCCAGGCCTGTTTTGTTTACAACTATAGCTTATCACAGGGTCTGACAGCCTTTAGACTGATTTTCTTTGTTCTGGGGGTGAGGGGGATGAGATGGGAGAAGAGGGAGAAATTTTTAAAAAAATAGAGATCTTTGATCAGGTTTACAGATTTCATTTGAAGCACAAACCTTCAGATTGTAGTAGTTGACCATCCATTACACCATTATTCTTTCTTCCTTTTTCATTTATTTATTTATTCATTCATTCATTCATTCATTCATTCTCTACACCCCAGTGTGGGGCTCAAACTCACAACCCTGAGATCAGGAGTTGCACACTCCACTGATTGAGCCAGCCAGGTGCCCCATCTGTTATACCATGAAGGCAGTAACTCTTGCAAAGGAAGATAAGACAGAGAGCAGGGCAATTTCCTAAAAAATCTGGTTTATGTAAAGAATAAAATCTAAGAGAAAAGGAAGGAAAAGTACACAGAACCTCATCCTGCCCTGTTTTTTTAAACAAAGAGTTTAATGAAAAATAATAATAAATAGAGGGAAGAATTCATGCTAGATTACAGATTTTTAAGGGACAAAATAACTGGTACAATGCAGGATCCCCAGGTTGGATAAACCAACTGTAAAGGAGATTTTGTGGACAAGTGGGGGAAATTTTAATACAGGCTGAGCTTTAGATAAGATGAAGATGAATTGTCAAGGAAAGATGAATATCTTTAATTAAAGAAAGCAGGTTATAAACTGTGTGATCTCCTTGATCTCTTTTTTGTAAAAATATGTATACATATATGTATGTAGATTCTAGATTCTTTGACTGGCCTAGTAATTAAAATGACAAAAGACAGATTCATAGGAAAAAAACACATTTAATCTTGTATGTACAGGAGCCTCACATGGACACAAGATGGTCAAAGGCCAACAGGCAGTCAAGGTTTGTATGCCATCTTGAACTAAGGAAAGGGGTGTAGGGGTCTGGGACTACAAAAGGAAGGAAAATGATTCATAGGAAGATGGGAAGAGCGTATTTGGTAAACAAATGTTTGTCATGCCGTGCAGAGAAGTGTTTCTGATGTAAAAAAAAAAGTTATCTCTGGTAGTAGCTCTCTTCTGGTATAGGCTCCCTATCTAAATGTTTTTAGGCAGTTAAGAGGGAGGTAAAAAGCTCTTCTTGAGTGTGTTAGGCCTTGATTGCCTTTGGTAGCGATAAGCCATATGCCAAAGTGGTACCTTCTGGCTCAACCTCCCTGAACCCCAGGAATGTATAGAAAAAGCTTTCAGGATATATGCACACGTGTGGTGATCAATGGGTGGTAGGAGTAAGGTGCTATCATTTTCTTATTTTCCTTAATCTGAATTCATGACTTTCTATAAGGCACTAATGCTGCTTGGGAAATAATAAAAATTGAAATGTGAATTAATGTAAAAAATTTATAAGGTAGGCTTAAACAGACTCAGATTTTTACTGAAAACTGTACAGAACATTTTTTTCCATGTCCCCTATCTTAGCAATGAACAGCGTGTCCCAACTTCTGAGTAGGTCTCAGCATGAAGGATTAAAATTTTTAGCAGTCCTTGAACTGAAAGTGAATCAATCAGATATTGAGCATGCATACATTTTCTGCTGGCAATGTCAGTAAACGACCTCCCCCTCAGTAGCAGGAAAGGTTGCAAGAAAGCAACCTTACAATGAGGTGCTCATATAATTACCAGGCAACGTTGAAGTGGCCATTTCCTGCTCTAATGGAAAAATCCACAGTTCAATTCTTAAAGGTAGTAAGTACATAGAAAACTTAGAAAATGCTGAGTTCCAGTGCTATCTGATAAGGGGAGGGAAGAGCATTTTGGAGACACCGATAAAGGACTAGTAAGGTCACTACTGGACACCAGTCAACTGAGTATCCAGAAATTTGTATTCAAGCTCCAGCCTTACTCCAAAGGGGTTGGAAGAGTTCCTAGCTGTGGTAGTCCTCACATTTCTTATCAGCGAAATGAGATCTAGACAAATCTAAAAATTTAATTGCTTCACAACCGTGGTTTATTGGATAACAAAATATAGTTGTTGGACACTAAGTCACCACGTTAAATATACCAAGAAAATTTTGCTAACATCCCGCTTAATGAAGTCTCACAGTGTAGAGCAAGTTGCCTGTAGAGGGCACTGGTCTGTTAATAACATTTTGAGTCACTTTGACTCAAGCAGGAAGGGACTTGCTCCATATCATATATCCAATCCTTCTCATAGAGGAGGAAATTGAGGCCCAGAGAAACCAGGTGACTTGCACAGAATCAGAGAGCTAGCATTGGGCAGAGCTGAGGTAGAGTAAAGAAGTCTAATTTATGTTGAAAAAAAAAAAGAAAAAAATAACAACTTCTAGAGATCTAAAGATTAAACTGCATTAGTCGCACATTTATTGATCACCTTCCCTGAAAACAATTATGTCACCATCACTGTAAAAAAAAGGATACTATCCCAGAAAACCTATTCTTGAAGATACTTTTCTTGAAGGCATTTCATTCCAATGTCACTCCTCAATAACATTGTTACCCAGTGAAATTCTCTTAGCCTATTACCATTTTGTTGATAACCTATGCTATTTTAATACTTCTTTGCCAAATGTGTATAGCCCTCAAACTGCACTGGGGGACAGGGTGGTGCCTAGGGATTTTTTTCCCCACCTAGTCCTTTCAATAGCAATTAATTGTCAACCGATGGGCTGGATCTACGTCATTCATTTGTTAGAATTGGACTTACAAATGGACTAACATTAAGGTTCCCTCAAGTTGTCAGTTATCTCAGTGATCTCATGGTGGTCAGGCTAGATCTAACTGTTCCTTGCCAACATTCCAGGAAACAGTTCACCTGGTCAAATATTATACATGGACCCAGGCTCTGTAAAACTATGATTAGGATGTGGTTAATATCTTTGGTTTTTTCTGTTTGTTGTTGCTTTGAGAAATAGCTATATAGAGGCATCATGCTGTAGTAGTGGAGGAATCATCGACTTTGGAGCCCAGTAGCCATAGGCTTAAATCCTGCCTCCATCTGTTTATTAGTGGGCTCTCCTCAGCAAGTTACTTTGACTCTGTATCAGATTTCTCATCCCAGTATTTATCTTACAGAGGGAAGATTAAATGAGAAAATTATATGAAGTACCTACATCAGCACCTGGCACAGTACAAGTGAGTCTCCCACTTGTAGAATATGACCTGTTTTCAGAATTAGGAGAGAACAAAGAGTAGACTTCTACAGTGTAATGGATTCAAGGTCATTGCTCCTAAAGCAAGGTGTTGTCTTTAAAACATACCATGGAGAATAGATGAGATGAATATTCTAGTGGACGAGTTTCAGAAAAGTCACTTTGAACCTACACCAAGCTAGTGCCATGGTGCTCTTATTGTTCATCAACTTTCACAGCAGTGACATTGCTAAATGACAGCCTAAGGCACCCCACACATGTTCATTGTGCTCAAGGAGCATGCTCAGTTAAGATTATGGGTGGAGGAGCTTAGGACACTTGGCCACTCTCACTTTGTGATATTTCCAGGATACAGAGAAAGAATTTTAGCTTCTTTTTTTTTTTTTTTTTTTTTTTAGCTTCTTTTTAAACTTAGTGTTTTCTTAGAGCTTGTGGGAAAGACAAAGAGGGAGGTCCCCAAAGCATGATGGCCCCTGCAGAGGTGCACAGCTGCTGTGGCATTTTTTTTTCACAGTTCTGCATAGTGGGTTTACACCCACGGAGTGCTTATTATGTTCAGAGCACTAGACAGATTTTTTCATTCAAATTCCACCACAACCGGATGGAGAGATACTGTTATTAACCTCAGTATATGAGGTTTGATGAGAGCGGGTTGCTCACCCAGGTCATGCAGCCCGTAGTGTAGTGAAACCAAGGTGCAGCCCTGAGAGTGACTCCAGAGTCGAGGCTCTTCACCTCTGCCTCTGTGGTCTCTTATGTTTGAGCTCTTTCTGAATATGCTAATAGTAGGCAAAAGGCAAGTAGCAGCCTGAAGGGGAAAAAAACAAGGAACTTTAAAAAAAATCCACCAAGACATTCACAGTCTACATTGACATGGCTTTACTATTCTAGGGTCTTCATCAGCATAAGTTTACTGTTCCAGAAAGCTATCGCCCAGGAAGATAATAGTTACAAATAACATTATTGCTCATTCCAGGAATTTCCCCAGAGACTCATCAACTCATTGATAGAAAACATCACAGGACAATTTTACATCAATTTGAGCATTTTCAAACCTCTCATCTGAGAATCTTCACCTTGCTGAGTTCACTAATTCTAAAGATTGTATTACCACCATCCTCACTCAACCCTAACCAGAACCCCCTCACTGAATGACACACATTGAAAAACCAGACTTCACAATCTCCAAATGTTCTCAACCTTGACCTCTCCACTTTAAGCCTCTACTAAGACTGTCAAGGTAGTGTTCTCAGTTACCCGTAAAGCAGTGGTTCTCAACTGGGTCCGATTTTCCCTCCCAGGGAACATTCAGCAATGTCACATTTTTGATTGTCATGACTGGGGGTGCTACTGGCATGTAGAAGGTCGAGGTCAAGATTGCTGTGAAACATCCTACAATGTACATGACGACCTCTCTCCCCCAGCAAAGCATTAGCTACTACCACTAGGTTATTTTGATAATATTTTGGGGAGCCAACTTTTGAACCACGAATTAGCAATATCTAAATTAGTTCTGTAAAGAAGTTTCCCAAACTCTGAACCATTCAGTCTGCATTCTTATCCTCCATTGCTTTTCATTTCTGGTGTCCCAGCAGGTTAGTGAGCCCTGCACCCATGGTGCCTATCCTTAAGAAATTTCATCCTGAGAGTCTATATCATAGACATATACCTGTCTTTCTTTTTATGAGGTTTTCCATCTTCCAAAAAAAGATCACCTGGTGGCTCATTTGTCTTTAATTTCTATGCTTTGGGTTCTGTACAAGCAGTTTGAATGGATGAATTTGAGAACATAATTTTTTCAGGAGATGTCCTCCTTAGTTATCTTAATAGCTGCAGAGTTCCTGAAGTTGTGAACGTGGCTTTCACAAACAGGAAGTATGTTCTCCTTGCAGCCATATAGCACTAATTCAAAGTAATAGAAAATATGCAATACTACCTTTTGAAATTAGCACTTTGAACTTTACCCTTTCTTTCTAGATATTTCCCCTGATAACAGCGTTTCCTGGGAAGTCTGTATTTGGGGTTATAAAATCAATTCATAACCCCAAATATAATTAGTCTGCTTTTCCTGCTTATGGTGGGTAAAAGGCAAAAGCAATATATATATATATATATATAAACAGTTCAGAAACTGAAATTACTTAAGTCTTAAAATATTATGCAATAACTTTCTGAAGACAAATAATGGTGCTGGATCTTGGGAACTTAATGGAGTGAAATGCCAGCCCTCACTGTGGGCACAGAAGCCAGGGCTCATGTTGTTGGAATGAGGCCCAGGATGATCTCAGCCTGGGTGGAGACTGTACTGATGACCCCACGGCGCCTTTGTATTAGGCAGCAAAGTCTCTGTCACCAGGAGCCTCAGTGAACCTGAGCCCATCACAGAAATATTGCCTCCCTGAAAACGTTTCCTTTTTTAAAGTTTTAATGATACAAGTCTTAAATCTTGTGGGGACTCACTCAGACCAGGGTTGGTATAGAGATAATGTCAAAGACAAAACATTTTAGCTAAAGCAGATGTGGAAAGAAATCTTATCTAAATTGCTGTTATCTGACTACAGCAGAGCCTCCAGAAAATACAACTACCGTTAATCCCCCCTCCCCCTGGGGAGTTTCCTGCAAATTCAGCTGCTGTGGGGACAGACTGCACCTTCCCAGTAGCATCAAAAAGCACAGCAGAACCTTCTGTACCTTCCTATTAAAGCCCTAACCAACACCACTACCACCCCTTTGTGTGAGGTTTGGTACATGAACCTTTTTATCTCCGGCTATTGAGTGAGTGTCTTATCGCTGAGCACTTCCACCCGCATCATAGATTATCCTTGTCTTTTCTCTTGTTAATATACCTATTGCCAGTTAATTTGCAGGCCTCCAATGACTAGACATGAGTTGGAAGAAGGAAAGTGTAACTCCTAACCCTTTTGGTGATGATTAGAGACTGCTGCTGAGATGAAGACCTCTGACTCAGCTGACTGGTGGATCTCCTTACCGGTGCTCAGGGTCTGGTTGAGCCAGGCAATAAGTACCTCTCCTTGTCTCTTCTTACCAACATTCAAGTTGGCAGGGGAAAACAGTTTCACAAACTCACTCTTTGTATTTTGTGGCTCTTGGTTTGGGAGCTCTTATTATATAGATCCTTTCCTTCCCAGGGATGGCTGTTGTGTCCAGTCTGATTATCTCATTTTGTGTCCTGAGAGCTTGGTCTGGATCTAGTGAGAGCATCCACTGTCTGGTGCCTCTGTCTGCCTGGGAGTGCACATTGTTGCACCTGTGCTCAGAAGAGGCTGTTAGGCTAGAGAGGCATGAGACTAGAGAGGCATGGGAATCTGTCATCTACAGGCATAAATAAGGGTGGGCACCCCATTTGCTGCTGCTGTCCTGCTAACCATTGCCAGCTCTTAGGGTGTCTGTCTAAATCCAAATAAAGGGTCTCGGTCCATAACACCTCCTCCTTTGTTTCCTCATTTACTTGCTAGTGCTGACAAATACCATTCTAGCATTGTCAGCTAGTGTGACAGACAGGAAGGTCTTTGGAGGAGGTCTCGCTTTTCTAGAAATCTAGAGACAAAAGTTTTCAAAAACACCATTCTCATCACTTTTTAGAATGAGATTCTTTGCTTTCTTTCTCTTTGACTATTGTTGGGAGTGACTGGTTAATGGGGTTTCATCTTCTTGTACCATTTTGGGAGATACCACTTGTGTCTATGGATAAGTTGTAGAAAGGCTTATTGGTTTTGAGTCACACTTTGAAACAGGTATCCCCTTGGAGATCTTAAATTGTCATTGGCCAGACAATAGATCCTTTGGTTTGGAAAAACTTTTGTATTTGAAAGATTTTTTGAAGGGCTCTCACTTTAAACAAACATCCTATTACCAGTATGGGAAGATCATACTGAAAAGAGGACACACACACACACACACACACACACACACACACACAAAAGACCAGCTGGTTTAAAAGACTCTCTTCACAAATTAAAGAACAGAAATCAGGCTTAGAGCAAAAACTAAGATGTACACCCACCAAAAACCCCTCCTCCACCTTTCTCCTGCAAATGGCCCACTTGGTGGCAGGTAATCAAGGCCTGATAGAAGCTCTCATGGAAGCCTTCCCTCCATAGGCTAATTGGGCTCACGTAGAATGAGGTACTCAGAGGAAAGAAATAAGTCCTAAACCTTTGTTGAATGTGTCTTTGGAATTAAAAAAAAATCAGAGCTCTAAATCCAAAAGATCTGGAACATGGAAATCTTTTGATTTTCACCTGATATAAATAAGAAAATTCAAAATAATGTAGTTTGATGGGTTGGCTTGTCCCTTGGTATTGTTATTGAGGCTGCCACTCCATTCTTTGAAGAATTAGAAATAAAACCATCCTCACCTTATTAATCAAGTTACAAAACAGAAAATGCAGCTCTGGGAGTAACCCAAAGCTCATCTACCTTTCTTACCAATCCCATATTCTCCCATTTGTCTCATGATGCTTACAGATACTTTAAAAAGTCGGGGCGTTGGAAAAGGTACTGCACTCGAGAAGGAAAAACTAAAGAGTAGATGGCTAGGCCTCAGCCTCCTCAAATAGGGCTCTCCTGAACCCTCATCCTAATGAGGCTTCAACCTGGACCTATTAACAGCTACAGACTCTCAACACAAATAATTGTATTTACCTGCCTCCCCTCCCTCCCTTTAAAATGCTTACTTGAGAAAGCTTGGTGCTACCAGGGGAATTTACTGTTTGTTCCAGCCCAAATTCCTGAAAATCATATCCGTGATATGTCTTAAAGTTACTTTAAAAGGTTGCATCCTTCTCCTCCCTCTTTGGAATATGAATCTTCTACTCCCCAGAACTGTCTTCTCAAAGATCTCTAAGCCCTGTCTCTCAAATGCAAACATCCAAGGAAAGAACTCTGGCTTTCAGCTGAGGGGTGCCTTGCTTCTACTTGTACTACTGCTTCCTGTCATAAAATGTGAGAAATTTATTTCTCCTCTTGATAAGCTCCGATGTTCCCCCTTAACAAGCCCACTATCCCATTTCCTTAGCACAGCAGCTTCTGGAAAGGAACGTCTCAGTCCATTGACCCAGCCACCCGAGGCTGAACAGCAGCATCTATGTGATCACACATCAGGGCAGAGAAAAAGAACTTGCAGGTCTCCCCTGCAAATACCGATAAAAAGCTTGAGTCCTTCTCTTGAACAAATAACATTCCATCCAGAAACAGTTGGGGTAAAAAGTGGGGCAAAGGTGAAAACTAACTCTTCGATAGACTAGTGGGGCTTGTATTACTGGGAAAGCTTAAGATCTCCATTTATGTGTGTACATGTGGGTATGTTTAGGTATGCGTGTTATATAATGTGTTTTGGGTTTTTTTTTTTAACCTTGGGATGGTATTGTCAAATTAATTTTAAAGATTCCTCAAAAGGGCTCTACTTTAATTGGCGGAGAAAAAGAACTGCTTAAATAAATCAAATATTCCAAACATGGAAAGGAGAAAAAATGAGTGGGAAATACCAGAAAGGGAGACAGAACATGAGAGACTCCTAACTGGGAAACGAACAAGGGGTGGTAGAAAGGGAGGTGGATGGGGGGGTGGGGGTGACTGGATGATGGGCACTGAGGGGGGCACTTGATGGGATAAACACTGGGTGTAATTCTATATGTTGGCAAATTGAACACCAATAAGAAATTTTAAAAAAAAAATCCCAAATACCGAGAAACATAGAAACTTGAAACATCTATGTTTCAAATTCACATCATTTAGGTTAAGTCTGTGGTAATTAAGACCAGTTTAATATCACTGGCTTAATAAAAACAACTGTGTCTTCTGAGTTATCAGCATCATGCATATACTTTTAGACTATGTAAGTTTATTAATCGAGAAAGCTAATATATTTATTAGATATTTAAGAGTATAAAAGTGTATAGTTTTAATTTTAATCCAATTTAATCATTGCTCTTATAAACTTCAGTTCACTAATAATTGTGTTTCATTATATATCTGCTTAGATGTAGTTTCCAAAATCTTTTTGGTAGTTTGAAACCTTAAAGTTATACTGAGCTAAGTGATAGATATTTGTTGAATATCTAGATCACTTTTAAATAAGATAACACACTGAGCCATTAATTACTGAATAAAACTTTATCTACCTTTGGGTTTTTTATTTATACAGGGAGACTCAAGATATTTGGATCCTTTAACGAGCATGATCTTTTTGTCACACTGAGAAATCGTACAATGAGGCAACATAGGCCTGTAGAATTTGTGAGATAATATATTGATAAATTTGCTAATTCAACTACAGAATAGTGGTATGTGACAGTTCACAATCGTCTACTTCTTAGTTTTCTCTGTAAAATAAAGGTTACAAATGATTGAAAATTATAATCAATATATGTAAATTAAGCTACAAGAAATAATAAGAGTGAAGACATAAAAACTCTGAATGCCAAGTATGCAAGGAATATTGGACTGTATTTGTTAAGGAGGGGGGGTGGAGAGTAATCTTGTCCTAAAGTAATTGTTTAAAGATTGTTTCAGAATGAGAAAGAGAAAAGTGAGGGACAAAAACATGAATGGATTTCGAAAGTTGTAAAGAGTTGGGGATGGAAGGTTGGCGTAGTGCAGAGAGAGAGAGAGAGAATCATATCTCATGTGGTCAAGCTGGCTGAGATTGAATGGATTTATTATAAGGTTGAAAATGAGTTTTAGTATCAGTATGTAGCAGTGCAAAGCCAAAGTTTGATTTTCTCTCTTAAAAAGACAAAGTTTGTTGGACTATCAGTCTGTTCTTAATAAGAAATTATGAAAGATTCCCTTTTAACTAACCCACCTAGGAAACACTGTGTTTCATTGAAGTAATTTCCAGTGCTTTAGCATGTCTTTGATTATTTTAGAAAAACTAGCTGTCTCTTTTTCTCCCCCCTCAAAAAAAACCTCCTCTCTAATCTTGTTTAATCGGATGTTCAAACCTTTGACATTTTGGACAACTGCCTAAAATCAGATTCTAAATGAAGTCTCCTTGACCTCGAACTGACTTTGAGCCTTTATGGAGAGTCCCTGGAAAATCTCAAAGGCTTATTCCCTTTTACCTTGTAAAAAGAGAGATATAAACTAACTTCCTAGAAAGTTGTTCATGCCCTCCCTATCCATGATATGTCTTGATAAAATGTTATCAGTCGTAATTCCCAGTCATCGTCTTACAATGTGTCACATAAACAACCCCATTTCTTCATGAATTGTATCATTTTTTACAATGAACTCTCATCAAACTTTAACCATGGTCATTTTAATTATTTTGTCAGTGTCTGATAGTTACTGTTTTATGCTGGCGGTTTCCTAAAATCAGCTCCAGGCCAGAATATTTTGTCTTCAACAAAAGGTCTATCTCCGGGAACCATAGAAAGGTCAATAACAAGAACTCTCTGATACAGGCTTCTGGTGGCTTTGCTTAAATAACTTTGAGAACATGTCACTGGACTGAGGGAGGATTTCTGGAACTCTAGTAGGGAAGCTTATAAGTCCATCAAATTGCTAACCTAAGATTGAGCAGAATAGGAATTAATTACTTGGGACTGAATGAACAGATGAAGAAATTATAATTTTTATAGTTTTGTCTTTTTTTTTTGGAACATTTCTGCTTGTTTAATGTTTTCTTTCCTAAATATAATTTCTCTTTTCTCTTTTTTGGATATTTTCTCTCGTCTCTTAAGTTGTCTATATAATTCACATCTTTTTTTTTCCCTATCCGGTCCCTCCAGAATTCAGAAACTCTCTTATTGCATATTCTTATTTTCATTGCAAAATAATTGTTTGAAAGTTCAGTAAGAATCTGTTCTCCTTACAACAGGACATAAATGAGAAAATTTGTTTTATCACCAAGGCTTTGATTGAAAGGTCCTATTTGAGACTAGCATGCTTACAATCAGATATGACCAGACAATTTTAAGGAATTAAGGTGGACTTTATAGAGCCAATGTTTACAAAGCCCTCGAAAGAAAGAAAAAAGAAAGAAAGAAAAAGAAAGAAGAAAGAAAGAAAGAAAGAAAGAAAGAAAGAAAGAAAGAAAGAAAGAAAGAAGAAAGAAAGAGAAAGAAAGAAGAAAGAAAGAAAGAAAGAAAGAAAGGAAAGAAAGAAAGAAAGAAAGAAAGAAAGAAAGAAAGAAAGAAAGAAAGAAAGAAAGAAAGAAAGAGAAGCTGGCCTGCTAATTGGCTTATATTTCCCAGCCTTATGGGTGAGTATAGAAGGTCACTTTCTGGAAGGCCCAGGAACTTTAGAATGCTTGGGGAATCTCAAGAAAAGAAGAGATCACTCAAATCTATAGGAACTGCAGAGGAAGTCTGATGAGTTCTTGGCTTGGCTTATGAGCCTCAAGAGAAATTTAAAAGTCTAATCTGAGATTCTTCATAATAACCCCAGGAGAGCAAACACAAAAAGTCCGATGTGGTCAGTAACCACTCTTGCTGCATTTATGTAAATGATCAGTCCAAATTTAGTGAGACTAGGCTCATTTTGTAAAGAAGAGTGATCTTACTTTGATTATATTTGATTAAGTTGGGGGGATGATTGTAGAGAAAAATTTTATATTTCCATGAAAAATAGCAGCCTACCCTTCTGTGTTAGCAGTGTTGAGTCTTCTTCATTGTTTTTGAGCTGTTTTTCCACCTCTTTGTAAACTGAAGAGTATGCGGTCTTACATATTTTGTTAGTAATGTTTTCAATTTTTCTCCCATCCTGATATGGTATTCCTGGTAACTAAAAGCACCTTTTTTCCTGAAGCCTTCCAAGCAGAAGTTGGACAACTTGATATAACTTGAAAGAATTTATCACCATAAACACTAGAACACCTGCATCTTCCATGTTGTGCTCCAGGAAGTAAGCATGACTGTGACATTACCACTACCATCCTCACTAAAGATGTTTCGAACGCAACATCTAGAAATCCTTTTTTTTTTTTTTTTTTTTTTGAGAGGGGGAGTTAGAGGGGAAAGGAGCAAAGGAAGAGGAAGAGAGGGAATCTTAAGCAGGCTCCACACCCAGTGCAGAGTCTGATGCAGGGCTTGACCTCATGATCCTGAGATCATGACCTGAGCCAAAATCGAGAGTTGGACAATTAACTGAGTGAGCCACCCAGGTGCCCTCCAACATGTAGAAATCTTGACTGACTTCCTTCTTGACTCAGAAACTGGGTTCATAATATGCTCCAACCATTATTCTTTGTTTTTCTTTCCCTTTGTAACATCTTTCCTTGAATCTTCTAATTGGAATCTTTCTCCACAGCAATCAAGCTGCTTCTTCCTTCTTTTTTCTTTTTCTTTCTTTTTTTTTTTTTGGTGAAACTTCTGGGAAGTTTCAGAGGAGAATGTGGGAGCCATTCAGACCTCTAGAGTTGATTTTAAAGTGAAAACATTTGAGCTAAAAAAATGTACAGAAAGAAATCTTATTTTAACTCCTCTTATCTGACCAAAGCTGAGCCTCTAAGAATATACAGCTGCCATTAACCCCACTCTGATGGAAGCTTCCTGTGAATTCAGCTACCTTAGAGACACTCTGCCCATTTCCATTGCCATCAAAAAGCCCCATAGAAAGCCTCTTTTTATCCTTGGCCATTGAGTGAGTTCCTACCCATCACTGAATGGTTCCATGTGTAGATATAAGTAAACCTTGTCTTTTTCCCTGTTAATCTCTTTATTATTAATTTGCAGTTCCCAGTCACTGGACCCACACTGAAAGAAAAAAAAAAAAAGATTTCCCCCCAACAGTGTCCTCCCTGCTGTTGACAATGGACTGCTCCCTGATGAAGGTGGCACTGCCCTGGCTACAGAATTATCTATTCCTGTATGTATGTGGCATATGGACAGGTGTGTATTTACGGAGCTGGCAGTTCAGCGGGTTGTGACTGAATGTCCTGAGGAATTTCCTTTGAGAGGCAAAGCTTATTAAAGCAGCAACACTTCCCAGAAGATCAGAAATCCATCTTCCAACCAAGCTCATTCCCCTGCTTGTTGCATCATCAGGCCAGGCTGCTTAAAATAAATCTTCTATTAAAACTCAACCAATTACCAAACTCACCTTCCAACACTTCCAACATTAGTTTTGGGAAATGTACTGGAAGGACTCCTGCAATGGTAACTTGACCATGCACTCCCTGATGACATCGTCTTGGAATGTTGGTAAACTTCTTTTGGCATAAGCTCCAGCGAGAAGACAGTTGTCTAAGTTAATGACAGCCCTTAATTGGAGGCAGTTATGAGCTTTGGTGTCTGGTAGACTGGGCTCAGCTCCCAACTCAACAACTTGTTAGTTCTGCAACCTTGAGCAATGCTTTAACTGCTCTGAGCCTGCCTCAGTTTCCTTATTTGCAAAGTGTGGGAAGTAACCCTTGAAGGATTTGAGGAGAGATTAAAATGAGAGAAATGTATGTATGTAAGTACTTAATTTTCTTCCTGGCTTCTTTAAGGTACTTTCAAAATGACCTGGGACACAGGATTAGCACCCTAGGCAGCAATGACACAGCTCTTCTCTACATTATAGCATGTATCCTACTTCATTTACTTCATTTTCCATATCTAGTTTCCTGTTTCCTTTATTCCTGGAAAAAAGATCACATGTGCTGTATAGGCACAGAGAACATATTCAGTTTTTCCTATGAAAATCAAATCAAAATTTTTAATGAGGAGAGTGTTTTTGGTCAGTTTCTAAATAATAATAATTTTTAAAAACTGTTTAATTTCATGAAATTTTCTAGATTTTCCTTTACCTTAGGTCTGGTGGGCACAAGTCGATATGGCGTTTAGATCCCCTTCTCTTATCTTCCTTTCCTTGCATGTATAAATCTCATTATAATTGGCCTTACCCACCATGACCTGGCTCTATGTGCCATGATGAGCCATCCTGAGTCTGGACTGACTGCATTGGGCAATAAGCAGGCCAAGATCTTTCTGGTCAGAGCTTGGCAGCATGAATTAAAGAAGATGCCAACATTGTTGCCAAATGGATGGCTCATATTTTCCATCTTGGTCTTTGTGGATGGCAGCCGTGCTCCCTGTGGTGCCCAGTTGTGCAACAGATGCCAGAGGCACTGAGCAAGAGCAAGGGCCTAGGATGAAGTTAGGCCTTCCTAATGGGCATGGGCCTGGGTTGCACTATCAACATGTATATGTGCAGCTTGAATAATCCTCTGTGACAAGTCAGTCTAAGGCTTGGTTGGGTAGATAAAATCAGAAACAGAGGCTGAGAGTGGCCCTAGGAAGAGCAAGAAGGGATGGGTCCAAAAAAAGAACTTGAATTGGTGTTGATGTAGAGAAGGGTTGTGGTCATCAGAACAGATTCAGATGAGGGGAGCTGAGGAGTTAAGTAAAGGCCATAGCTTGGATACAACCGAAGATAATAACCAAGATCATTCCAGATGCTTCCAAAAGGGTTTGTGAGCTAATGGAGGCTTCCATTTACCAACATGTGGTTTAGAATTTCTCTCAGCAACTCTACTATAGGATAGTCAATTTATATTTCTCTAAGAACCAGTTCAAGGTGGGCCAGGACAGTGAACGGGGGATTCTGATTCCACTGGCATAAAAGCTGAATATTCTTTGGGCCAGAGCCACTGGCCCTGTTTTGCAGCTCTGTTCCCTGAACTGAAATCCAAGGCAAAGACTAGGATATTTTCTGCCCATTCACAGGGTTTGGAGAAGGGTACCTGCCATGGGGCATCTAACCAGAGAAAGCTGAGGCTTTAGGCAAAGTGTGTTTCAACTTCTGTCTTCACGTGAGAGCAATATCTTTGGTGAGTTTCAGGGAATACACCACAGGGCTAGATGTACCATCAAGGAAATCCATCTATTGCACTGAATACTTACCTGGCTGTAAGCATTTCTATTTGTGATACCCCAGAAAGGATGAAAACTAAGTAGGTGTCACTTTCACTGGTCATGAATAATTATTGACCCTTTGAGGTCCCTTAAATAATGTCACAGAACTGGGGTTTTTATTGACCTGTGCTTGGTCCCTTACCTGGTCTATGGCTTATTAAAAAAACTCTAGGGATTGGCATAAAGTGGGGTAGGGATAGGAGAGGAGGTGAATGATGAGGAGCCACTCCTATGAGACCTCTGGCCTCTTTTGGTGGGTTACTTGTATCTTAGGTCTTCCTACACCTTCCAGAACTCTTTCCAGAACTCCTTCAACTCTCTTGAATCTTCTAAGAATCCCTGGAAGTGAAAAGCTCCTTGGGCTGGGCAGCAGGTGAGGTCCTTCCTTGCTGTAGAAATACGAGGTCAAGAAACTTCTATGACCTCTTTGGTAGTGTTGTTCACACACGAAGTGAAATGAGCATCACGAGATTGCAGGAATCAGGACTCCTATGTCCTGGAAGGGCACCATATCTTTCCTGAGTGCTTCCTCCTGTCCTAACACTGTGGCAACCATTACTGACCCAATATTCTGTGGCCCAGTCTTATCCCAACCAGGTGTCCTTCCAGAAGGAGGGGCAGCCTTCCCAAATGACCACACCCTAGTTCTCTATGGCTTCCAGGCCATCTGGGTTTTCCCTAATTAACTTTCATGAGACTCTAGAACACATTATATATACTAAATACATAAATTAAAAGTCTGCATGTGGCAGTTTCTTCATTGGCAAATGAAGCCTTAGTCCTAGACATAGGAAATAAATTGGCTTTACAGTACATCCGAAAGAACAAAACAAAACAAAGCAAAACAAAAAAAACTAAGACTAAAATGAACAAAAATCCTTGGCTTCTTCAAGGTTCATATATAGATAGAGACCTTGTAATTTTCTGCAGAAATGTCTTTGTACACATCAAAACAAGATACAAGTGCTTAAAGCTTGCAATGGATCCTGGAATGTCTTCAGAATCTGAGGTAACATGCAATGTAGGGTAAGGGGAAATTTTCATGTATCTCTGGCCCGTGTGAAAATGACCTCATCTATCTGGATCCTGTCCACCTACAAAGCACTTCTTAGATTGAAATATCCAGGTGATTGCTCTAACCCTTCAACATACTTTCCTCGGATAAAAATATCTTAATACTACACAGGACACCATTTTTAAAAATTGAACTTGAGAGTTTTTATAGTATTTTGCAAATCTATAGTTTGACTTGTATTTCCTGGAATTTTTCATTTTTATAACACTGTTAAAAAAAGAAGAAAGAAAGAAAGAAAGAAAGAAAGAAAGAAAGAAAGAAAGAAAGAAAGAAAGAAAGAAAAAGAAAGAAAAGAAAGAAAACAAAACCTCAGTGGATTTGTGTGGCGGAGCTCCCCCCGGGGGGAATAGGCTGACCTCCATCAACTCCTCACTCCACCCCCAGTAGGAGCTTGAATGATGACTTAGTGACAAAGTGTCCCATTCAGTTATTATTCAACTATATTCAATTGCTAAAGTTGGTAATTGGAGCATATCTTATTACAAAGGCAAAAGTTCAACATTTTTCCCCAGGCACAATAGGCTTGCACATTTAAAAACTTCTGGTCTGGTAAGGAATAGATGTCAGGGCACTGAGCATGCACAAATTAAACAGGGAAAGATATGTTAACCAAACGTGGGCAAAATTGCCAGGCATTACCTTGAAGATACTTAGCATTCTCGAGCCTCATTACACGGGTGCAAAAGATAAAATGGAAGGGAATCTTGAAAATCCATCAGTATTCCCAAGCTCTATTAGGCTTACACAACTGAAAATTTATTATTATTATTTTTTATTATTTTTTATTTTTTAAAGATTTTAGTTATTTATTCATGAGACACACAAAGAGAGGCAGAGACACAGGCAGAGGGAGAAGCAGGCTGCATGCAGGGAGCCTGATGTGGGACTTGATCCAGGGCCCCAGGACCACGACCCTGGGCCGAAGGCAGCGCTAAACCACTGAGCCACCCAGGCTGCCCTGAAAATCTATCATTTAAAATACTAGGGACAAATATTTAGACAGTAAACACAAAATATTCGTACTTTTTTTTTTTTTTTTTGCCTACTTTTATGAGTTGGTATCCAACTGATAGGATAGGCTGAGGCATCTAGTTTCCTGTAAAATGGTAGTCCAGTGAAGGAGCAGTTTTAGTAAGACAATAGGAGCTTTGGGTACCAGCTAGGATGTGGTCACCCCGAGTCACTGCTTCAAAGAGCAGGAAGTAAGTGTTGGAGAAACTACAGAAACCATAGTCTATGGTATTATTCTTCAAAGGTATCCCATCAGAAGATTCATTTGGGGCCCTCATTTAAGAATCTAGATTCCCAGATGCCTTCCCTGGAGATTGTGAACACTAGGTCTGGGGTAGGCCTAGGAATCAGTATTCTTAATAAGAATCCCAATAATTCTTATTATAAGGCAAATGTGGGGAGCTCTCTCCAACCTGTGATATTCATGATACATTCCTTATTTTATTCAGTTATTTAGCACTTTGTTTTTCAGAGTGATCCCGGATCCCCTATGTCAAAATCGTCTGGAGTATTTGATTAAAATCCAGACTATCTCAGGATCTCCAGGGATAGGAGCCAGAAATCTGCATTTTAAATGAGCATTCCAAATGATCATTAGGTAATACAATTTGAGAATATCTACTCTGTGTCAGGCACATAGCATGTCTCTTCAAGTCATCCATTCCCAGTTAGTAGGTACCAAATCCTTCATCAAGGATTTGCTGAGGCAGGGATCAGGAATGATGTATGTAGGAGTAATGTAAAGGGTGAAGTGAAGGGAGACAGGCATCTCTCCCTGCTTTAAACTAGAAGTCTGCAAGGTTTGTAGGAGCAAGAAGGGCAGCTGCCCTAGTGATGGAGTGGCCAGGTTTGGGGGCGCAAAGGGCATCTCAGTGAGGCCCAGGCCCCTTCAACTTCTGGAGCCTATGGATGGGCCAACCATGTGCCTGGTTGGAGTTGGCTCTGCAAAGGCTCCACAGTCTCAGGGTCAAGTGCTGGGGGCATTGATGAGAATTCTCACTTGGAATTTCCTGCCAGAGCTCCAGCCCTGCAGGACATAAATATACTTTACTTCTCTCCTTTCTTCTCCCATTTCCTTGGTTTTGTTTGAACAACTGTAATGGAACTTGCCCAGGCATTGTTCCATTTTGACACCCTATCAAGGTCTGTTCTGAATTCACTTTCTCCATCAGAAGTCTGTGGAGTGCTCATTGTTCCTATGGACTTTTACTGATGTACAATTGTTTTAAAAATAACTTGTCCAAAAGAAAATAACTTGTCCAAAGCATAACTGGAGAATAATAAGTAAATGTATTTCAAGTAAATTTTGGCTGGTGATTCCAATTCTGTTTTCTCTGACTGCTCATGTGGATGGAAGTTCAGACAAATGCCCTTCTGGTTTTGAATGGTCAAAGAAATAAAAACCACAATGATAATGAAGTACTCAGGAATCCCACATAACTGAGGCTCTAGCATAGAATCTGAAGTCAGAAAATCTGAGTGAATTTCATTCTCTTCATCTATAAAAGGGGAATGATGAGACCTGCTTTAGCTACCTCACTAGATTGCTAGAAGTCCCATGACCTGGTAAACTATAAAGCTTTATACCAACATCGATTCTTTTTAATAATTTTTTTTCTTTTCACTTTGTCCCCCCTCTAGCTTCAGATGTCCCTGACACATTTTTAGATAGTATGGCTCAGCCTAAAATAAAGCACTAGAAAGACATAGGCATTTGGGGGAGAGGTGCTTACCATTGAAACTGTCGTTATTACAGAGACAATTATTTGGACCAAAGTATTATATATTTGCTAAGGTCTGAGAAGGAGGAAGTATGATGCAAATAGCAAAGGTCCCAGTGACAAATGAAAGGCATTTGGAAACTATGGTGCATTGTTCTGTTCTTCTGGAAGGCAAAACACTGCTGGGATGAAGACAGAGCCCTTCCAAGTGGATGATGAAATGTACTTTATTGACATTATCAATAAGGATGTATTTATGGGAAACAGACATCAAGTATAGCTCACACTTATGGGACTTGGCAGGTAAGCACAGGGAAGTGGGAAGTCTGATCTTGAAGTTTAGACCTTTGGGCTTATTTGGCCTTGGTTTCATGCCTGATTAGCTGTGTGATTTTTAGGTAATCACCTTTCCTCATGCATCCTCAACCTACTTCTGCATAAAATGGGTATAAAACTTTCCATTATACATTATAAGAGCACAGGCCATGTTTTTCGTTTGAGGTAAAACATTGTACATAGTTTATCATTACTAGGTAATGAACATTACCTCTTACATGTGTGTTAAAATCAAGGAAGATATACAACAGAGATAGCAAATCATATCGTGACACACAGGCCTCTCTGTTTAATATTTGACTTGTGTAATATGAATACCTTACTTTGGGTTTTCTGTTTTTTTTTTTTCTTTTGTTTTGTTTTGTCCCCCCCCCCCCCCTTCAAATAAGGGCAAAGATATCTGCTCTGTCATTAGACCATCAAAAGTTTAAAACTCGCCCCTCTTCAGGACAGCAAACAGGAAAGGAACTTCATCATTCCCAATCACCTCTTTGCATTTCTTAGCACCTCATGAGAAGAATGAAGAGTTTTGGTGCAAGGGATGCAGGTTCATTAAGTTAATGGTCCTGCCCTAAATGCATGTGTATTACAAGTTGATGAATCATTGCTGGTTCCTGCAGAGTTTTTTTAACTGGAGAAAAAGTTAGCATATTGATTGTTGAAGTTGTCAGGTTGACAAATCCAGGTAACAAAGAACTTTTCTTTTAGGATTAGTCAGGAGTCATAGGATGTTTGAAGCCAGAAGGAACCTTCAAAACCATCAGTTTATAGATGAGAAGTCTGGTGCACCGAGGTAACTTGTAACAGTAGTAATAGGAAAGATTTATTGAGTGTTTTATGTGCTAGGTGGGTATTATGTGATTTGCATGTTCATTTAATGTTCAAAACAATCCTCAGAAATAGGTGCTGTTATTAATGCTGTAGTAGAGATAAGGGAACTGAGGTTCGAAGAAATGAAGCCTTATGCTCAAGATTACACAGTCTGTGGATTCACCTGAGATGCCTTGGTGTCTTTGTCAGTTCATTCTGTTATAACAGAATACCATGGTCTGGGTGGCTTAACCAACAGAAATTTATTTCCTACAGTTTGGAGGCTGGAAAATCTAAAATCTAGGTGTTGGCCAATTTGGTATCCAGTGAGAGTCCTCTTCCTGATTTGCGGATAGTCGCCTTCTTGCTCATATTCTCATGTGGTGGAATGAGATCTTTCCTTATAAGAGTGCTGATCCCATCCCTGAAGGCTCCATCTTCATGACCTAGTTATTTCCCAAAGTCCTCATCTCTAAATACCATCACACTGGGGGATTAGGCTTCAAAGTACACATTCTGTGGGGGACACACACATTCAGTCCATGGCACATGACAAGAAGTATTGATAATTAGCATTTATTGGGCACATCTTATGTGTCAAACACTATACTTGGCACTGAGAACACAAAGGTAAAAATAATGAGAAACGTTCCCATCTTTGTGGTATATACAGAGCAGTGGGGGACACAGACATGAATTAATGATCATATAAACACATAATTACAAACTGGGAAGAATGGTTTTGAAGGGAAAAAATAGGAGTGGGGAAAACAGAAGACTTTGTCTAGTCAGGGGTGTCAGAGTGGCTTCTCAGGGGCCAGAACCATTGAGCTGCAATCTGAAGGGTGAGAAAGAGTCTTTCAGATTTGGGAAATGGAAGCGCAAAGACCCTTGGCTGAAGCACAAAGAGCTGGGGTGAGGGTGCGAGATCGTGGACAGAGGTGAACGCTCCATAGGAGCCAGATTATCCAGGGCCCTGAGATGTTTGATCTTCATCATGAGACCAATGGCTTCTAGAATTATCCTAAAGAAAGGTCACCAGTGACATGGTAGTTACCTAGTTTTTTAGCCTTACCCCAGGTTCCATCCTCCCCAAATGTGTGGAATGCCCAAGAGCAGTAGTCGTGGTCCCATGGACCTCTAGTTTCAGGTCCTCCAAGAACCTCAGGGACCTTTCTCTGCTCCACACTTCCATCCCCTAGTGTAAGATTGTATAGTTAACTCTTTAAAAACATTTTTGTGTATGTGTCTATATGTATGGGGGTATGGTCCTCAGTGTTTATTCCTCCTAATTTTTCCAAATGCCCATACCTCATGTACTGCATTGACTGCATTTAGTGAGGCCACTTAGATCTTTGGAACACAACTATTTTTTTGAACAGTGCATCTGTCCAATATTTTGTTTTAGCCCATGTTCATTAGTAGCACTAAAATGTCTATGCTGGGTGTCTGGGTGGCTCAGGTCATGACCTCAGGGTCCTGGGATGGAGGCCCATGTCAGGCTCTCTGCTCAGTGGGGAGTCTGCTTCTCCCTCTCTGCCTGCCCTTCCCCCTACTCTTGTGCATGCTCTCCCCTCTCCCTCTCCCTCTCCCTCTCCCCCTTTGTCTCTCAAATAAAATCTTTTTAAAAAATAGAATAAAACATCTATGCCATGAAGAGCTCACTTGGGTTGAGAAGTCATTCCCCCATTGCCACCACGCTTATTGGCAAAAATCATTTTTCATCCATGGTCTGGCTGCTAAATTTCCCATTAGAGCTACTTTCTTTAGACTAAAACATTATGTAGTATGTTAAAATAAATGAATAACCTGAAAACATGTAACACTTAGGTTATCAGTCATTTACACCATAATGAAAATGACTTTCAGATCTTTTCCGTTGGCTAAGTTTCAATAGAGATGGAGGGGAAGTGCAGAAGGTCACTGGGCTCCTGGTTAAGGTGGAAAGTGGAGCTGATAGGTGTGTGGAGGAGGAGCAAAGCTGTGGTGAAGACTCTGCTATTCAAAGTTGGCAACTTAGAACAACGTCAACTCTTCTTTCTTTCCTGCTCATGAATGCTATTTATTTATTCTTTGGTAATTACCCATCACAGTGAGTAAATTTCTGGTTAAAATTTTCAACGTGGTTTCCTTGAGGCTGTAATTACCTGAAAACTCTGGATTAAAAATAGTAACTTGAAATACAAACATTTAACCCTGGCCATATAGCCAATTGTCCAAATAGACAACATTTTTTTTTTCACATGTCAGTTATTTTCCTCCTCCAATACAGTACAATATCTTAAAGGCCTACTGTGCCTGAAGGCATCATTTGGCTTAATGGGAGATGCAGCTTTGGAAAAAAAAATTAGCTAAATTCGACAGCAGTGTGATTCAAGATGATTGACACTTGAGAGTGAGCATCCAAGTTTGTTTCATGAATAGTAGGGGGAATTTGGCTTCATTTGAACATTTACTTATCAGTGTTTGTGCTACTGGTTTCCAGGCAATGTATAAATGACAGCTTGCTTGCATGTGGTACAGAGAACGGAGGCAAATCCATCTTTGAGGAGGCAGCCAGGGCCTCCTCCATTGGGCCAACTAATGGGAGGACGCAAGTGGAGACAAGACAAGGTGGCAGCTTTGTGCTAAGTCAGGAAGACTCTGGAACCCTGCTCGCATACTGGGCCTACTGCTTGACTGAAGGAAATCTGCTGAGGTGGTCAGAGGGACATGGTCTTTCTGTTCAAAACTTGTATCTCCACTGGCTTTGACATAATTTGTGAAATTCTATTTCGGGCTGTGCAGCATCACACCAGGTGTTGAGCCAGACGTAAGTGCTCTGTTAAGTTTCCTTCAAAGCCTGCTCAGGACTTAACTTCAGCCCTAAAAAGTGTCTGATGTTTGGGGATTGCTGGTGTTGTGAGAGATGTAAAGGGATTCATCCTCCTGCACAGCCACCCTCATCCCTGACCACAAGAGCCACTTCTGAACGGAAAGAGGTGAAATGGGCCACTGTGTCACAGTTAGCCTAGGAACAGAGAAGAGCTCAGGACCCAACTGTCCAGACGGAGGGCAGCTGAAACCCAGTGATGGTCAGAAACTCACTGGTGCACCGGGCGTCTCATGGAAAGTGGATGCAGATTATGGCCCATGTAGTGGCACAAATGGAAACCTGCAGCCCGGATGCTGCTTTCTCAAAGGGAAATGTTAGCTAAGAGGGAAAACATGTCCTTCCTTGACATGGAAAGCTCAGGAGTTGTATCTCATGGAATGCACAAGGGCAGCAGCTAGCATGCCTGGTGCAGAGTGAGACCGAGGAGGAACTGAGAGTAGTTTCATCAGACAGTCACACTTGGAAAGAAAGGTTACTTGGTTTATTCGATCAGATGGTAATCGTGGCATTTTGAAATCATTTTGCTGTTTCCCCCACTTATCAGCCTCTTTTTTTGCCTCAACCAAAACCATATGATTCAACCAGAAATTCTGTTCCACGAGCATTTGACGAGGCCAGAGGTGAAGGCGGGGTAGGGGAGGAATGGTGTGAGCACCCCAGCTCCACCACTGCCCCTTCCTTCTGCACCTTACAGAGCAGATACTCCTTAGAGGGACACCAAACTCCCGTAAATCACCATTAGCTTTTCTGAATTCGTTGCTGTCCTGGGCCACAGCAGGTGGCATTCGCCGTGAGGGGAAGCAGTAGAGCTTTGCTGGGGGTGGTTGGGGACAGCCCACTGGGCTGCATGGCTCACAGTCACAGGAAGCAAGATAACTTCCTGCCCCACTTACCAAGTACCAGGCTAAGCCATCCCTGGGGTGGCCCACTTTCCCGACTGGGTTGACTTTCAGTTCCACGGCCCTCCTGGGTTGATGTCTCCCCCTCTCCAGGAAGAAGAAAACGGGAGATCAAATTTGGAGATGAAATAGAGGTGAGCTTTAGGTGCAGGGAGGCTTCCAGAAGCTCATTGAAGAACCTCAGCCAAGAGGAGAGGGGGGCAGGGTCAACCTCAGGAAGGTCTTTCTGAGCCCCTCCTCCCCATGACCCCTAATGCTCTTGCTTAGCTGGCCCAGCCTCCAAAGCGCCTTCTCTGCTTCCTCTTCCCCCCAGAGGGCCCCCATCAGCAGTTAGCCAATTGTGAGAACTTATCCTGCCTCCTATTAGGGAGCCTGGATTCCTGCTCCGAACGAGACAATTGAAGTTCAACCTGCCCTTCCTACTGTTGGGGAATCAAAAGTCTGGCCAACACATAGAGCCATCTTCACATCAGTGTGGAAAAGAAGGCAACTGAGTAATTATTTGAGTATGTACAACCGAGCGCACGCAGGTCGGTAGCTGACAAGACACCACCGAGTCAGGATGAGATGTCACACAATTTATACAGCAAAGCAGATGATGTGGCAACTGGGTCTCTCTCACCTCAAGGCTACATCTTGAGATAGGTTCCCACGTATACTCCAGGGGCACGTGGTTATGTCTGAGGGGTCACTGAGGCCCGTGACCTTGAAGACATCTCTCGCATTGTAAAACTGGAGAGACTGGGCTTCCCTAGTCCCTCGAGAGACCCACCTATCTCCTGAAAGGCTAGAGCAAGGGCTCAGGCCCATCCCCTCGGCCAGGAGACCCTCCCTACTATGAGTCATAGCTAAAGGACTCTCTGTGGGGCGTTGACCTCTAATGTGGCCCCCCTTGTAAGTAAAGCGCATCCTGTTCTTTTCATAGCTCTGTCCCTGAGGTGTAGGCCACCCTCGTGGCTTTTCTCCTTCACTACCACCCTTTCCCTGAGTGCTTTCACGGAGCAGGCCCAGTGGGTGGGGAGGAGTCAGGCCACCCTGTGAGCCCTTTTCCCATGCATCACCGCCCTTTGGCAGACAGGTCCTATGGAGAGAAAGATGCCCCGTCCCTGCGGGGCAGGCACAGAAAAGCAATCAGATGAAAGGACCCCACAGGAAACTGGGACCCATGGCACCCCTTGAACCTGCCCTCTAGAGCTTCCAACATGAAGAGACAGGGAAAGATTCCTTTCTGTCCCTTTAACCAAATGTTAAATCAGCTCCACAAGCTTCAAGATGGAGAGCGAGGAGTAGGGGAGGCCTCCCCATTACTGCCAGCTTATACTTAGCTCCTAACACCTACCTAGTGTATCTCAAACTCCAGTTGGCGCTTGCAAGGCCTATTTAAAGTGCACACTTCTGGGGATGCCTGGGTGGCTCAGTTGGCTAAGCATCTGCCTCTGGCTCAGGGTCGTGATCCCAGGGTCCTGGGATCGAGATGTGTGAGGCTCCCTGCTCAATGGGGAGCCTGCTTCTCCCTCTCCTTCTAAGCCCCCACCCCCCGCCATGCGCTCTCTCTTGTGCTCTCTCTCAAGTAAATACATAAATAAAAAATAAAGTGCACACTTGTGATGCATTTACCTAATTCAACTTTGGGGTGGGTCCAAGGAAGATACATTTTTATAAAGCACCCTGGATGAATTCGGTGTTAGAGGTATGGAGAAACACTGACTTTCATTGTGCCGTGACCCAACAAGTATGCCCAAGCCTATCTGCCTAGCCAGGGGCTCCTCAAAGACAGGGTAACATATGCCAACAGTGACCTAGGCTCCCTGTCGTGCACTTTGGAAATATTCACCAAGGTAAACGGTCCTGGGGCCCAGTCTCAGGGACACTAGAAAGAAGGCAAACTAGTATTTTTACTGCAGGATTTTAATTAATTAATTAATTTTTTTAACTGCAGGATTTCTTAAATCCTTATCATGTCAATATACTTTGATTCTCAAGGAGGGGTCGTTAGGGATGCATCAGGACGGTGTTCTTCCCTGCGTGAACAGCTGCTAAAGTGCTTGCTCGGCCGTCTGAAATAATGCTAGCTGCGCCGGGGTACGTGGGCTGCAGCATGCATACGAGTAAGGCATGCACCAGGTGATACACAGGCCCAGGTGCCACAGTCACATATGCCCCATAGTGGAGTCACACACGCTATTTTACTTCATCTCCACATAATCCCGTGAGGTGGGTGTTATTCATGCTCCCTTGACGATGAAGAAACTGGGGTCAAGAGAATTTAAGTAACTTGTCTGAGATTACACCAGCATTAGATGACGTCGCTGAGATTCGAATCCAGGGTTCAGACCCAAATCGATCTGCCTCAAACCCACATTCTTTTCCTGATCCTCCTCTGCACCCGTAGCCATGTAATAATACTTTGGGTGGAATCGTGCCTTCTGTGGGGTTAGGTTCTAAAGTCAGGTGCAATCAAAGGTAAATTAGAAAAATATTTAAATCTCCCGTAAAGTGCAATTACGCAAGGTTCAGGGCATATAATTCTGTCCACTATTATGTTGGTCTAAATATATAAGGCTTCTGGGTGTGCAAAATATAATTTTAAGGCATCTTTATTTTTAAGTATATAAAAGAGAAAACTTGTATAATTGAATTAATGTCAATTGAACACCCATATGATGCCTCTCCACATCGGTAGAAATGTGTGCCAGATTAACAAGGGTGACGTTATACAGAATCATATGGCTTTAGAGCCTGAAAAGAATCAATGATCAACTAATTTGTTGCATATTTGAGGGAACTGAGGCCCCAAGAGGGTGTCCTTTGCCCAACGTCACTGTCTACCTTTGCTTCCAAAATGCTCTGTGAGCCTGAGCGTCTGCTCCCTGAGCATCGGCCAGGAGGAGAGGAGGAGCCACCAGCTTCTCTTATCTGGTCCCATCCCGGCCCTGCTGACCCAGTGGATGGTGCGCAGGGACTGGCAGGTGGATGAGGTGGCTGACATCGGGCCTTCGCACATCCTGGGGAGGCAGCCGCCCACGGGGCAAGCTTCAGTGCCACCTGGGCATCGTCTCCCCAGCCTCCGCCTCTTGTCTGTACAGTTCCTAGGATGGTCCAAACTGGTGGATCCGTGAAAGGGCCCAAGGGTGTATAAAGGGAAAGACATCTGGAGCCATGGAACTGGATACACCTCCCACACACGCATACACACACACACACACACACACACACACACACACACACACGGCGCACATGCTCCATTCCTTTGAAAAAGGAAGAAGCCAGGGTATGTGAGGGGGTCAGCTGTGTGGACTGCTGATTAGTGTACTGAATCTAAGGAATGGGGCAAGCCGTGGAGAGGGCCCTGATGGTTGTGGTGGGGAAGGCGGGCGAGTTCTTACTCTAATCATAAGGGTGAGGAGAGTGAGCAGAACTGGCCTTGGCTGTGGGAGAGCACACACACCCCCTTTCGGTGCCCTGACCGATCTCGTTGGCCCCCTCCCACCCCATCATCCATCCGATGCCCCCTTGGCTACCTTCATTCTGTCAGCTAGCGGCCAGGGTGTGCGAGCTGTCCCTACCAAGATGGCGCATGACAAGGGGGTGAGTTCCTCTCAGGCACGTTCGTGTGGGTAGTCCTACAGTTCTCAGTGCTTCCAGAGGCAAAACCATATGTGGGTAGAGTGTCAGACAGGTCGGAGGAAAGTTCTGGGCCCCGTGCCTTCATGATGCATTTCATATCACAACCCAGGTCAAGTCTGTTACTTCTGTAAGCAGGAGGGAGGCTGGGCGGGAAATTAGGGGAGGCCCATCACCCTCTACCCTGAAAAACCCTCCATGCCTGAGCCTGGAGGTAGAAACCACCCTCTGATACACAAATGCCTCATTTTCCTGCCCTCGTTTTCCAGATATTTGTTCTTATAACTGAAAATCTTTAGTTTTATGGCACCATTGGGAAGCAGCCCCCTCTGCCCCCAGTGCAGCGCAGGCCATTCATACTTACATGACCTTTTCCTGTGATTTTCATCAAGGCAACTGATGGCATCCCAGGTTGTTGCCCCTTCTCCCCTCCCCCCTCCCCGGACTCTAAGAACATTCGCCTGGGGTGGTTGTGAGCAAACTGTGTTTAGTTCCTTTTCAAAAATAAAAATATCCTGGAAAGACACGGAAGTGAGCCCAGACACCCAAGTTGTTGGCTCTCATTTGACAAGGAAAATTTCGGTGTCTGCTTTCCTTGTTTTATTCAAATGGGAAGATGACCCACACCCTGTGGCACGTAAGGCCCAAAGTGATATTTCACAAAGAATATTGTTAAGAACTGCTTACATCAAAATGACCTGGGAAACTTGTTAGCAGGCCAGTTCCTCGGCTGGGAACTTCATTTTTAAGGGTGCTGAGGCTTCAGAACTTTTGGACAAAAGGCGTCAGTCTTTCTTGAGAGTGAAAACCCCATCTGAGTGGCAGGTTATCCTGTCTGTCATTTCCTGGAGAGTTCCTGGAGTAGAAATACCCTGCAGAACAGGAAGGTCCAGCACACTTAGGGTCTTGAGGGAACAACAGGGCAACAGCAAGGCTCTGTTAGTCTAGAAGGCCCCTTGTTCTGTGCTGCCCGGGGCCTTCTACCCAGACCTCCTACTCAGCCAGGGACATGTAAGCCCGCCTGTAGGTGGGCCTTGGGACAACCTGGCCTCAGAACGATGGAGCCAGTGTCCCCAAGAATTTCTCAACAGTCCACCATTCCCTGGTCACCCTACAGGTACAGTAGGCTCACGGAGACACCCCTGAGAACACAGCCTAAAAAATGGCGCCCCAACTACCCAAGACTTAAATCACCACCATCACCACCACCACCACCACCACCACCACCACCACCACCATCATCTTGTCCATCAGGACAAAGCAAAGTCATCCTGGGAGGGAGCATGGCCTGTGCTCAGATTCCATATGTGACATAAATAGCTCTATGGGGTAAGCAGAGTTTCCTGCCCCTTGGTGCTTCCATCCATAACACAGAGATACTAGAATAATCTGCCTCTCAGGATCGTTTTAAGGATGAAATGTGACCAGGATGCCTGGGTGACTCCACGGTTGAGCGTCTGCCTTCAGCTCCGGTCGTGGTCCTGGGGTCGTGGGATCAAGTCCTGCAGGGAGCCTGCTTCTCCCTCTGCCTGTGTCTCTGCCTCTCTCTCTCTGTGTCTCTCATGAATAAATAAATAAAGTCTTAAAAAAAGAAGAATGAAATGTGACCGTGTGCCCCAAATTCTTAGCACAGGGTTTGCCATATAGTGAGTGCTCAGGACACAGACCGCAGCCAGCATGTAGGATGTCTTTGTGTGAAAAACAAAAACAAAAAACACAAGACTGTCTTCCTTGGGGTAGACATGTGGGAACACAGGCTTCTGCGTGGGGTCTGGCTCAGGCTGGTGCCTGGGTTCTTATCTTGGGGGAGCAGTCTCTCCCTGGGCCCGCCTGCTGTGGCTGGTCGCATAAAACGGATTGAGGAAGCTGCCACTAGCTGTCACACAGGGGGTGGGAGCCGCCCGGAACCCGGATTCTCCCTGCCAGGGCTGCAGGGTAGGGGGTTGCTGAATTGCCAGCCCTACGCTCAGCGACCACAGAGGCATGAGGACACCCTTGAACGGCCCCGTTCTGAGCCTGGTACAGCGGACGGTGCTTCCTGTTCCTCCTAGAGCCTCCCTGATAGAGGCGACCTGCTTCTTTCAAATTCGGTCACTGTTCTCTCGCCTTCTTGCGTGAGTCACGGGCAGCCCTTGTGCAGTCGGGGCGCCAGGCGACTGGCCCTGACCTCCCGGGAATCCCCGGCGCCCAGCCAGCCGCTGGGAGTCGTGCACCGGGGACCCGGTCACAGGCCTGTCCCCCCCACCCACACACCCCCCTGTCCCGAGCCCCACCCCTCCACAGCTATTCCTGGAATGCCTCCCCTCGCAATGCACATGCACACGTGTGTGCACCCAAGGACCCGCAGGTGACACTCCGCAGCCGGCCAGGCCCAAGGTCGCCCCGAGGTCAGGATGCTTGGAAGGAGGCCCCCTTTGTGCCTGGCCACGCCTCCCACAGGTGCCTGGCAAGGTGTGTGTGGACGGGCCCGGGAAGAGATGGTTCTGGAGCGCTGCGTTCAACCCAGAGGAGGCCACAGTCCCGGGGAAGGAAAGCCAGGGGAGCCTCGCAAATGGGAAGTAGATCCCTTTGGGCAGGTGCAGGTTGGCGGGGTAAATCTGGAAGAAAAAGGGGCATCAGACTTCCTGGGGCAGAGCCAAGGCCTGGTCCGGCCCCTGTGTCCCCTTACAGTTACAGGTGAGGACCCAAGGGGGACCTGAGGTCCTGGGCTCACGCTCTGCAGCCGGCAGCCCCAAGGTGCCACCCAGGCCCCTGCCCCCTGAGCATCAGCTTCCTTGGCACAGGTACGAAGAGAGCCTTTTTCCCTGAAGGATATTAGAGAGAAGGGGAGGTGAGTCTAGTTCACCGAGCCCTCCCCGACTCCCCGACCTGGGTCTCTCCTCTCCTATGCCGGGTCCCCACGCAGGCCGACGGGCCGCAGGCCTCTCGGGAAGGTTCTGCTGCTGGATGGATGCAGGCGGGGTAATGGTGCACGGGCCTGATTCCAGGTTGGTGCGGCCCTGGTGAGTGGCTGAGAGAGGCAGAGAGGGCAGTTAGCTGCCTGATTTTTCTTCTTTGACCAAAACATGAGAACTTGAGTGTGGCAAAATTAAAAAAAAAAAAAAATTAAAACAAAAACAAAAAACAAAAAAAAAAATCCCCTTTGGCTAGAGAAGTTTCACATTCTGAGAAATAAAACCAAAAAGGGAAAATAAGAAGCTTGTAGGCCAGCGTGGTGGAGGATGAGGTCCCTCCTCAAGTTGTAAACACACGTGGCCTCCCCCAGGATGCCCGGGGGACCCCTCTAGCACTTCCCTCCCACAAAGACAAGGCGGGGGGTGGGGGGTCTTGTGACTCAGTTTACCCGGCAAGATGGTGCTGGTTCAGGACACTCCCACAGATAAGGGCCGGCTGATCTTTCTCTGTTTCTAGGCCTGAATCTCATCCCCAGCCTCCGGCCTTCCCCGAGAGGGACCGTCTCATAAAAGTGACAAGCCCGCGTGTTGTGCGCCGCTTTCGTGTAGCCACGTGGGTTCACGGTCACGGGAGGTTTCGGTGTTCCCCTCACGTCTGGGTCGGCGCGGGGCTGGCAGAGGAGCCGTAGAGCGCCTTGATCTGAAAGGGGGAACTTCGACTTTGGCCGTTGGGACCAGCTGAGGGAGACCGAGGCTCCCCGGAAGGGTGGCTAACCACACCCTGGGGTCCCGGGTTCTGGGCCCCGGCTGCTCTGACTTGTCCGAGGGCCGCAGCCCAGCCTCCACGGACCCTCAGCCGTCACCCAGCGAGACCTTGGCCCACAGAGGAAGAGCCGCCTGTGTGAATTCAGAGCAGCCACGCCAGAGGGTTACTGAACACCTAATGAGGCCTTCACTAGAACCTTCTCAGCCTCCTTTGGGAGCGCTCTTATCATATCTGCATGGTTTTCAGATAAGGAAACTGAGGCAGAAAGAAGCCTTGGAAATCCATTTGATTTAAAAGCTGCCGCTCTAACAGCCTTGAGCGTACAGCCATCCTCTGTGATTACACCAAGCGACGTCTAACAAAAATGGAGCAATTCGGTCAATGATAACAGCCAACCAACCACATCTAGTGGGGTGAACACTAAAAGGAATGGGAAATTCCCACCAGGAGTGTGTGTGTGTGTGTGTGTGTGTGTGCGTGTGTTTGTAAAATGAAGACAGGCAAGAACCAAAGAGAAGTGTTCGTTTTCTAAGACCATTGGTTGACTTTTTTCTGTGGCTAAAAAAGGTTGTAGTAGAAATACTGAGCTGGGGGCGGGGGGTGGGGGGAGCATTTCAAACCACCAGCAACACTAAGAGAGCTCAAAACCACCACACTGTTTTTGCCCAAGTCGTGTCACCAGATAACTGTGCTAAAAATTGACCATTTGGTCAAAGGCAGGGACGCCCGGAAACAGAGCCCCTGTTGGCGCATCTCTGTGACCCTCTCTCGGCCTCTAGGTCCCCGAGTTAGAGGTTTTGCTCACACGCTTGGGTATTCCAGCCTTCTTGATGGGACCCCCCTGAAATACTCCCACACCCACCCCTGCGCAATACAGAACCGGAAACTGCTTCTGTGTGTCGGTTCGTAAGGCCCCAAGAGGTCAGAGGTCTTCCGAGGACGAAATGCTCTCCTTTTGGGCATGAAAAACCATTGTAAAGGAAATGATTTAGAAAACAAAAACAAAAAAGAAAGATCTGCAATTTTTCAATCCAAAGCAGACAGATAAATATTTCGGTTCAATCTGTTTAAATAATGAACATGGGAAGCCTATTGTTCAGTACTTTTCATAAAAAAGATCTAACATTCTTGAGGTTTTTTTTTTCTTTTGTCTCGTTTTTTAAAGACCTCCTTTATACCCTGAATATTCACGGAAATTTCCAGAGCCTCAATAGAAAAGAACAGTGAAAAAAAAAAAATCCTTGACATGAACTCCAAGTAAAAGCAAGCAGCAATAATTTTTTTTAAGATTTTATTTATTTATTTGACAGAGAGAGAGAGAGAGAGAGAGAGAGCAAGCCGGAGGGAGGGGCCACAGGAGAGGGAGAAGCAGGCCGCCCTGCTGAGCAGGGGGCCTGACTCCTGGGATCCTGACCTGAGCCCAAGGCAGACATTCAACCGGCGGAGCCACCAGGTGCCCCACACAGTGAAATTTTTAGCTGAATTTTGAAACAAATCAAAATGAGTCTCTACTCCTAAAACTACTGGTGAATTATGCACGGTCAGAGCTGAAACTATCTTTTTTTTTTCTCAAGTGTTGGATTAGAGTAATGGGTACAGCGGGCTAGTCGCTCAGTTCATATTCTGATTACTTGAAGTTTCTAAGTTTCTCTCCATCTCACGTTTCCATGAGTTGGTAACAAGAGTTTTAAGGTTCACACCTCTGTTGCAGGCACAGAGCGAGGAAGATGAGGCTGCAGTGGATGGGTGTCTCGCTCCACATCCTATCCCGCGAGTCCCGTAGCTCCATCATTCTGGACAACAGACCTGTGACCCTGGCCCTGCACTCTGCTCACATGTCTCTGTGCACTTGCGTGTGAGCAAAGGAGCTACAGTTGCCGTGATTGCGGGTTTCTGGGCAAATCCTGGAGGCAGAAGCAGTGGCAGTTGAGTGTGGGGGGTGTAGGGCAACGGTCAGGTTGTTTTGAGCAGAGTTTGAACCCTGAGCTGACCTCTTTTCCCCTCCACTGATCTTCACCCTCTTAATCCAGGAAGAGTGGGCCCTGGAGGTACAGCTGGTTCCTCCAGAAGGATCCCTCGTGCTGTACAACAGTGCTGTGGACGGGACATGAAGAGTCAGAAGACTTGGAAGTCTTCCTTCACCCTTTAAATGGCCTTGGCTGTTGGGGCGACTCGATGTCACTAAGCCAGGCTTCCCATCTGTAACATGGGGCCACACCACCCTGCCGACCCTTACAGAGCTACACAAGGAACACGCAGAAGGCGAGACCGCGCCATGTGAGACTGAGGTTATTGGCACACCGTGGTCCCCACTGCGAATCCGGCACCACCCACTTCAGGTGCACTGGGCGTGCACATCGAATGCAAAAAAAAAAAAAAATCAAAAAATTCTGATGTGCTCTTTCCTGAGTTGATTTCTCACTCAGTTACATAAAATAAATTCGTCTTTGTCCCCCCTTCATTATTGTCACTAAGCCTTTGAACCAGTCGTGATGCTGCTACTCGGGAGCTGGACGTGGCCGGGCCGCGGGGTGTGAAGAGTAGCAGCGGGCCCGCGGGCCCAGTCTTCCTGTGAAACCTGGAGAGATGTGCTCTCCGCCTCCCGTGCGCCCCGCCGCCTCGCTGAATATGTGGGCACGGTGGTTACAGTGGCAGGTGCGGAGATGAGGGCTCGGGGGTTCGGAGCGTGGCCCCCCATCCCCCTTGAGCTTGGTAGCAACGTGCGAAGGCTGGGCTGGGCCAGGGCAGCTAGAGTCTCCGCCCTCGGCTGCACCCCTCTGAACAGAGACATTTCTAGGGTTTCGGGGGGCTGGGTGGAGAAACGGGGCACCCACCAGGGCCCGATCTCTTCCAGGTCAGGAGGTGGTATTCTAAGGTGAAGAACCGCAGATCATGGGAGGGTCCCCCATCCTCCTGGCTTTTCCAGCGCCCCTGATAAGACGAGGCCAGGGGGTCAGAGCACTCAGAGCAGCCAGGGGCCCTGGGTACCCTGACCTTTCTGGTTCATGGGTGATGGGTAGAAGCCCAGGGGCTGGGGAGCAGGGCCCGGGGGAACACAAGTGCTGGGAAAGCTCAGAGGAATGTCTTCCTGCCAGTGGTGACAGGGGGCTTGTCACTGTCCCCAAATGTCAGGAAGGGTTCAAGCAGAGCAGCAGCCGCCCCCCCCCCCATCCCCCCCCCCCCGCACCTGGAGGGGAGCCTGGAGCCTGGAGGGAGCTGCAAGTGCCCGGTGGGGGGAGTGGGGTACTGCTCTAACCAGCAGCTAGACCTCCCTGTCCATCGGGGTGCTGCTCCCCCCACAGGGAGTCCAGGGCCCCACAGCTCTAACCTCTGCATTTGCTAGAGAAAGAACTGTCACGCTAAAAGCCATCAGAACAGCAGCTTGACAAGGGAAGGGACGCAGGGGCTGCAGCCAGGGATGGGGGTCCCTTCAAGCCCCCAGCACCACCCCCCTGCACCCCTGCACGTCTTTCCTGCTTCTCAGCACTTGCCCCACCCTCTGCCCCAGGGCTGAGTTCCAAGAACCAGCCGAGAACGTTCCGTAGGCCTCGGCCATGCAGGCCGGCGCTGCAGTCCGCCTTCGGGAGCTGCGGGGCGCCAGCGAGAACCCGTGTTCAACTGGACAGGAGAGGCAGAGCCCCCCAGGCCTGCCCCGGGGCCCCGAGGCCTGGTCCCCTGGGCGGCCAGAGCTCAGCCGGGGCCAGCACAGGCCCTGCGCAGGCCCTGCCTGGGCTCTGGGAGTCCTGGGCGCCCCCTGCTTCCTGCTTGGCTGAGCAGGAGGCCGGCCCCCCTCCGTCTCCCCCATTGAGGCCTGTTTGGAGAGGATCCTGGTGAGAAGCGCGCTGCCCATCACAAGGGGTCGCTTGGAATCCCTCTGCCCTTGCTCCGGGCCTTCAGGCACGCCCCTCCGGTTTCCACACCTCCCCCCGCCCCACTTTTTTAAGGACCAGAAGGAAATTAACGTGTCCAATATATGCCTTCTGCTTTACCTTCTAGCCGATGCTTTCTGGGATGATTTGAGTTTTATTTTTGTATCCTAAAAAGCACGCATTTGTGCGTCTCAGGATTCCTTGGTAAGGCCTTGTGAAGCAAACTGCACATTTCTATTTGGATGGTTAAATGTGAAGAGGCCAGCATTTAGGATAACAGACATTTATTAAGCACCTACTATTTGCTGGCACCGGTGCTAGAACTCTGAGAATTATAATCAGTGTTCCCAAATGGCTTTTTTTTTTTTTTTTTTAAGGAGGGATGAGGGTCCCTGACTAGCTGGAGAGACCTAAGCAACCATTAAGGATCTGAACATGAAGAAAAGAAGAGCAAATCCAGCCGTAAACCTTAAGCTTTGGCAATGCTCAGATTCGAGACCTTGATATATAGATATAAATATAGATATCTAGGTATTATTTTTTTTTTTTGATATCTAGGTATTAGATGCCTACTATGAAATGTGGGACAAAGCCAAGCTCTATTAGGTATTTGATATGTCCCGGCAAAGGAAAGGGATAAAAAGGAGAAGCCAGATCATGGAGTCATCTCATGGGTAGGCAGTTGCAGCTTAGAGAGGGAATTAAAGAGAAAAATCAAGAAAGCTTTCATGAGACCAAAATGGAAGGACACATTGGTGATCCTCACAGTGGAGTGTAAAAAATAATACAAGATCTTCTGTTTGTAGTTATGCTTGTTAAAACAGAAGAAGGACGTTGAACTTAAATAATATTTAACACATGGATTGGCAGCACTACGTCTGTGTACCATCCTTGCATATATATGTATATGAATCTGAATTACTTGCTCGAATATTATGAATAGGCTACATAAGCAAAAACTGTTAAGAGGCCACCGATGGCTAAGAAGAAATAGGATAAGAGTTAAAGTTCAAAACAGCATGCTCCAAATTGTGATGTGAGGATAGAGGAAGAGAATAAGTATCAAGGTTTGTAGCTGGGAGAACAGTCGAGTCCCCGTACAAAGGGGGTCACCGGCCAGTTGCTCCCCTCTCCAAAAGCACGTGCTGTTCGACCATTCAAGAGGCACAGCCCGTTTTCCCTCCACTTGAATTAGGGCTTTTCGACTTTACTTGACCAATAGCAGAGAGCAGAGGGGACCTTCTGGGATTGGTTCCCTGGCAGGTGTCACTTCGTCTCTTGGGAGCCCAGCCACAAGGCGTGGGGTCTTTCTACCTGAGCCTGAGCTGGGGGGAAGACCACATTAGCCACGTGGGTGGAGAGAAGCCATAGGGGAGACCCCAAGGACCAGACATCCGTGGGGTCCCCTGGATCTTCCAGCCCTGCCAGCCACTGACTGAATGTAGCTGAGTGACCTGCTGACACCACAGGGAGCAGAAGTGCCCCGTTCTTCCCTGAATTCCAAGCCCACAGAACTGTGAGGGAAAATAAAAAGGTAATTATTGTTTAAGACACTAAGTTTTAGAGGGTAGTTTGTCCTCACAGCAACAGATAATAAGTCAGGAATGAGTCCTAGGGACAAACAGATTTAGCAACATTCCTCTTTTTATATGTTGCCATTTTAGATGGGGAAAAATAAAATCCTAATAGCCAGGAGTATGTAGTCCGTGAAATCCTAGGGGCAGGACAACCTAGAAGACAATGGAACAGGCACAGCGAATGACCAAAGCATCGTTTTTTTGTTTTTTTTAAAAAATATTTTATTTATTTATTTGAGAGAGAGAGAGGAGAGCATGAGCGGGGGTGAGGGGCAGAAGGAGAGGAAGAAGCAGACTCCACTTCATGGGGAGCCCGAGGTTGGGCTCCATCCGAGACCCTGAGATCAGGACCTGAGCAGAAGACACATGCTGCCCAGGCCCACAACAAAGTATTGTTTGCAAAGAAAAACTTGCAGCTGGGTCCATAAGGGTTTGGATATTTTACAATAATAAAAGGCATAATGATTTTACCTCTTCTTTTGGCAAAAGTTTTCTGCTTTCAATTCTTTGGGGTCCTTCATTTCTTTAGCTAGAGAGGCCTTCTTACCCGTTAGGCACTTCCTGCTGATTGTGAGAAGGAACCACATTTCCCAGCATCCCTTGCCAGTAGTTTCAGGACCTACACTGATGACCTGAGGTGCTGGCGTGAGATTTCGAAGGGAGGAGAGACGTAGAAGCCACATTATTGCTCTTCTGTCAGAAGTGGGCAGAGTTTGTATAGAAGCCCAGACATTCTCCTGTGAATCATCCACCTCGGAGCTGGAAGCAGATGACATCAGGGTCAGCAGGTTCCTTCCGTCCCTGGAGCTTCCTGTCTCTGGAAGCTCCCAGCATATTTGAAAGCTTGTGTCTTTCCCCGACCTCGCCTCTTCCAACCGTCCCAGGAGTTTTGTATGCATCCAGTTCCCTGTATTAAATTCTTTCCCCCACCTGAAATACCTAGAATGGTTTCTATTTTTCTTTACTAAATTCTATTAGGTGAATTGAAATTGCACTTCAGAACGAAAATCCAAATAAAGTATAATTTCTCTTTATATATTTTTTCTCTTTTTTCTTTCCCCTAAATAGCTATAGATTTGTTCCATCAAATTTTTGAATTCAAACCCGTTTATGTAACAGGGGTCAAGTGAAACGCATACAGTTGATTGTAAAATGGCAAGAAGTAATAGAAGGTATAGTTGGGGTTCTAGGGATGGGGGAGGGACATAAGCATATTTTTTTCCCTCATTAATTAAAGTCTTATAGGTAGGGTCACAGTCACCTGATTTAGCAAAAAACAGGATACCTAGTTAAACTAGAGTTTTAGGTAAACAATGTGGTACGCAGAATAATGTCCACCCCACACCTCCACACCCCCTTCCCACCCCCACAAAGGCTCATCTCCTGATCCTGGGAACTCTTGAATGTGTAATGGGGTAAAAGGGCTTGCAGATGTGATTAAGCGCAGGTGCCTGGAAGGAGGAGGAGGCGTCTCCATCATCCAGCTGGGCCCAATGAATGAGAGTCCTAAGACTGGAGCACCTATGCCAACTGCAATCAGAGGGCAGGACGACTAAGGAGGAGGATGGGAGCCATGCGATGGTGCTGCCTTCAGGGTGGAGGGAGACGGCTGTGGGTCAAGGGATGTGAGTGGGCCTCAGGAGCTGGAAAAGGTAAGAAAGTGGACTGATCCCTAGAGCCTCTGGCAGGAATGAGGTCTTCCAGTCTTGCTGAAGCAGATTTTATCCCAGGGAGAACCGTGTCAGACTGCTGACCTGTGTAACTTGAAGATAATAAATTTGTATTGTTTTAATCCACTCACTGTGATGCTACCAGTGGCAGAAGATGGCACCAACAACAGGTGGTTTTTTAGCATTAAGTGTGGCCTCGCAATAATTAGGACACACTTGTATTAAACAGTAGGGGTTTTCCGCAATGAAAATCTAACTGGGAGTCCTGTGTCTTACCTGGCAACTCTATTTATAAGAAGCTGGGGTTCCAGAGCTCTTCCACAGTATCCGTTTTTGGTACCTATATCAGCTTTTGGCACTTACTATGTGCCGGACACTTAAAATAAGCGAGTTACCTACTCTGTTTTCATAGGATCATCGCAACTCTTGGGCACAGGTATTACTGTGGCCATTTTTAAATCAGATACCTAAGTCTATACGGATTTAAGGCCATTTGATTAATGCAAGATTTTGGCCATAAAGGAGTTGGGGTGGGGCTTGTTGGGTCTCTGTGACCCCAGAACCCTTTATGTGAAGTTACTTCCATCTGCTTTGCTGGGCCATGACTCCATCGTTCGTCTTGCTTTCATCACGAGAGCCCCGAAAGCCAGCCTCTGCTACACTTGCACATCCTCCCACCCACTCCTTCATGCGAGCCCAGGAATCTGACTTCTCTGACTTCGGCTCCCACCTCTTTTATACCATCGAAACCGCTTTCTCAAAGGTCACCGGTAACCTTTAATCAGCCACCACTTCTTAGGCCTCCTCCTCTTTGCCCTCGGAGCACCACGACCATGCTGTGTTCCCCTCCCACTCCCAAGCCTTGATGCCTCCCCCATCCCCTCCCCCAAGCTTTGATGCTGTAACCCTGAAGCTGCCCTCTGCCACTCTGCTGGTACTTTCTAGTGATGGCTAGTTTCACGTGTCAACTTGAACAGAATACAGGCTGCTCACTTACCTGGGAGCCATTATTCCTAGTTGTGTCTGGGAGGATATTTCTGGAAGAGAGGAGCATATGAATCTGTAGACTAAGTAAAGATAGCTCTCACTGAGGCAGGTGGGCATCATCCAGTCTGTTGAGGGCCTGCAAAGAACAAAAATATAGAGGAAGGGTGGATTTGCTCTCTGCTTGGGCCATTCCTCTGGTGCTCTGGCCTTTGGGTTTGGACTGGAACTATGGACTTCCCAGCCCCTGTGAGCCAGTCCTTCATAATAAATCTATTTATTTGTACATATCCTGTTGGTTCAATTTCTCTGGAGAATTTGAGGAATACACTTCTGTCTCCTTACTCTTCTCACTCTTTACAATGGTACAGGAGGGGCTGGGTTCTGTTCTCCCTCACTCCCATTATTATTATTATTATTATTATTATTATTATTATTATTTTCTATTCAGAACTCCCTTGGAAATTTCACTGTCACAGCTTCAATCTCCACCTCTAATAATCCAAATCCTTTCTCCAGCTCTGCTTTCTCCCAGTTCTCACTGCACATTTGTACACGTACCTGCTGCCCAAGCCCCACCCTCTCATGGCTCACCTGCCTATCTGCCCTGGTCTGTGCAAAGCGCGGGGGCCCTGTGCACACAGGTTCTAAGGAAGATCTGTTTTTGATTCTTGCCTCTTTCCCAGCTGAATAGTCAATATACTGCAAGTGTTTTGTTCCTCGTGGTACGATTAGCATTTCTGTCTTCCTCTCAATAGCATGGGTCCTGCTCCTGGAGGTCAATCAGTAGGGACATTCCAAATTCCTCAGTGTAGAACACACAGGCCTGAAGACTCCTTACCTGACTGGCTTGGTTATATTGTTTTTGCTGTTTTGCTCACCTTTTAGGCTCTCCTCATCTTCCTGGGCTTACACGGATCTTACTCATGCGTCAAGCTGTATTCTTTTCCCCAGTCTTCCATAAAAGAGTACTGCAGACAAGATGGCTTTAAAAGTGACCTAGAAATGTATTCTCTCTCATTTCTGGAAGCTAGAAGTCTGAAATCAAGGTGTGAGCAAGGTTGTTGCCTTCTGAAGGCTGTGAGGGACATGTCTGCGGCCTCTCTCTGTGACTTACAGATGGGCATCCTTTCGTGTCCCTTCATCTTGCCTTCTCTCTATGGCTGTGTCTCTGCAAATTCTGCCTTTAAACAATACTAGGTCCTACTGGTAAATTCGGGCCCATACTAACTGACCACATTTAAGTTTAATTATTTCTGTAAAGACCCTGTCTCTGAATAAGGGCATATTCTGAGGCACCGGGGGTTGGGATTTCAACAAAGGAATTCTGGTAGGGAGATGCCGTTCAACTCACAACCTAGACTGTCACAGTTGTATTTGGTTCCTTTGTGACTTAGGCTACAGGTCCCCCCCCCCCCCAATTAAATAACACAACAGTTTATGTCCATGCCTTTGGAAAAATAACAAACCAAGCCTTGAATGTGTCTTCTCAGTTGCTGTCTTTGAACACTGACTTTGCATGTGCACGCGTGCGTGTGTGTCTTCCCCAAATAGAACAGGAGCTCTTCAAAGACCACCCTTATGTCTTACTGATCTCATTATAACCCTCAGCATGCCTATGGTAGGTGCTCACTGAATATTTGGTGATTTCATTTCAGAACACCCGAGAGTGTTTAGTTGGGGGTGAGGAGCGAGTGGAGATTATTTCAGTAATAGGAAACTATCTAATGTGGTCATATCATTGAACGAAGGATCTCACCGGTACATTGGGTGGTGAGACTCGAAGAGCAGGCTTTTGGGTGGTGTGGTGCTTGAGAGCTTTGAGCTGACCAAAGGGAGAAAGGGGGAGAGAGAAGAAAAGCAAGTCTCTTGATACTCAAACTAATTAATCTAAAAACTGGGTGAGTCAAGGTTAACAGCATTTTGCATCATCTGCATCATCCCGACGTCTCCCCCCAGCAGTCCTCGCACTGCAGTGATAGTAGGGTGCCTTGGAGGACTTATCAAGCTGACACAGGCAGCCTGAGTCAGGCGCTTGGCCAGTACTTCTCCGGGTGCCCTTGTGCCTCTGTCTGCTTGTTCTAGTTACTAGAGAATCTCTGGCCACTTTCACCGAAGTGATGTACAAATTCATGAGTGGGAGACCGTCGGGCTGAGACATGGAGAGGCCTGTCTGCGTGGGAGGTATCTGTCTTCTTAGCCCAAGTGTCTACAGGACTGCAACGGAGGAAGTCTCCACATCAAAAGGAGTCACCAGAGCACACAAGTGTGTCATCCTGTCACAGGGGGCCTATGTCTGAGCCCTATTAAGAAAATGATGAGGCAGACACTTGAACCAACAGGTAGAAATAAACTCCTTTACCTTGAAATAGTGAGGAGCTGAAAGACCTGCATCTTCCCTGGATTACCCAGGCAATTTCCTAGTCTCTCCGGCCTGCGCCCCATGCTCCGGGTGGGGGCACGTGCCTTTCCACGTCAAGTGGACGTTGCTGGGCTCCAGTCCCTACAGCCTTAGTTCCAGCTGGTTTTCTTGTGGTCCCGCCCAGGTCACACCAGCTGTCCCTTCCTGGGGTTGATGCTGGAGGCAGACAGGAGCCTGTTCATTTGAGCCCTGACTTCCGCCTAGGTGGGGGCTTTCTGTGGACCTTTTTTTTTTTTAGCCCTGGGCCCCTGTACTTTTCACTCCGTCTTGGGTGGGGCCTGGGCACCCAGGAAGGGCTACCTCCTCTGCTCAGTTCCTGTGTACTTCCCAAGTATGTGGGACTGCGAGCCTTATCCAGGGCTCCTTCCTTCTTGCTGCAGCTGCCACCCTTGGAAAAGGAAGGGGAATCCTCAGGCATCCGATGCTTGCTTGAGTGGGCTGCCCTTCCCTCTCAGAACTCCGAGTGTGGAGTGTAGGGCCGGGCTGGTCCCTGTGCCCTCCCACACGACTGGAGCAGCTGGGGGTTATTTTTGCAGTGGGGGCGTTAAAGGGACAAGAGTGCAGTTGCCCAGGGCTGTTCCGCATGTGGGACCTTGCAGGGGGCAGGGGGAGCTCCTGCAAGCCAAGCCCACACACCTTCTCAAAGTCCCTTCCATCTAGTCTTCCTTTCCAACCTCTGAGCCTATGACCAAGAGGCCTTGGGTCTGGATTACCTCATTTCAGCCCATCAAGCTGTTCAAACAGCTCTTGACATTTGACTCACCCTCACCCTATCCTGTGTGGACTTGGGACAGATCCTCTACTTTCGTTCTAAATGGTCCCTCTCGTCTTAATAGGCATCTGTTCAAAATCCTTTGTTGTTCCAGGTAGATGTAATGCCTCTTCCCGTATCCCCCTATATCTTCGTGCTCTGTCAGTGCTGTGGGGTGGGGACTTAGCAATTTGCTCCATACCCGATTGAATCTCGTAACTTGAGGTTGATGTACAAGCAACAGAAAAATCCCAACTTACAGAAACTTATAGAACTTCTAGAAACTCAAAAGAGCTCAAGAAACATGCATGGATCTCTCTCATGGAAAAGAGAGAGGATAAAATAGTGCGGGGCTGGTAGTGTGTGGCTCTGCTCCAGGAAATCCTTAGAAAACAGTTCACTGGGCTTTTTCCAGTGCAGTGTGACCTCATGTTCATGGTGCAAGGTGGCATCTGTTCCCAGGCAGCAGGAGGGGTGAAGTGATGAAAAAGAGAGACAAAGGGCGTGTGTCAGCCAACCCTCCCGCAAGGTTCCCAGGAGCTGCTCTCTGACATTTTGGTTTACTTCTCATTGACCAGAACTTCCTCACAGGACCAGGCTCAGTTGCAAGAAGGCTGAGGAACGGGGCATCGATTTAGAGCAGCCATGGCCTGTTAAAAACTGCCTTACTAGAAAAGAAGATGAGAACAGGTAGTAGAGGACAACTAGCAGCTCCGCTACAAGAATCTATTCGAAAAATAGGGAGGAGGTGTTCTTGGTAAAAAAAGAAAAGTGTATATTTCTTCAAAACAAACCAAATGATTTGTTCTTGGAGAGCATATCATTACCTACCCTGATATGTGTACAGACACACCAATTTCTATAGGTCTGTACTTATATACAGAATAGTTATATTTTAAGTCAAGTAGAGTTATATGTTGGGAACATTTTTAAGCTATTACTGTAAATAGTGATGACTTGTTCTGGAATGTTTTCCCCAATATTGCAATAATCCTCTGAGCTATTATGTTGGTCTATGATCTTAAGCAACTCAGCTAGCCACTCAGATGGTGAAATCTCTGAAATCTCTCTGGGGTCTCAGTTGCCAGAATTATTTCAACCTAGTGCCAGGAAACAATATCCCGCGGCTAGCACGTCTGCATATTTTGCTACAGAGAAGTAGGAAACTGGGGGAGACAATGACACTTGAGTTACTGCAAGGTGTGGGGAAGGTATATATGGTTATGAGGTACACATAGGAGCTGGACATTTGAGGGGGAAATGCGTGGTACACCAAGTGAAATAAGTTGCTGAATGAAGAATTTTGAGTGCCCTGGTGGACGACATAGCCCCCTTGTATGACACTTGCCATCTAACAGAACTCAAAATCATCTTTTGGGCTTTTAGGTTAACTTTTTAAAGGGAACAGAAAATATTTTTGCTTAGTTTAGTTATTTTTTCATTTCTCTAGTTGCCGAAGGATCCCCTCTCCCCCACCAAAAGATACTAAAATTCCATGAAGGGGCAGCCTTTACCGTGACAAACTCAAAAATAGTCTTGAGATGTGGATTCACAGATATAAAGTTTTTAAACTACTGTTTCTTATAGGAATTACCTTTTTAACTTTCTAGTTTGTGTTATCTAAGGGAGAAGAGTAAACCTAAATCAGGAGCGCTTTTGAACAAAAATAATCTTTTTATCTTCAATTAGCAGGTGCCTTTATTTTTTTATGTATTAATGTATTTATTTAAGATTTATTTATTTATTCATGAGAGACACAGAGAGAAAGGCAGCGACACAGGCAGAGGGAGAAGCAGGCTCCTTATGGGGAAACCGATGTGGGACTCGATCCTGGATCCTGGGATCAGGCCCTGAGCCGAAGGCAGACACTCAACCGCTGAGTCACCCAGGCGTCCCAGCAACTGCTTTTATATATAATTCCTCCTCCTCCAGTCCCACTGTACCAGTGAGTTCTCTGTACCGCATTTCTGAATTCCAGAAAGTTATTAACAGTGTTTAAGTAGCAGACCTATTAGCAAGGCCAGGTAGTCCCAGGCAAAACAATAAACTGGGAAGATATTTTGTAGGCATGGATGTGTCCTCTGAGGTAGAGGATTTCTGTGATAATTTTTGCTTTGAGCGTTGACACACGTCACTATAAATCATTCTGGACATTGAACAATCACCTTGTAATTGCGTGCCATACTCAATTTCCGTGTCTGAATTGGCATTTGTGTTTGCCCAAATTGAATACTCTCAGCAAATGGCAGCCAAGGCAGGCCTAACTCCACAAGGGCCTCAGTCGTAGCAGCCGCCCCCACGGTGCTGCCAGCAAGCATGGTGGTGGGTGCGCTTCTGGTTAGTTATGCACATGGAGCAGGTCAAGGAGGCTGAATGGGGAGTTACAAAAATGCAGGCAAAATGTTTTCTCCAACGAAATTTAATGTTTTTTTCCCAGTATTGCATTTGGCTACACAGTTTTAAATGGCTCATCAGCCTAATAAGTTGATGACTAAAAATTAAATTGTTTAACAAACAAAAATTGTGACTCAACAGTTTTCAAAAATAAAAGATCCAAGTCAAAAAAAAAAAAAGTGTCATTAAGCATGCCCATGCATCTTTGTATTTTTAGATCGAATAGGGATGATTTCATTTGAGAAAAACCAAAATCTTCCATTTCATTAAATTATAAGAATGTATAAATTGAAATTTGTAAAAGCAAAATTCAATAACTTAGATTTATTTGAATTATAGGGTAGTAGTACAGCTATATGCATCTGTTTAGTATTTCTTTTTGAAATTAAGTAAAATACTAAAATATTTCTTAGCACTAACAATTTTGAGAATTCTTTTTCCTTTAACAAGAGGCCATACAATGAGTTTACAGAACACAAACCCAGGAAGCTAATTTGTAATGTCTGCTCATGTCTACACTGCAGCATCATCTCTCCCCTGAATTTCCAGGCTCACTTGCCCTTTCCCCATCAGTCAGGAACACCACAGGGGAACCCTAAGTTGGAGCACTCAGTTACCCTTTCTGCCTAGGAGGCTGGCAGACTTTTACCCTAATGAGTAGTAGTGAGATATGAGAAGATTAGTCTAATAAACAAGGTACAAGTGAAGAATATAAATTTGTATTTGATACTAAAAAGCAGAGACGATAGGGGGTGTTAGTTGGCAGAGGGCCAAACCCAAAGAGCTATTAGTTAATGAATTGATTTATAACTGTCATTGTAGGAGGTGAGGTATGAGGAGGGTCCTTCTGAAAATTTGTGACAATCAAATTTAATGTGGCTCATTATAACTCAGTCCTTCCTAAGACTTGTAAATTGAATTTGTTATCCAGTTGGATATATTTTTTACTAGATGGCTTTTTACTTTTCTTAGACTTACATGAGTCCATCCCCCTCATTCTCATTCTTGGGTCCATCCATCCCTGCCTCCACTGTCCCCAAAGCCCATCGCCCCTACACTCAGACACACACACACACACACACACACACACACACACACATATACAGAGTCCTTGGGGGAAGAAAGGGATTGATAGAATAGAGAAAATACTCAGAAACAACAAGAAACAAAGTAAAAATGAAGGCAGAATGAGTATAAGAAAAATGGAATGCATCTTGTCTTCTTTGGGTATCAAGGAGAAATGTTTAAAAAGTGCTGATTTCAGTGTATGAATTTATATTTTTGCCCTTCTGAGCACAGATGTGATTATTGAGCAACATTCTGTTATCTCTCACCTTGTTTCATCCTTCCATAATATAACCTTCAGCCAACCACTGGAATGCCTAACCTGCCTCTTACTGGAGGAGATCTCAAGTCTTACCAGTTATACACTGCAGAATCAACATGAAAGGATGCTGTTCTTTACCCCCAGTCTCTCCTGAAGTTGTTAGATTCTCACACTGGGAGGCTGATTTATGTCTGTTCACTGGGGAGGGATGCTTGGTGGACAGAGACAAGGAGAAGAAACAGAATTTGGCCTGTGATTTGGTACAGTCTGAGTTTTGTAGTCAGGAAAACAGAATGTTCATTTGTGTACCTTCAAAGACATTCTCAAGACATATCATCCCATAAATTTCCAAGTGAGTAATTTGTATTCTCAAAGGCCCTCTGAGGAGTGATCTACAGAATAACCTTCAGGGATGTTCAGGCAACCAAGAACAGGCTGGATTCTTCAGAAGGCCTGTGGCTTCCTCAGTACTTAATCAAAGTCTGTCAGGAGATGGGCAGAACCTCCCCTGATGAGTTAGCTTCTTCTGTGTAACTTGACTTTGTTTCTCCCTTTCAGTGTTCTAAGGTTACTTTTGAAGCAAAATAAGAATGCTTTGTAAAAGTTTTTCAGTCTTCATAGATTTTTTTTCCTTTGGTCTGTTTAATTGGAAGCCAAATGGGAAGGTGGTATATAAGTGAGATACTAGAAAATCTAAAGCTAAGGAGCTCTACCTAAATTTCCTGTAGTTGTAATTCAGTAAGTTGATCTACTTGACCATAAGAAAAGAAGAAAAATGACTCACTAAACCTCTGTAAGGATCAGCTGTAGAATGAAAACTATATCAACCTCAAAAAGCCTAGAATCATGTAAGCAAATGACTTATAGTAGTAGCACATATGTGATAAAGGCTATTATGAAAATAGGTTTATCAGGTAATATGGCTTCTTTAGATATTTAAGAAAACAACCGCTTAGCTTAGTTAGGCTGGGCTCGACTGGATAGTTGTTCTAGTTTTAGCTGGGCACCCTTACGAACCTGGTATGATTGACAAACCATCTAGATGTTTCTGCTTCTGAGATATGACTGGCTGTTGATTGGGACAGTGGACCAATGGTCCATATGTTTCTCATCCTCCAGAAAGGCAGTCTGGGCTTATTCATGTGGTGATCTTAAGGATTCAAGAGGATGAAAAGCGTTCAAGGCCTCGAGGCTTGAGTCCATAGAACCACCATGCTATCTTTTTTTGCCATATTCTCTTGGCTAAAGCAAGTCACAAAAGTAGCCCAGATTTAAGGGATAGGAAAAGAGGTTCCACTTCTTCTTGGAGGAGTTAAGGCATATGGCAAAGGCCATGGATAAAGGAAGCTGAAAATTTATAGACAATATTGTAATCTATCACAGTAAGTATAATTTATTCTTTATACTTAGCTTAATCTCACAATGACTTTGAGGTGGCTTATATAAAAAATACAGTGATATAGTAATGTGAATGTAAAAATGAAAAAAATAAAAGCTAGTCATAATATATGTAAACATAGGAGGCCAGAATCAGGATTTTTATGTTAAAGAACATGCTACTATTAACAGTGAAGTTGTCTTCGCAGAGCCATTTGAATCACTGAGGCAACAGGTTTTGGCCAAAATCCTGTTAAATAAAAGGGTGACAAAAGTTAGTCATGGAACCCTAGAATATATTAGAGTGGATTCAAGAGCTAGGGGATCTGTAGTATAATTGTCTGTGTCCTTATCTTGAACTCTTGATTGCTACTATTCAAAGGCTTCATGAGAAGCTTTGTGAGGCAGAAGAGAGGGCTTTGGAGCTTTGAAGACCATCCTGATTGACAAACTAGGGGCTTAATCCAGTTCTGTGTGGTCTTTCTTAACAGTTTTATCAAACTGGGGCTAATGATGCTTATAGGACAGAAACTGTTAAGTTATATGAAAAAGACGTTGTAGATGTCAAAAATGTTACTTTCTTCTAATTCTTTATCATGTCTCCCAGACAACATGCATAACTGCTTTTTAAGAGGGATTGTTTTTTCTCAATCTTATTCACAGCTACATCAAAAATACAGAACATTCATGAAATCCAATGGAATTGGTGAACATTCTGAATCTTGACCCCATGTAAGATTTCCAAAAATAGTTTATAAAACCAAAGCAATGGCCTACTCAGTATTCTGAGGGAAGTTTTCTGTGCCTTGCAGCCTCCAATCTGCTCAGCTCTCCAGTTTCCAAACCCCAAGGGCGTTGGGAGCATTTTGTAGCACAGCAGTTCTCTTAAAAGTGTGCAGGGGTGTCTTTCGCTCAAGCAAGTTTGTGGCCTCCTGAAGCTACATCATTTGCTTCTTTCTCCATGAAAAGAGCGGGGATCACATGGCTAGAAAGACCTCTGAGACTTGATTGAGTCATTCATTTCTATTTCTTATGCTCCTACTCTGTTTTCTTGGCTTGGGGTGATATGAATAAAAAAGACAAAATTATCTGCATTTTCCGTCTTATGGAAACCAAGGGGCAAAGGGATAATAATGCACAAGATGAGTTCAGATGATGATAAATGATATTTGTTTAAAAAGCACGTGTTGTGATAGACCAAGTAGAGGTGGGGGACAGAGGTGGGCACTGTTCCGATCTGGAGCCATGGAAGCCGTCACTGGCAAATAGGATTTGTCTGAACTGAGATGCAAACCAAAAGCAGTCAGCCAGGTAGATCTTTCCATTGGAGGGCCAATGGGTACAAAGACTCTGAAGCCAGAAAAAGCCTGGTGTATTTGAAAAACAGCAAAGGCAGTATGACTGGAAGACTTGGGAGAAGGGAGTGAATGGAAAGAAATAAGCTGGAGAGATGGGCAGGAGTCAAACCATGGGGGTCTATGGTCTTAATAAGAAGTTGAGATTTTTCTTATCAAGGAGAAAATTATATATACAAATGTATATGATATAACATTTTCAATTAAGTAAATATAGTTTCAAATCTAAAGTTAGATTTTTGGGGGTTGCTCCCATTGGTGACCTACTCCTCAGTTCAAGCCACAGACCACAGGAAAATTAGGTCTGCTTGAATTAAATGTCTAGTATGTATACCCAACTCATACATGCTGAAAACACTTTCAATAAAATATTCCTTGAAATATACTGAGACAGAGGACCAGAGGGCCTAAGTGATAATAGTAAGAGTCTTTGCCATGGAGTGAATCCAACATTAATGGTGAAATCTGAGGATCCATGTGTTCTTGGATGTGACCAGAGACTTCAGAAATGGTCCCTCTGCTCTCAGCCTCCTTTCTCTCCCATGATTTATTAGAAAATAAATACTTTGTAGTTTTAGGAATCCTGAGTGGGTGATTTATGTTAGTGAGATTGTGTGCACATATCTGTGTCATCTGTTAGACATTAGCTTGTAAATTTTTGAACTATTCATGATTCATTTGCTAATTTTCTACTCATACCAGTAAGCTCTTCTATAGAAAAACTACTCTTCTATGAAAATGTATCCATGTAGGAATTATTGGGGAGCGGAAGCTATAAAGTAATTTATCAGTTTTTAATGAGTACCTACTATGGGCATTGCACTCAGTGTTGGGGATACAACAATAAACAAGAAATGCATAGACTTTTAAGAGAAAGCAAACTTGCTTCTTTCTCTCTTTTTATTATGGAAAAAAAGACAGTAAAATATAGCGTATAATGAAAACTAAAACTCCCTCATCTGAGATGACCACTGGAATTTCTTCTACATATTTCCAAACGTATCTCTTTGTATAAATGCTGCTAAAGACAAACTATGTATTTCTTTTTGTATTTTTACACTTAATGGATCTTGAACATCTTTTTGTGGGAATACTCAGAAGTCATCTCTTTATAAATGGTTGCAAGCTGGCTCTTCTAATACAGGAATAAATTATTTTCTTCTAGGTCCAAGAAGGCTACAATGGGAATATGTAGAAAGGCACATCCCTCCTGATTCTGGAGATTAGGAAAACTGATGCAGGGACAGAGATCTGTGAAGTAAAAATGGTGGGCCAGGTGGGAGGTTGGGGAATGGGTAAGCCAGCATGGGGGAGGAGACAGTACTACAGACAAAGGAGAACTGGGCAAAGTCAGTGAACAGGGGTGAGGATAGGGATGGAGAACAAAGAACTGAACATAGTCCTGGTCTCTCAAAATTATATAAATAAATAATTTAAAAATACTCTATATAGTATTTTATAGTATATATAGTATTTATTTGTTTTTGTTTAATTATTTTAGGTAATCTCTATACCCAACGTGGGGCTCAAACATAGAACCCCAAGATCAAGATTCACTTGCTGTACTAACTGAGCCAGCCAGGTGCCCCTAATTTTTAAATGTATCAAAAAATTTACATTTGAAATGTTTTTTTAAAACTTTGATTATAATTGAGGAAATTTATAATGTATCTTGTGCAAGGTGATTGAAGAATAAGGCCCTTCTTAGTGAGCCCATGTTGTCCTATAGGGATCACCATGTTATTTTCCTTGCGCGCTTGGAAAGAAATGAGTGATGGCCAGAAGCATCAAGGACTCGTTATTTGGGTGGAGCCAAACAGTGCCAAGATCAAAGGCATTGTCAATGTAGTTTGAGAGGGAAATATTAATACTAATTTTTGTAGTATTTTATGGCTTAACAAATATTTCCACTTAGTCTTCACGGCATTTGTAAGAGTCGGGGGAAAAAATTTAAAGTCCTAATTTGTACCATTTGCCATTTTTCATGGTATAAATACTCCTACTGTGGCCAATTTCAAGCTAATAACATTTTAACAGCTGGCTCAGAAATTCCTGAATATTTAACAATCAGGTCTCCAGCACACAACTATAAATAGTAGGTGGTGCTCAGCTTCATTTTTCTCTCATTCCAAGTTCTACCTCCAAAGATACCTCTATCTTTGATTCCTCGTATTCAGTTTGATCACAAGGTGAAGCAGCCCGTGGGTTCTGTTTGTTGATGAGAATTTCTTTAGCAAAGAAATTCAAAGATAGTCTGTGACTCTTTTATCCTTTCATTATTTAAGACTTATTTAGGAAGCACATGGTAACGGTTATAAATCAAATCTCAAAAAACTTACAAGGCAGTAAGTTCTATTATTATCCAGTTCTACAGATGGCAATAAGAAACAGAGACACCGAGCCATTTGTCTGGGGTCACACAGTTGCTAAATGCAGGAGCTGGGATTCAAATTCAGGCGTCTGGCTGGAGTCCCTTCTCCTACCCAGTTCATACCACTCCTTCCACGGTCAGGTCAGCAATACACCTACAGCACGTTGGTATCTCAGCAGCATCACCTAAAACATCAGGCCTGAGACAAAAACTTACGTGGATAGTAACAGGTCATATAGAGGTGAAATTGTAAAGGAGCAGCAGTGATGGGAAAAGAGGAAGAGTCAGGACCCAGGACAAGCATAGCGCAGAGGTCTCAGAGGACATGGTCTCAGTGGATGTATTCAGAGAAGCCACATAAAGCTCCTGTATCTCTCAACTGTCCATTCTGCAGATGGAAGGAGAAATTCATCTCAAGGGGTGTACTGTACTTTTTGGGTTGTCCATACGTGGGTGCCAAGTGGGTCCTGGGATGGCTGGGGTCTCAGCAGCCATAGAAAATCCTGCAAGGTGAAGTTGGAGGGCCGTGGTGTAGGCTGCGGCAAGGTGCCGTTGAGTGGTCTGAAGGTTAGAGGAAGCAGCCACTGGCTATGATTTGGCTCTACTAGCACAGGTGTTGATCCCATAAGACCCAAGTCAAGAGAAGTGGACAGATAGGGGAGGGCACCTAAATTAAAAGGGGGGGCACTTACCTTCCAAACGTCTGATGACCTTGGGTGGAAGGGTGTCCGTCCATTCTACTCTTAGAGATCGCAGCATGGAGTGGACCAGTCGTGGGCTCCTTCCACAATTCATCTTCGTGCTGCTGGTAACAGAGGAGGGCTCGATCAGGGCATTGTCCTTTGACAGAATCACCTGGATCCTTGTGACTTGTCGGGGACTGGTGGTAAACTGGAACTGGAGACCCAGGCCTGAGCCTCCCAGAGTCAGAAATCGATTCAGGTTGTAACCATGTAAGTTATCCCCTAAAGCTACTTGATACTCCTGGGATGTCACAAGTAAAAGGATGAGCTCCGTCTCCCTCTTTACTCTCATAATACTTCTGTTGATCTTTATATGACACTTACATTGTACCATAAATGAACATTATTCAACTGGAGGATTGTAGAATGTCAGTTTCTTGAAGGTGCATCTCTTTTTTTCTTGATCAACCCTTTATTGGCTCATCTAATCAACACCTCAGTATATATTTTTGTTGACTTGAACACAGTATTGTATCCAGGGCCAGTTACCCATAATACGCGGGCCTCCGTGCAAAATGAAAATACGGGGTCCACATTCAAAAAAGACTAAGTGCCGGGTCGCCTGAGGAGCACAGGCTGGTGGGTGACTGACTCTTGGCTCAGGTTGTGACAAGGTAGTGAGACTGAGCCCTGAGTTGGGCTCTGTGCAGAGTCTGCCTTTGTTTCTCTCTCCTTCTCCCTCTGCCCCTCCTCCCTGCTTGCTCTCTCTCGATCTCTTTTTAAAATAAATAATGGGGGGGGGGAGTGCCACTAACTGTAGTAAAATACAAGGTTTTCTTAAAAATATTTTATTATAAAACCTAATAATAGGAATAATAATAAAGTAATAATACAACAAAATAATGAATAATATTTCTGATACTGTCATATTCTATCATAAATAAATGTGCTCTTGATTGTTCAAAAATAATTTATTGGCTCACTTCTCCAAATTTATTAGGTCATTAAACTTACACTTTGAGCAGTGCTGAAATATTTCTATACATATAAATTTTTAAATATTTATTTATTAGAGACATAGCATGAGCAGAGGGAGAGAGGGAGAAACAGACTCCCCACTGAGGCAGGGAGCCCAGTGTATGGGGTTCGATCCCAGGACTCTGAGATCATGATTTGTGTTAAAGGCAGATGCTCAACCTACTGAGCTACCCAGGCACCCCAAAATATTTCTATTTTAAGAGCAATATTGAAAGTGACAGTGGTCATTCTTAAACTCAAGATTGAAAATATTTTTCTGCAATTTCTAATTTTGAGGACAATCTGGTGTAGCCATTACTAGACTTAGGAGTAACATATAAACCATGACAACATCAGGATAAATTCCCAATATCAAAATAATATAAAAGTTTTTAGTACATATAGAACTGTTTTCCTAAACTATTTTTCTAAAAAGATGATTTTTCATGAAAATTAGTTTTGAGACTGTCTGAATTTAATTTTTTATATGTATATATATATTTTTTAAAGATTTTATTTATTTATTCATGATAGACATAGAGAGAGTGGGAGAGGCAGAGACACAGGCAGAGGGAGAAGCAGGCTCCATGCCGGGAGCCCGACGCGGGACTCGATCCTGGGACTCCAGGATAGCACCCTGGGCCGAAGGCAGGCGCCAAACCGCTGAGCCACCCAGGGATCCCCTATATGTATATTTTTTTATTAGAGTTTGACTTGCCAACGTATAGCATAACACCCAGTGCTCATCTCATCAAGTGCCCCCCTCAGTGCCCGCCACCCAGTCACCCCCACCCCCCACCCACCTCCCCTTCCACTACCCCTTGCTCATTTCCCAGAGTTAAGAGTCTCTCATGTTCTGTCTCCTTCTCTGATATTTCCCACTCATTTTCTCTCCTTTCCCCTATAATCCCTTTCACTATTTTTTATATTCCCCATATGAATGAAACCATACATGTTTGTCCTTCTCCAACTTCCTTCACTCAGCATAATCCCCTCCAGCTCCATCCATGTTGAAGCAAATGGTGAGTATTCTTCATTTCTAATGGCTGAGGAATATTCCACTGTATACATAGACCACGTCTTCCCTATCCATCATCTGTCGATGGACACTGAGGCTCCTTCCACAGTCTGGCTATTGTGGACATTGCTGCTAGAAACATGGGGGTGCAGGTGTCCCGGTGTTTCATTGCATCTGTATCTTTGGTGTAAATCCCCAACAGTGCAATTGCCGGGTCGTAGGGCAGGTCTATTTTTAACTCTTTGAGGAACCTCCACACGGTTTTCCAGAGTGGCTGCACCAGGTCACATTCCCACCAACAGTGCAGGAGGGTTCCCCTTTCTCCTCATCCTCTCCAACATTTGTGGTTTCCTGTCTTGTTAATTTTCCCCATTCTCACTGGGGTGAGGTGGGATCTCATTGTGGTTTTGATTTGTATTTCCCTGGTGGTGGGTGATGCGGAGCATTTTCTCATGTGCTTGTTGGCCATGTCTAGGTCTTCCTCTGTGAGATTTCTGTTCATGTGTTTGCCCCTTTTTGAACTTGGCCACAGCAATTTCTTGCAAGATACATCCATGAAGGCAAGGGAAACAAGAGCAAAAATGAACTATTGGGACTTAATCAAGATAAAAAGCTTCTGCGCAGCAAAAGACACAGTCAACAAAACTAAAAGACAACCTACAGAAGGGAAAAGATATGTGCAAATACAGATAAAGGGCTAGTATCCAAGATCTATGAAGAACTTCTTAACAGCAAAGAAACAAACAATCCAACCATGAAATGGGCATCTGAATTTCATTTTATGTGTGAATTTATACCATGGCCTTTTAATGTTTCCTCTGACAACTTCTTGCACAAGAACCTGCAAGTGACGTCACGATCTGCATGTAAATCAAAACAAGTTTATGCATTCTGTTGCCATATAGTCTGAAATTTTGAATTTTAAAATTCTTCGTTCATCAGTTCATCCAAAGCTTCATATGAAAATAGTTTTGTTGTTTGCTTGTTTGTTTTAAATCGGTGCTACGGTATTTCCACTAATTTCTTTCGATGAGCCTGTGGATGTTTCATTTGCCATGTGGCAGTGGTTTTCGAAGCTGGCGATTGTAAACTCCTTGAATTGTCAGGACCCCCTGATGGGCTTTATTTCGAGCTCCCTGCATGTGCTTTGGTTCTGTAGTACTATCCCCGCGGGGCTGCTCCTCAGCCGGGTGGAGGGCTTAGGCCCACGCAGGTGCAGCAAGGTCAGCTCCGGCCTCTAGGCCCGCTGGCCTCCTACCACCAGCCGCTTCCTTTGTCCTGGGCTTGTGACTCCCTCTGTGCAGCTGCTGCCACAGATCTGGGACTTGGTTTGCCCCAGGCAGGCCCTTCGGGCTCTGGGGTCCCCGAGCTGCCCGAGGCCACCTTGTGGGCCGGGTGCCGGGCCCTCGGCTGGAGCAGAGCCCTGCGGGTTCACGGCTCTCTGGTCCATCATCTCTGCTCACGTCGGTACTCGTTGCACAGCTCTGCGGTGGGGACAGCAGAGCACGACAAGATGATGGCCTGAGTGGCTCTCCCACACCCAAGACATTGATCTTCATTTTAGCAAGACCTCTGTCGACTGTGGAACGGAGGAGGAGGCCTCGATCAGTGCCACTGAGATGTATTTGGTCCCAAACCTAAGAAGAAGGACGTTTACGCCGTGACTCACACTCCACACGCACCTGTGTGTGTCTCTGACACAGAAGTCTGCCACAGGGACACCTAGATCCATCGGACAGGCCCCTAAGGACTTGGGCCCGGCTTGTGGGCGCTCAGCGGATTCCTTGGCCTCCACCGACTGTGACCCTGCTGGGCGACAAGGCGGCGGGGCTGCAGGTGGCCCGCCAGGCCTGGGGCAGCGACGACGGCAGCGGTGCCACACCAGCCAGCCTGCAGGAGTGCGGGAGCCAGCTGCAGGGTCTCGCTCCATGGCGTTTGCCAGTGCGACGGTCGTGCTGGGAGGACAGGCTCTGGCGCAGGGCCCCCTCCAGCCCACCTGGCCGCACAGATGCACAGGGGCTTGCATGAAGGGACTCGGAGTCCCCTTCGGCACAGCGCAGCTTGGGGTGCGCACCCTCCTGGTGGGACCTGCGGGGCGGCGCAGTGCGAGGACACAGGTCGGCACCCAGCCCCCTGGGGGACTCGCGGCGGGGGGGAGGGAGTGGCCCCAGGGTGCGGGGCTCAGGCACCCTCTCTGGATCTGTGAGCACCCGCCCCCGGCAGGTGAGCTGCACAGAGAGCAAAAAAAGGGGGGGGGGGGCGACAGCTGTCACATGCTCTTACTCATCCCCAGCACACGAAGACCAAAACGCCCATTAAGGAAAATCACATTCTAAAACAAGGGACGACTAACTTTTTTGACAAATGACTTAAGAGGCTCAGAAAAGACTCAGTTCTGAATCTTCTTGATTTCTGTTTTTGTTTGTTTGTTTTGTTTGTTTGTTTCCAAGTGAGGTTTGCATAGAATTTTTTTTTTCCTGTTAGGGCTAATTTTATGTGTCAACTTGACTGGGCCGTGGGGGTGCCTGGGTATTTGGTGAAACATTATTCTGGGCATGACTGTGAGAGTGTTTCTTTCTTTAAAAAAAAAAAAGATTTATTTATTCATGAGAGACATAGGCAGAGGGAGAAGCAGGCTCCCTGCAGGGAGCCCGAGGTGGGACTCGATCCCGGGACCCCGGGGTCACGCCTTGGGCGGAAGGCAGATGCTCCACCGCTGAGCCCCCCGGTGGTGGTGGGGGAGGTCCTGTGAGTGAGTGAGTCTGACATGGGACCTGTAGCCTGGGACAAACTGACGGCCTTTCCTTTATGCGAATGCGCTGCATGCGATCACTGAATGGAACAAAAAGGCTGCCTCTCCTAAGCGAGGGACCGTTTTCCAGCTGGGACATCAGATTTTTCCTGTCTTCTGACTCGAACCGAAACATCTACTTTTCCCCAGTCTTATGCAAACTGGCCTCTGGGCCAGAATTATACCACTGGTCCTCCTGGCTCTCAGATCTTCAGGCTTGGCCCAGGGATAGGGCACTGGCCCCCCGGGGTCTCCGGCCTGACCACCCCCTGCGGATCTTGGGACGTCATGGTAGTCTCTCTCATCCACGAGCCAGTTCTCTAAACCTCTTCACCCCCACACACATCCTGTTGGTTCATTGCATTGGTTCTGTTTCTCTCCAAAACCCAATAGACGGCTGCAAAAAAAAAATTTTCAGGTTATTGTAATGTTCTTTTCATTATAAAAGCAATGCAACTTTAAGTGAAAAAGATATGCAAAGAAAAAGAGCCGGAGAAGGAGGGGAGGAAGGAAGGAAGGAACAAAATCCACAATCCTACCAATTTTAGTTAATCCCTGTTAGAACCTTGGTATATATACTTTTAGATCTGTGACTGTTTATACACATGCATTTTTAAGATAGTGAAAGGGGAATTATGTACTTACCTTACAACATTATTTCTTCAGATAATGACCTGTTTCCATGTCAGTAAATTTCCATCCTCTGCATTGTTTATAGCCATGTAATATTCTAGTGCTATGTTGTTGAGATTCAGATTGTGTTCAATATTTTAACACAAAGAATGTAAACCTCTTTGTATCTATTCTTAGCATATGTCCGTTATCATTTCCTCAAGATAAATTCCTGAGTGGAATTTCCAGGACATAGAAATATACATTTTAAAAAACTTGGGGGGACGCCTGGGTGGGTCAGCGGTTTAGCGTCTGCCTTCAGCCCAGCGTGTGATCCTGGGGTCATGGGATCGAGTCTCACATCCTTGTGTGGAGCCTGCTTCTCCCTCTGCCTGTGTCTCTGCGTCTCTCTCTCTCTCTCTCTCTCTCTAATGAATAAATTTTTTAAATCTTTTAAAAAATAAATAAAAAATAAAAAACTTTTGCCCCCGTTTTTTGGAGGGTGGTACGTATGAATTGTCTTCCAGGAATGTGTCCCCCAATTTGTACTTTTGCCAACAAAGTCTGAGTGTCTGACATGCTTTCCCAATGTGTGACATTTGCAGAAAACACAAACTAAGAGATGTAATGTATTAATTAAATAGCAATAAAAATTTTCAAAAATCCCTTTAAATAGGTTGAGTGTTGAAAGAAAATAAATCGTCTTCCTCTTGAGTCCATAAAGATTTTTTTTCATGTATTACTGACTGAAAAACCTGCATTGCTCTGATTGACCTTTTGCAGCATAAAAAAATCACCTCAAAACTTAAGAGGCTGAGAATAGTGACATCATTTATCTTGTTCACGAAATCTGAATCTGCAGTTTGCACAGGGCTTGGTGGGGTCCCTTCATCTGTGCTCTGCTCACCTGTTGGTGGGACTCCAGGTGAGGCCATTGCCCAAAGCAGCCTCTCCCTGGTTGTCTTTTCCTCCCAGTATGAGGGTTGGATTCCAAGGGCAAAGGCCTCCATGTTGTCCACGTGGAGGTTGTATGGTTGTCATGACTTAGCCTTTGGAATCCTGTGGTGTCACTGCCTTCCCTCATGGGCTCAACCTAGATTCAAGGGAATGTAAACCCCATACTTCTCTATAGAATGGTGTCAATATCCCATCATAAGAGTACGTGGGTTGGCACATACTGGTGCGGCCATCACCGGAACGTGCAATCTACTAAAATATATTCTGTGAAGATGGTGTTTCAGCTTCAAGAAGAGTGCAAATCAATTACATATCCTGCATGCCAAATATAGTCTTAAGTCCTATACTGTATATGCCTGAGCATAAAAAGCACTTTTTCCCTGTAATTATCCCTCAGGAAATCAAGACTGGCCTCATCTTTGAGTATCTCCTATAAAGGGGTATTTTGCACAACTAAATACTGTTTGTGTAAGGCTTAGAACCTGAAACAAATTCAGTGTTTGCTTGTTTGGAGATGGTTTTAAAGGTCACATGCTAAGATCTTGCAAGAGAGGTGTGAAGAAATTTTAAGTTTTCATCATCATTCTGGGTATGTGACTTCACAGGCGAGTGATCGAGGTCATTAAAAATAAGTGTTTTATAAATCACTTAGGAAATATCAGAGAGGGAGACAGAAAATGAAAGACTCCTAACTCCAGGAAACGAACTAGGGATGGTGGAAGGGGAGGTGGGCGGGGGGGTGGGGGTGACTGGGTGACAGGCACTGAGGTGGGCACTTGACGGGCTGAGCACTGGGTGTTATTCCATATGTTGGCAAATTGAACACCAAAAAAAAAATAAATTTATGAAAAAAGAAAAACAGGAATAAATATTTAGGGACATAAAAGAAAAAAAACTGAGACAGTATGTTGGAGATACACCCACTGAATAGAGAGGGGGAAACTATTCCGTTAAGAAATGGGCACCTGTGGCTTGGGATAAAATTTCCTGTGTCAGCATTACACGTTTGTCTCAATTTGGACAGAATTGATCATGACGTTTTCCAGAAAACTGTAGATCATCATCAGAATTGGCTTAAATGATGACAAAACCAAACATCTGTGATGTCAAAGGTGGATATATAAAGTCTGAGTAAAATTCTTTCACGAAAATATGAGTAAGGAAAAATAATGCTTCTAAATTAGGATGATTTTATACAATTTGTAGTTGAAAAAAGCTGTTAAGAAATTCATAAATTCATAAACAGCTGACTATATCATCTCCATTGTTCTATAAATATTTGCTTCGTGTTTCCATGCAGAGTTTATATTTTCCAATTATTTTTAGAACAGTATTAAAATAAATGAATTTCTGAAGTATTCTCATTTTTAGTTTATTAGGATTATTTTTCTCTTCCTGACTGTGTTCAGTTAGTCAAGTGATTTAAAATATTCCAAACAGATTAAGAATAAACAAATCTGTGGTTCAACTCACATCATGAGCTCTGGGATTTACTGGGCCACTGGTGAACGTGCCTTGGAGCAAATGGATCTCCTAGATCCTCTCTGCCGTTTTGTAATTAGTGTCTAAGGTCGGGGAGAGGAAGGGGAATGAGACCCGCAACCACTTCTGAGGGCCCGCTCTGAAGGGGAACCCTCACCACACCCACCACACCCAAACACACGAATATTTAAAATCCAGGAGAAGGAATGCCAAAGAAGGTCACTCTTTGAACTCTTTCAACATATTGAATGGTACCTGCTGTAGGAAAAAGAGGACATAAAGCATAAATATCATGACAACATTCTGGGGCTTGGCCAGACTATCTGCCAGGTCATCCCTTGCCTGCAGGAATACTCTGAAGGACTAGGTCACACAGGCCAATTCAAGGAACACGTTTGTGCCACTTCCTGAATTGGGCTTTTTGAGAGACAGACTTTCAGGACGTCAGGTGGTAGCCCACCTCACATGGGCAGCATGCTATAGGGTTAAGCCTGAGTTTGGATTACCCAAGTTACAAGAGTCTCCTTCCTTGGGCATGGGAGGGTGGCTGCAGGGCCAGGGCTGCCCGTAGCATGTGCTGCAGGGGTGATGGACCTGCACCAAACAGGAGGACCCGTCTAACAAATGATACAGACCAATGTTGAATGTGGAACAGACCCCAGGCCCTCTAGGATTTTCTTGTAATCCATGCATGGAAACTCTTGATTTCTATTTAGTATTCACTCCATGATGGCTCCCTCTCCTGCAATTTTTTTTTCCTGCCAGTTGCAGCTTTAAAAAAGCCTCTTTATTATCTGGACATCAGATGGGTTTGAGGGTGTGTGAGCTTAGGAAAATGAAAACTCTTTTGAATGAATGGCGGAGTAGATACCAATTTCTATTGCAGACCGGTCACCACTATAGGCATAGGAACATTATGTACACGTTAAGAAATAGTATTTCATAGAGCATAGAGCATTTTTTGAGATGTTCCCTCTAGTTAGAAAAAAGTGCCTGGTAAAAGGAGAGTAAGTCTTATATGAGGTTTTCGGTGGAGAGAGAGATCTTTGATGTGGTTGCTGATGTTTGGCAATGGTATAACCACTGGGGTAGCTCCTAAGGGTGTTGATTAGCAACTTATTCCTGGGATGATCTCTCTCTTGATTTTTAAGCTATAAAGCTACATACCACAAAATGTGTGCAAGAGAAAGTTAGCAATCCTCTTTGTGGTACCTCAGTACTGCTTCACCAAGTGTGAAATAAAATATTAACCATATAGTGTGAATAATTCCATATATGTCTATATGTTAATTGTTTTTTTTCAATTTTCAATTTTTTTTAAATTCATTTTTTTTAATTTTTTTTTTTTTAAGTTTTTATTTATTTATGATAGTCACAGAGAGAGAGAGAGAGAGACAGAGACAGAGACACAGGCAGAGGGAGAAGCAGGCTCCATGCACCGGGAGCCTGATGTGGGATTCGATCCCGGGTCTCCAGGATCGTGCCCTGGGCCAAAGGCAGGCGCCAAACCGCTGCGCCACCCAGGGATCCAATTTTTTTTAAATTCAAATTCAATTGGCCAACAAAAAGTACCTACTTAGTTTCAGATATAGTGTTCAATGATTTATTAGTTGCATATAACACCCAGGGCTCACCACATCACGTGCCTTCCTTAGTGTCTGTCCCCCAGTTACACCATCCCCTCACCCACCTCCCCTCCCTCAACTCTGAGTTTGTTTCCTAGAGTTAAGGGTCTCTCATGATTTTTCGCCCTCTCTGGTGACTTCACCTTCAGCTTTCCCTCCCTTCCTCTATGATCCTCTGCGCTGTTTCTTATATTCCACATATGAGTGAAACCATGTGATAGTTGCCTTTCTCTGATTGCGTTATTCCACTCAGCATAATACCCTGCAGTTCCATCCACGTCAGTTTAAATGGTAAGTATTCATCCTTTCTGATGGTTGAGTATACATGTACACATTTACATACATACACAGGTACTGCATCTTCTTTAACAAATTTTACCAAAACACTTTTAACTTGGTTGGTCTCATTTAGCAATATACCACAGTTATGGTCAATAGTCTATGTCAATCCATGCAGCTTCAACTCATTCTTTTTAATACCCATGACCACAGTATGCCTGTATTGCATTTAAGACTGTTTTGTTCTCACTTTTTTTCTTTTACTAGTAGAGCTATGCTTCTGAAAGTATTTTTGTAACTACATCCTTAACATATGGATACTCAAAGGGCAAAAAAACCTACTCCTCAAGGGGAAAACTTTTGCACTGTTGGCAGGAATGCAAACTGGTGCAGCCACTGTGGAAAACAATATGGAGGGTTCTCAAAAAGTCAAAAATTGAACTACCATACAATCCAGTAATCACACTACTAGGTATTTACCCAAAGAATACAAAATTACTAAAAGGTTATATGTACCTCAGTGTTGAGAGCAGCATTATCTACAATAGCCAAGTTATGGAATCCACCCAAGCAGTCATCGATAAAGAAGATGTGGTATGCATATAAGCAGAATAGTAGCCACAAAAAAGAATGAAATCTTGCCATTTGCAACAACACGTATGGACTAGAGAGTATTTTGCTAAATGAAAGAAGTCCGAGAAAGACAAATACCATATGACCTCACTCATATGTGGAATCTAAGAAACAGAACAAATGAGCAACGGGGGGGGGGGGGGGGGGGGGGGGGGGGAGGAGGCAAACCAAAAAACAGACTCTTAACTCTAGAGAACAAACTTATGATTACCAGAGGGGAGGTGAGTAGGGGGTGGGGAAAATAAGTGATGGGATTAAGGAGGGCACTTGTGAAGAGCACTGGGCGATGTATGGCAGTGTTGGATCGCTATATCGTACACCTGAAATTAATATTATACAGTCTGTTAACCAGAATTTAAGTAATAAAAACCTCCTCCTCTTTACCCCTCTTGGGTTTTATATATCCACGTCCAACACAGTAGCCATTAACTACAGGTGGTGATTGAGCACCGGAAACATGGCTGGTCTGAGTGAAGATGGGCTATAATTTTTTTTTTTTTTTTGGAGGGAGGGACAGAGAGGGAGAGAGAGAGTCTCTTATGCAGGCTCCACACCCAGCGTGTAGCTCGACACAGGGCTCTCTCCCCATCCTAAGATCATGACCTGAGCCAAAATCAAGAGTCAATGTTTAACCAACTGAAACACCCTGGTACCCCAAAATGTGCTATAATTTTAAAATCTACACCAGATTCCAAAGACTTAGGATGAGAAAAAAAAAATGAAAGTATCTCTAATAATTTTTTTTGCTTATGTGTGGAAATAATAGTAACTATTGCCTATAATAGGCTGAACAGAACTTATTACTCAAATTAATTAAAGGTGTTTATTTTTCCTTTTTTTGAATGTGGCTATCAAAAAAATTTTTAATTCCATAGATGGCTCACATATGTGGATTGTATTATATCTATATGAAGAGGAGTGTTACAGATGTTTAAATTTTCCTCCCAGATGGCTCAAGTTATTTTCCTGAATAGGTTGTTTGCTTTGTCTTGATTTAAATTTTGAGTAGGTAATATGTGTATACAGCCCAAAATTCAAAAGAGAGAAGGTATAAGAAGTGCTTATAGTGGTCTTCTGTTGCTGCTATAACAAATCAACCCAGCTTAATGGCTTGAAACAACACAAATTTGTTCTCTTATGAAGGCCAGAGGTGTGAACTGGGTCTCACTAGCCTAAAATCAGTGTTGTTTTTGCAGCCTGGCCTTTGCCTTTTTTTTTTTAAGAGGTTGCCTGCCTTCCTTGATTCATGGTCCTCGACCATCTTCATGGGTCATATCTCCTGCTTTGATTCTGGCTCCCCTTCTATTTCCACTGTTTTGGGGCAGTTTTGTTGAGCTATAAATCACATGCCATACAATTCACCCATTTAAATGTATAACTCAGTGGTTTTCAGTGTGTTCATAGAGTTGTGTCTTTCTACTTTAGAACATTTTCATCACCTCCAAAAGAAACCCTGTAGCCTTCAACTCCCCTCTAATCCCTCATCCTCCCAAGCCTCTGGAAACCACTAATAGACTTTCCATCTCTCTAGATTTACCTATTCTGGACTTTATATGTAAATAGAAACACAATATATGGTCCTTGGTGATTGGCTGCTTTCACTTAGCCTGATGCTTTCGAGATTCATCCACATTGTAGTGTGTATCAAAACTTTATTTGTTTTTATTGCCAGATGACATTGCATTGCATCCCTTTTCCACTTTCAGAGACCCTTGGGATCCCTGGTCCTCCCAGACTGTCTAGGATAATCTTCGTATCTAAATTGAACTGTTCGGCAACATTTGTCCCATCTGCAGTCTTAATTTCCCCTTGCTATTTAACATACATATTCACAGGCTCCAGGGATCAGGGTGTGAGGGGCAATTAGTCTTTCTGTCCAAGTGTCCAGCTTCAGGAGACACCATATACGGCAAAACATGAGAAACTCTTTCCCTAGAGTCAGCACTGTTACTAGTGTCTTTTCTATTCTTGAGTCATATTCTATGCCTATGCAAACATACATTTTTAAAATGTCTCTAGTAGCGTAGACACCATGCTGCAAACTGTATATATGGTCTTTGGTGGTGTTTTTTGATTTTGGTTTTCTAATCTTACATCTCTCTTGGGGCTTGTTTTCATTTCCTAGGACTGTTGTAACAAATCACCATGAACTAGGTGACTTAAAACATCAAAAATAAAAAAAAAATAAAACATCAAAAATGTCTTCTCTTACAGTTCTGGAAAGTCTAAAATCAAGGTGTCGGCAGGGTGGAAGCCCCTCCCGAGGCTCTAAGGAAAAAACTTTTCCTTGCTTCTTCCAGCTTCTCATGTGGCCAGACATCCCTTGGCTTACAGCTACACCATTCCAATCTCTGCCTCTGCCTTCACGTATCTTTCTGGCCTTCTCTTCTCTCTGCGTATCTTCATCTATCTCTTAGAAAGATACTTGCCATTGGATAGGGGGCCCACCCAGCTAATCCAGACTGATCTAATTTTAGATCTAACTTCATTAGATCTATAAAGCCCCTTGCCCAAAGAAGTGCTCATCCACAGAGCCTGGGGACGAGGACATGGACACAGCTTTGGGGGCATCAACAGTCAAGCAACTACAGAGAATCATCCTAGGTCACACATGTAGCATCGCCTTATTCTTGAATTAAGTGCATAGTATCTCATGGTAAGATTACACTTAAACCAATGTCCTCTTGATGGATGACTGTATTGTTCTAGTTAGGGCTTTCCTTTTAAATTAGCTGTCAAAATATTTTGAAATGGCCTAGAAATTTTCATAAAGGTGTAAACTTCAAGAGACAGAATAGCTGATGTAGACTGCCTTGTGGGGTTGTGCTGGGAGTAGAATTTAGCAAAGGCACTTGTAAGAGGCCATCAGCTGTGCCCCCCGCTATTGGACGTGGAGGTTATTTCTCAGGCTTGTGAAGGGCCCTGAGTTCATTCTGAAAGGGGAGTAGGAGAGAGCACCTGTAGGTTCCTTCCGGGCCCCCTGCGGTTCCAGGGCGCAGAGGAGGGGGGGCTTGCTTCAACAAGCATGTTTGCAGACCACTTGAGGATCCTCGGTGAGGGGTGTGCAGGCAGCCCTTTCCTCCTCTGGGGAGAACGAATGTCCTGGAACCTGTTTACTGTTTAACCAAGCGCTTGCCAGCACGACAGATGTCCTGCCCACACACCCCACAGTCTGGAGCTGAGCGGTGGCATCTGGGGAACTCGCCCTCCCTGTGGGGTTTCCAGGGCTGCACTTTTGTGCCCACATCTCCATTTCCCACAAATCTTGCAAGTGAGAATTTTACGTTTGAGTTGCAGTTGGTTTCCTCTACCCACTTCCTGTACCCCTCAATGCACACACACATGCACACACATGCACACACACCCCTTCCCAAAGGAATCAGGTCAGGTAAACTCGGGCTATTGTGTTTCTTAGGTAAGTAAGGCCTCTTGATAAACTCTGAGGTGAGGCTCTGCCCGCTTCCAGTGGCCTCCAGCCCAGAGGCAGTTTGCACAGATTGTGTTACACAAAGGCACGATTCAGGGAGGCCTCCGAACAAGGGCATATTGTATCCCTGTCGCTTTGTTGGGAGGCCTGTTAATGGTTTACACATGCGCTGTGTCCTCCAACGTAAACACTATGTCCTATTTGGCAGGAGCACCCCGAGGACTTGGGCTTCATCCCTCATGCAGACTGCCTGCCTCTGAGGGAACCCCTAAAACCTGGGGTGCAGAGAGCCTTCCTTCCCTCCCCTCTCCTCATGAGTGCAGCCCAGCTGGCCACTGCTAGCTTCTTCTGTGCCTCCAGGCCCGTGGGGCTCCCTCTGGGGCTCAGTGCTAGCCAGGATCACAAGGCCCGAAGGGGGGGCAGTAGGCACCCCAAACCTGACAGGCCAGAGAAGCACCCTCTCCCACCCCCAAAGGAAGTAACTGCTTCAGTGCCTACCGGGGGGAGTCTCGAGCTCTCTGAGACAGGATGGGTCACTGTGTGCCCTCTGAGGATTGCTCAAGCAGACGATCAGATAATAACACGATGTCCAAGTCCCCGAGCCACCCTCAGGAGGACACAGGCACTCCATCTTCCGAGGCAGAGGGAGGAGGAAGCCTCTCACCTCTGTGCCATGGCATGGAACTCAAAAAGAACTAACACCAATCCACTGGCCGACCTTCAGCGAGTGCTCACTCTAGGCCCTTTTCAAGGCGATCCCTACTAGTTTTCAAGAACCCCGGGAAGGAGGCATTATGACGGCCGCCATCTGTGTGGATGGGGAAGCTCAAAGCACAGGAAGATAAGTGGGCCAAGGTGACATCTCCAAAAGGAGCAGCTTCAGGCCTAGTGCTCCCTGGGAAGATGACCCCACCACAAGCACGAGCAGGGCTCTCACAGGCCCACCCTAGTCGTGTTTGGGGCACACTGACAAGGGTCAGAAAGGGGGTGGAGATTGGGGGTAAGGGGTCATTTCTCTGATGGTCTCTAATGGAAGGATGAACTAATACCTCATCCCAGGCTCCATTCCCGTGAGACTAGATAGCCAGGCGAGTTCTGCTAAAGATAGGAGTGATTGCTCATATTCTTTTTGTAAACACACCATACCTTAAGGATGGCTTTTTCTTTTTTTTTTTTTATTTAAATTTATTTTTTATTGGTGTTCTAATTTGCCAACATATAGAATAACACCCAGTGCTCATCCTGTCAATTGTCCACCTTAGTGCCCGTCACCCAGTCAGCCCCACCCCCCACCCATCTCCCCTTCTACCACCCCTAGTTCGTTTCCCAGAGTTAGGAGTCTCTCATGGTCTGTCTCCCTTTCTGATATTTCCCACTCATTTTTTCTCCTTTCCCCTTTATTCCCTTTCACTATTTTTTATATTCCCCAAATGAATGAGACCTATTGGGACTTCATCAAGAAGCTTTTGCACAGCAAAAGATACTGTCAACAAACCTCAAAGACAACCTACAGAATGGGAGAAGATATTCGCAAATGACGTATCAGATAAAGGGCTAGTTTCCAAGATCTATAAAGAACTTATTAAACTCAGCAGCAAAGAAACAAACAATCCAATAATGAAATGGGCCAAAGACATGAAGAGAAATCTCACAGAGGAGGACATAGACATGGCCAAAAAGCACATGAGAAAATGCTCTGCATCACTTGCCATCAGGGAAATACAAATCAAAACCACAATGAGATCCCACCTCACACCAGTGAGAATGGGGAAAATTAACAAAGCAGGATGGCCTTTTCTTGATCATGATCTCCGCACGTGGAGTAGAAGATGAAGAGACAGTAAATGCCCTGTGTCTTTTTTAAGGAAGATCCAAGACCACCTCTTTTTGGAGCCTTGTTGGCCATGTTCTCTCAAGTCAGAACAATTAAAAGCATCATGTTTCTACATTTGAAGAGATACGCTCCTAACAAAGGCCGTCCAGTTACTATCTGTGCTAGGCCTCCTGGGGAACTCCTGAGTGCCCTTCCTATAAGCCTTTGTGTCCGTGGGATTTTGTCCACTGTTTGAGGCATGGACTGACATCGTTATTAGTCAGCCAAATGCTTATCTAATCAATTCCCTGTGTCAGAACTAGGGCAGCTCCATATGGGCAGAAGAGCCTAGATCATGTGAGGGAGGCAGGGCAGGGGGTATGTGTGGGGGACCATCCCTCATACCTAAAAGACCTCTTCACTCCTTAGGAGTGCCAAGTCTCCTGGAATCTCACCATTGGATCCCATGCTTGCCTTAGACATTTTCCCCTCTAGGCCTTTGGGCCAGTTAAGACTGAGTTGGGTTGCCTGTATTCGGAACCCAACCTTCCTTGTTTAACCAGGTCGCTTGTTTTTCTCATGTCACAAGCAGTCTGGAGTCACTAACGAAGAGGGTGCACATCAGAGGAGGCTCCCCTGCGCTGTGGCCTCCTGCTCCAGCACCTTCTGTGTGTGGCTTTTGTCTTCCCTGTGGCAAGGTGGCAACTGCTCCTTTGCTACCCATCCCATCCGCATTCTAGGTGAGAAGAGGAAGGAGAACAAAAGGAACAAAGCTCAGTGCCATCCACGTCTACCCACTTTCAGTAGGCAAGCAGTCTCCTTCCCAAACCCCCACCCTCTAGACTTCATATTCTGTCTCAGATCCACCTCTTTCTGAAAGGATGGTTGGGGTGGGGGAGGGTGGTCATTGTCTTTAACTGGGCACATTGCTTCTTTTGGACAGAGTTGGGAGCTCCTTCAGAGAGGAAAAAGGGGAGGTTGCCTCCAAAAGAGGGCACTGGCAATGGCTGTCACATTGTGTCTTGAACAGGAATATGTTTTTGAAAAGTTAGCATATTCAGTCATTAATACTATAATAAAAATTGGGGTCCAGTGGCCTGATACGGCTTTCCCTCAACTAATGGAACCAAGGGCCACATAGGGACAGCAGACTGTAGAGTGGGGACTGTCTAAAAAAGATTAGGACCAGAGGACAAGAACTTCATCGTCGTCACAAATCTGTTCAGGATGGGCCTTGCTTCGGGGATGTGGTTAAGTTTCCTCTGGTCCACAACTCCTGAACCTTGGCACTACTGACATTTTGGCCTGGGTAGTTCTTGGATGCGAGAGCTGTCCTGCGCATTGTAGGATGTTTATCCTGGCCTCTGCCCACTAGATGCCAGTAATGCTGGCCCTCACCCCCAGCTGTGATAACCAAAACTGTCTCCGGACACTGCCAGACGGCCCCGGGTAAGAATCACTGATCTAGTCTATTCCACTCAACAAAAAATTGCTGACAAAACTCCTCTTTTTCCTGGCTTTTGAAATGAGAAGTGTGGAATTGACCTGCTCCCCAGCAGTGGACCTTGGCCAAGTAGGGCAGCGGTAGGACTGCCTCCCGGCATGATTTGTCCCCCACATCTGCACAGCAGCTGGAGCGGGCTGCTTCTGGCCTGGCCCCGATGGCACCTCCAGGGGTGGGACCCTCTGCCCTTTGCATTCAAAGCCCAGTACCCCATGGGCAAAACTGAGGGCTGTCAGACTAAAAACAAAAAACAAAAAACAAAAAACATGGAACCCAGTGAAATTTGAATTTCAGATAAACAACAAATGATTGCTTAGGATAAGGAAGTCTCATACAACCCTTAATGGGAAAAGTGGGTCTCTATTTTCAGTCTGGATAATTCCCGGGATCAGCTTTTGCTGCCACGTTTCATGACGTTTTGCACCGTCACTTCCTGTGGCCATGACCCAGTACACTGGCAGCCAAGAGCTCTGATAGAAAGGTGTCACACAGAGTCTGTGCCCTGGCCCTCACCTTGAACCCCAAGTGGTGCCAAGCAAGGTCACCAGGCACTCAAACTGCAGTCCTTGTTTCTGCACCTTCGTATCTTGAATGCATCAGGCCAATTCATTTTCCCCGAATAAGCGATCCCCTGGCTGTGCTACTGCCCTTGTTCTCCCCATCTGGGGGCACAGAGAGTGTCCCCCAGGTGGAGGGGCAGGATTGCGTTACCAGAGAAAAGCCAGGTCAGCCCCGGACCCTCCAGGGCCTAGCTGCCAGCACTGGAAAAGTAGGATGCTAGCCTTCAGATACAAGCGCTGACGTTCCTTCTGAAACCCTCAGAAAAGTGGTTCCAAATGTCCTGTCTGTGTCCTCCCATGCTGCGGGAGACAGTGCCTATGACACACCAGTGACGTGTCTTAGGGACCACGGTACCCATCAATGTGTTAAAGTCTAGAGGCACCCTGCATCAAGAAAGCCTATTTGACTTTGTTTAAACCAGGGTTCCTTCAGATTATCTGATAGTCTTTTTCTTGCCCAGGATTACCTATTACCAGAATGTACTTTGGCATCTACCGCCAATGCAGATAACCTGTAGAACAGCAGACAATGGACAAATATTTATTATGCATATATATAGTGCTGGGCCAGATGCTTGGGGTATAGAGGTTTGTCCTTTGTAGTTCTTAAATCAGTTGTAAATATTTAATTAACTATAATTATTTGTTTAGTGTCTGACTCCCCCCAATAAAAGTTTCATGAGGGCAAGGATGTTATCCCTCTGATTCACTGTCATGCAGCCAGCCCCTGGTAGCTCCTGGCCCATTGGGGACACTCAATAATTATTACTTGGAGACCTAGAGGGGAAAAAAAAAGCTCTTTGTCCTTTGAGAACTTCCTGTCTAATACAATGGTTCTCCTGGGACTGCCGAGCAGAATCAGGAGAGAAAGTTTTTTTTTTTAAATACAGGTGTCTGGTCCCCCCACTCGGGAAATGGTGTAAAAAGATGGGGAGATAGTGTTCTGCAGACAGAGGTGAGGTTTGAGACAATGCCCCTGCCTCTTCAGGAAGCACACACACCACACCTTGAGTAAGACTGCTTTCTCGAGTTCTCTCCTTTGTCTATCAAGGCCGGCAAGTCTGGCCTAGCTCGTGCCCCTGAGAGGCCCCAGGGGAAAGCCACTTGGAAGCCAAGTGCTCACCAAAGGGCAACAGACCTTTCTTTTCAAGGGACAAGAATGAAGCTTTTTTTAAAATAAAAACAAACCTCCTAGAACATTTCGGTGTGCTGGAAATGGAGTGGACTGCTTACTCATTTCCAGAAGGCATTTTAAACTTTCCTTTCTGAGCCACTGCCTGTGCTCTGACACTAAAGCCTGGCCTAACTTCCCTCTTCCTCCTGTGAGCTCCTTACTGCTCACACATTATCCTCTCGTGAGGCTTTGAGGTAGTTTGTCAGAGCACACATTTAGTCTTTCCTGGCTTTCCTGGAACAAGTACCTGTTCTAGCCCAGGAAGGTGTTTGGCTTCCCTGAGTCTCACTTCCCATCACTGCCTGCCAGTTTCATTGGGGGCAAATCATCTGCCTAAGGAAGCTTTTCTAGAGAAGGCTTTATGCGCACACACACACACACACACAGCCTGTAGAACTCCCATTTATGTGGGATTATTGTAAAAGCTGACTTTTTGTTTTCCGCACAATGCTTTGAACATTGACGGAAATCTAAATATAACTGTGTCTTACCAAGAATCTTGGATATACAGAAATTTGAACTCATTTAGTGTGTCAGGATCTGGTTTTCTATACACACACACACACACACACACACATACACACATATATTTATATATAGTGTCTAACAACATACTTTTCAGGGGTTTTAAGTGTCTTTCTGCACTGAATTTCAGTGGAGGTGTATAACTTCTTTGTTTACTAATGTGTGTATTCCATTATACAAGTTTGCGTTCATCATTCTACTGAAACATGATAGATTATCACCTTAACTTGGCCTCTGAGTGCTTACCTTCAGTAGTCCCTTTCCTTAGAAATGGTTAATTTTTGTGACATATTTGTATCTGTCTCTTTCTTATACAATTACAAAAAAAAAAAAGAATAGAAAAGTTAAATAGATTTGAATCGATTGCTAAAAAGCCAACATTCACAAAATTCTAAATAGGACTCCAGCAGTAGCTCCAATGAATAATGCAAGATGTCACTTACAAAATTTGGAGGACTGTCATATAAACTAAAAGATTTTTCCATGTAGCATGTTTTGTTCCAGTAAACTGGAACCTGTTAGACATGAAAATAATCCCCGTTGTTCTGTGTGGATCCTTCCACCCCTTACTCACGTTGATGCATTGTCAACCTAAGAACTGCACTGTACTGTCTCTGGTCCAACTGAGATGGTCCCTCAGGGCTCAGTCTGTGCTGATGTCCATCATAGCACGTGGCCATGTCACCATGGTGTTTGCCTATCTCCTGGGATTGACTGGCAGCTCCCCAAGGATGGGGGCACTGTCTTGTTTAGGATTGTCGAGGGAGTCTCCTTCAGCTGTCCTGGCTAAGACCTGCATTGCTGACTAACAGAGGGCAGTGCCAACCCCAGACACCAACTCCAAATTCTTCTTTCCTGGCTGACTCTGAGAGAAGATTAGTCTACTAGGAACCCACTGGCCACCCCGAGGAAATGTTAGCTCTGAATTCTTCATGGTATTTTAGGATGATAGGATCTCTACAGCACAGTCAATGCTAAGATGGAAGAGATACACTTCTGTTGTTGTTCTATTTCAAATTTCGCTGATTGCTGCTCCTTCTTATTTCCTGCCATCTTGCTTTGGATTTAATTTGCTCTTCCTTCTCTGATCTCTTAAGGTAGAACCTTTGATAACCAACCTGAAACTCTATTTCTAATGTCGGCATTTTGTGCCAGAGATTTCCCTCTAAGTACTACTTTAACTGTGTCTCATACATTTTGGTATGTTTTGATTTTATTTCCATTGTGCTAAAATATTTTTACTTGCCCCTGAGAATTTCTCTTGGAGCCCTGGGAAGTTTAGTGGCAGTTAGTTTGCATTGCTTCATTTGCGAATCTTCCAGATATCTTTCTGTTTTTTAATTCTGGATTAATTCTGGTTATGGCCAGAGAATGTACTTTGCCTGAGTTCTTAGTCTTTTTAGTTTATTGGGGATTGTTCTATGGGCTGGAATATGTGTTGGTGAATGGTCTATGTGCACTTAGAAAGAACGTGTACTTTTCTTGTTAATTGGACGTCAGTTAGGACAAGTTGGTCAATAGTGTTTTTCAGGTCTTCTTTATTCTTTATGTTAATAACTGAAAGAAGAGTGCTGAAGTTTCCATGTATAACACTCATGTTTTCCTTTCATTTCAGCCTCTTTCTTATTGAAGTATTTTTCATGCTATGCTGTTAGGTGAGTCCAAATTTTGGATCATTGTCTTTCTGGATAACCAACCCCATTATCGTTATATAGTGCTCCTCTTTATCCCAGAGGTGGAGGTTGTTTTTTTTTTTTTTTTTTTTTTTTTTTTCTCACCCTAGTTGCACTGGGATGTCAGTGCTGGTTGCCTTCTCCTCCCTCCCCCAGGGCAGTTTACAGCTTTTCTTCTGCAGAGGAGATGCAGGGGAAGAATCTGGGCAAAATTTCAAGGCTTCCTGGCAGTGGCTGCCCTTCCACTCTCCCAGCCTGTACCCCGGGGCTGCTTTCCTGAGCTTCTCACCAGTCCTTCTAGGTCAGTGCATATGCGCCCGCATGACTTCCCCTCCTCTCAGTGGCTCCCAGGATTCTCTTGTCTCATTTGCCCACATGTGGCCCCAGCCAGTGAATTCCCCGGTAGTGTTGGCTGACTCCTTCTTTCTTGGGCATGTCCAGCTGCAACAGCCCCGGGGAAAGAAGTGCTCACATCCCATTTCACTCGAGGTCACGTCTTCCCTAAGTTTACTTGGTTTTAGTTGATTAGTTGGTTAGTTAGTTGGTTGCCTTGTGACTTCAGCTCCCTGATGAATTTAGGAATAGTTGTGAATATGCAAGTCTGGCTTTTTGTTGTTGGAAAAGAAAGAATGCAACTCTTCTCAGATTTCTGTATCTCACATGTCAATGGAAAGTATGGATTATTATTTTATTCAATAGCCCCATCCTTTTTCAAAAGGAATTTGAAATGGCCATCTTGAGAATATCTTTGTGGAATTCAGGCCAACATGAGATCCATTTCCTTGCCCTTAATACTGGAGCCAGCCCTTCTGAAGGGAGGATAGGAAAATAGGATAAAATGGCTACAAATAGAATTCCCTGCTTAGCCTTTTCATTTATCCTTGATGGAGGTTGAAGGAGATATCATCAATATTGCTCCCTCATTCCAAAGCAACGGGTTTGAGGTAGGCAGTATCTGGAGGCCAGAAAAAAAGATAAGTTTTTAGCCACTTCTAAATGAACTGAAATGATAATGCTGTCAGAACCTCTTTAAGGAATTAAAGCATCCACAACAGTAACGAATAGCACACATTTTGTCTTCCTTGTACACCTCCCCCAGCCCCACCTCCCTACCCAGTGCAGTCAGAGCCTCAATCCACTACCCCTTTGGGAGAGGCCTGAGAGGCTGAGCAGGAGTGGAAGCTGAAACACTGTTTGCTCCTGCCATTCATGTCAGTTAAATGGTGGCATCCACCCCTTGGTCATGTTTGCATCACAACACACATCATCAGCTTGCTTTGACCATTTTATAGGCTTAATAATAATAAATCTGTGTCCTGAAATAGTTTTGCAGATTATAGCAATCAATCAAAATTCAGGGAGCCCAAGACCATTAATGTCATCAGCAGTGATGCAGCACCCTGGGAATCCATCTAAATCAGCCATTATGATGGAAAATACACCTTAAGAGCCTGAAGATAGAGAGAGTAGACAGAAGCATAAATTGCAATTCTATTTTTATCAGCCATCAAGTGATGATTTTCTTGGGAGGTTTTGTTCCTGGTAGGAGACTTAGTAGGACTTGCTGTCCATTGCCCATTCCTGCTCCAAATGATAAACCGGGAAGATTTTGCTGTTCCTGGGACACTAACATGCAGTCTGTAGCTGCCTGCAAGCCTCAGCACCGGGCATTTTCTTTTGAAACTCCCCTTTGGGATAAGTCAGGGCCTTGCACTTCACATTTCTTTGTAGATGGCTTCAGTTGCCCACAGGTCCCCTCTGTCAAGACAAATCCTAAAGGAACACTCAGTGGACAAGGATTTGAGAGGCTGCCACAAGGAGGTCCTAGGCTGTCCACCTACCACGATGGTTTGTGGTGAATCATTAACCCGGGATGAGGGCTAGGGCAGGATGGGAAGTTCCCTTCTCAGGCCTTCTGTACCTAAATCTTCCTGTATGCACTCTAAGACTTACTTCCTGTAAGACAATATGATATGGCAAAAGTAACCGAGATTTAAGAGTCAAGAAAACTGAGTCCTGGCTGTTTAGCTAATTATAGGACCTTGGGCAAGTAATCTCACCTTTACGGATCTTATTTCTCCATCTGTAAGATGAGCAGATTGCTCTACATCAGGCATTCTAAACCAGTGATCCGCGGATCAGATCCAGATGTGGGTTTCGTTTGGTTTTGCCTTAGTCTCTGTGTGTGTGAGCTAAATAAGGACGGAAACATCAGTACATTTCACACCCAAATGACCATTTCATCTTCTGCTGAAAAATTGGAGGTGCTAGCTGCAGGGGGCCCTAGCCCCACATGGCAGTTGTGTGACATTACTGGCTCATGAAGGCTGCTTGCGACAGAGCCTGCCCTCTTCTTGAGTCCCCTGGGAGCCCCCCTAAGGTCCCACCTGCCCTACTGCCATGCCTTAGTCACATTAATTGTCTGACTCTTGGAAACACAGCCCCTGGATTATATTATCTATATAAAGGGTGATATTTAACTTTGCCTACTGAGACAGAATTTACATTGAAATACTGGTAAAATAAAGTCTTTAAAAAATAATGGAAGGTGGAAGCCCCAGATAACCACATATTGTCTGGATCCCACAGTTTCATTCTTTACTTCAAACAACCACTATGCATACAAAGCCACAGATGAGTAACTAACTGTTGGCTTCTTAATTCACAATAGAAAAATAATAAATAGTTTATTTTTATAACCTCCTTGATTTTCAGCTCCTTTCACACATCCTAGAAAGCCTCATCATAGGCCTGGGGAAACAGGCAAGAAAACTGGAATTTGGACCTTTTCACTATGCATAAAGCTCTTGAGCCAGTAGTAGTGGGGAGCTAAACGGGCTCTCATCCATCTCACTCCTCTTCCTCTGTTAACAGCATTAACAGTTTACTGTTCCTCGGTCCATATCCTCAGAACCTCCTCTGGTTGTTTCATGTGTCAAGTATAAACTCCTTGAGAGCAGGGATGAAGTCAATGGTTTTGTAACTTCTTCCCTTCCAACCGCAGTGCCAAGCAGAGCCTAGACACATCAAGTGGTCACTAAGCAAAGACCTGCTTTTGCGGCATTGACCGCGGTGAGCATGTTCCTTCCAAGGAATCGGCCAAGTCCAGAGCTCTTGGAAAATCCCATCCAAACTACGATGAAGGGGCCCTGGTTATGGATAAGTTCTGAGATCCCAGGGATGTGAGCAATCAAAGCCAGAACACTGGAGATTAACTGTGGGGTTGATGATTGTCTCTGGATTCACTGTGTTAATCTCACTGTGGTTAAGCTTTTCTTTTTTTTAAATTTTATTTATTTATTTATGAGAGACACAGAGAGAGAGGCAGAGACACAGGCAGAGGGAGAAGCAGGCCCTATACTGGGAGCCCGATGTGGGACTCAATCCTAGGACTCCAGGATCATGCCCTGAACCAAAGGCAGATGCTCAACTTCTGAGCCACCCAGGGAGTCCCTGTGGCTGAGCTTTTTATACCAGATGAGCCCCTCTTCACCTCATTCCCTTCTTTTCTCTCAGCCTCCCTTAGTCTGCCCTGTGAATTGGTAAGAGCAAGATGCGCGGGAATTTTCATCAACTAAATGCCCATAAAGCTAAATAATATGGCCCTTTCCCTTCTTTGCCCCCTTAGCCATTGTCTCAAATGGAACTTGTGACCCTTTGTGTGTTTTATGATAAGAGAAAGATTGATTCCATGGCAAGGAGTGGTGGCCTCAGCAATGTCAAATAACTTACTATGCCACGAGGTACCAGGCCCGTCCAGGGGGTTCATTTGCAGTCCTTGCTGGTACTGTTTTCTCTGAACAATATGGCTGTTGAGTGGGCCCGAAGTGGTGGTCGTCCATGCAGCACGCTGTTAAAAGAGCCTTCCAATTTCATTGTTAATGGGAAAATAAAATCAGTTACTGTATCAGCAAAAGCTTTTCAGAGAAATCAGGTCATTCTATGGTCCATGGCTCTTTTATTATGATTGCAATCATGTGACTAGCTAGACACATAATAAAACGCTGCCTTGTAGGTCTGGGGAGACAGGCAAGAAAGTTGGGTTTTCAAGTTTGTTAAATATTACTTTCCTGAGACAACAGAAAAGTGGGAGCTTTGGGAAGAAAGTGGCCTCAGCTTGGCCGAGAAAGAAGTTGAAGCTATTAAGTGGGCTCTTCTGTGGAAAAAAGAGAAATGACTTTTCTTGTGTGAATTTGCAGCCGGCTCCCTTCATTGAGAGACCAGGCCACTGAACGTGACCCATCTCTGTCTCTTAAAATTATGCTGGCCACTGGCTCCCCACCCAGGCTTCAAACCAGGCACACTTGATTTTATTGGGCGATCTTGGGAAAGTTACCTAACCTTCATTGCCTTGCTGTAGGAATGAAGTGAGACTGTGCTTACAAGGTGCTCCTCACTCTGAGCCAGAGGTCAAAAAGTAGGAGTTGTATCCATATCATTATTACTACTGGGCTTGGTCCTTGGTTCCTTGATCCCTCGTGGGCTCCACCCCTTCAGTGTCTGTCTGCCTCTCTGAACAGCCTTCTGTCTGTACCCAGGCTTCCCTGCTGGATCCCTGCCAGCTTCTCCCCTACAAGGCACTGAGGGAATGGCGTCCTTTTCCTTTCTCGGGATGGTAATGTGATAACCTCCAGGCACTTTCACATTCCTCGAAGCAGAGCTGCAATCGAACAACAGGCGCTCCCTGCACTGCGGGCACCCAGAACCTTGGGGCACAGCGGAGCCCGACCTGTCTGAGCCCTTTGGACCACCCAACTAGTGAATTCTCTGAACCCTCCTCTGCAGGGAAACTCATGGCACAGTAATCCTTTGTTTCTGCACAGAAATGTATTTCCAGGACTTTCTTTCTCCCAAGCACCTGCCAGCATCCTTTGGACACAGGGCTCCGGGCCAGCCTAGTTTTGTGGTGGTCTCAGTGCTGCTCACGACCTGGGGAGGGGAGATCTGTCCCCACAAGTTCAACCATTGTTGTTGTTAATATTTGAATTGTCAGGCTTAAAGATCAAAATTTTTTCACATGTAAGTTTGGATTTGAGGATTTTCTTGATAAAAATTAGTATAGAAGGAAGAATAGTCATCCTACATGTTTAATAGCAAAATAATTGCTTAAATATACCACTGTCCTACTTCTTTGTGTTAATTCCCTGGCCCACTAAGTACCTGAGTTTGCAAATCCTGAACTAGAGGTTATTGGATTTTCATCATAAATCATAACCTCTTAAAACTGGGGGAGGCCTAGGATTAAGTCGTCCAGGAACCTAATCCCAGAGAAAGTAAAGATGTGTCAAAGGTTTGCAGAAGATTTGTGGCAGAAGAAAAGCTGGGGTTCCTGGAGTCACCACCCTTTCTCAGGGCAACATGCTTTCCCTACGTTCAGAAAAAAATAGCGTGGGAACCTCCAGTTTCAGAGACCTGTCAGTTCAGTCCTGTTTGAGTTCCAAGGGTGTGATCTGAGGATCTAAGAGAACAACTCAACCCAGGCTCTGTCTCCCATCTGCCTCAATACCTACAACTCCTCCTGTTTATGTATCACAGCATTATCTGTGGAGTAGTACGTTGTACTACTCCAGGCCGCAGACTGGCCACATTTATTCAGAAAATGGATCAGCTATCATTTTTCTCTGAGTACTTTATCTCTGTCCTGGCCCAGCAGAGAATAGAATGATCCCAGAGAATGGGCTCTGCACAATTCTAAGCTGAGGCTGGGCTTGTGGAGTATGGTCTGGTAAAGTAGAAAGGCCACGGTTGTGAGTCATGAACCCAGTATAATTGGTGGCTCCCTAGTACTTGATTCCTACCCCTTGAAAAGGGGGCATTTGGCATGACAGTGCTTGAGGCTCAAGAGCCTCCTCAGGCCAGGCATTCCATGATTTTTACAAACAGAGATGTCCAGAGTGATGCTTGTTCCTGGTCCGAAAAAGCAGCATGAGGGAGATCTTTTGGAAGCCAGATCCATGGGATTCTAGGGCCTGAGGGCAAGAAGGTGGCTTGTCAATATGAGGTTCAAAGAAAATCTTTTTTGGAGGAAGAAAAAGTTAGGCTCTTAACGAAGTGACTAAAAAATGCACTCTGATTTAGTAAGGAATATAAGGAGAACGTTCAAGTTTTGAAAGCACTGTGATGTGGAAGAACACCGATCATTGAGTTGGAAGATTTGGGCTTCAAATACCTCCTCTGATGATGCAAAAGATATAACACATGAGACCCCTGGAGAGAAGCTTTTAGAAGTACCTTTCACACTTGGAATCCAAGCAGGGTCACCCGTCCTGTCTCTAACAGGCTTCCCGAGGAGACATCTTTTTGATGTGCTCACCTGTTGAAGGAAGCCCGCACTCTTCAGAATTAGCCTCAAGAAAATGACAAGGCCATGGATACACCTGACCATTTCAAAGACAGGATTACTTGTCTTTGTGAACAGACTTGCTGTTTTGAAGTACGGTACAAATGGAGGTCAGAGTTGTAACTGGTCAGGAAAGTTGCCTGAGTGTGCTTAAAAAAAAAAAAAAAGGGAATATCCGGTTCTCAAGGACTCCACTGCTTGTCTGATTGTCTGAATGTGTTTGGCAGGACGAGGAAGACAGCAGGGCTGAGGGGAGAGGGGAAAGGCAAACACTTGACTTTGGACCCGGGTCCTACCTTGGCTCACAGTGGAGCAGTGTCACCTCTACCCATATCAAAACCCATATATATGCTGAGCGGAAATCCTCTTCTGTCCTTGGGTGCGTTCATCTCATTGCTTCCAGTGAACAGACCAAGGCTGTGGCCTGCATCCCTAGAGCAATAGGAGGTCCTACCCACGTTCTTTTGGACAAGGTGAAGACTGCTTCAAGGACTGACCTCCAAGATAATTTGAGAGCCCAGTTACAGTTGCCATCCTATGTTAGCCACTTCTGGCTTTGGGGTCACCATAGTTTATCAAAGCTCACTCATTCCACCCAAGAGTGGGCTCAAGCATTGGGTTGATAACATGCCAAAGCTCCATCTTCCAGAGAGCCTTTGTGCCTCATTGACCAAGGTCCTTTTGGGAGACTCTAACCCCAACCTTCTAGCTGTGGAACTCTACTCCTCAAGGTCAGCGTCATGCTTTTTAAGTTGCTACCGCAAGCTAGAATTGACGTAAGAGATTCTTGCCACTGTCTGTTTTTAGAAACCTCCACCCCCAAATGTCCTCAGGCTCAGAAGAATCTTTTTCATTTTAAGGATTTTCCAAGAAAGAAAGTTCTACAGATATCTCTATCAACCTGTTCTGGCGCTGAGCAGCCTTCACATCCACTTCCTCCCTTTTTTCTGGCCTCTGGAATGGAGAACTGTTTGCCATGGTTGTCTTAGTACTAATCTTTCATGGGCTTAGACATGTCATTGTGGCTATTTCTGTGGTCTCCTTTCATTAATGAAAACTGGTGACTACGTCAGTAGTGTTTGCAGGTTAAGAACCCACTGTTTCCCATGAGCTAGAGATGTGGGGGACAAAAGTGGTGCAGAGCTTCAGGTTCTGCTGGGTCAAAGGGGCATGTCCTTATATGTACATGGAGAACTGAATGCTTGCAAGTACCCCTGAAAATCCTAACCTGGAAGTGAAGGACTTTCGGAGCATTGACACTGAGGGGGTAGGAGATGTTTGTAAATCACCCCAGATTTGTTCAACTCTTTCCTTTTTGAAGTCTTTGAACCAGGACAACTTTCCTGGGATTCGATTACGTTTACAACATAGGTGCTTATGCCCAGCTGAAAGCTCTGTGTACACAGTTACTGTATGTCCACTATCACGCACACCTCAGGAAGGCAGGGGTTTTCATGTCTTTGGTTTGCCAACCAGCCCAAGCGCCTACAACAGTGCCTGGTACAGCAGAGGCATATCATAGTTATTGAGGTAAGAATTGGGGAGGAGAGGGCTCAGGGGTACATTTTTACTCTGCTGGCCTGTGAATAGTGTGGTTCAATTTCTTTTCTACCTGAAAAAAAAATTATATCGAAGAACCACCGAAGTCTTTGTCTCCTGATTACATTGTGTAAATGAGAGAAGATCAAACCAGCCCTACAAGTAACCTCTTTCTAGCCAATGATGTTACCTCTTATTACCCAGTTTCGTTTCATATTTGGGAGGTGTTTTATCTTCATGGTGAGCTATTTTACCCCCTACTGTGATTTATTGCCCTGGGCAATTGACTTTAATGTGTAACCTTATCAAATTTTTAGAATTTTAGGTAAATATGATGCTAGGCCTTCAGTTTTCTCTGGTCTACCACAGTAATTCCTCTAAAAAAGTAAAACCCAAATAAACCCAATGCATTTTCTCAAGCCAGGCCTGCCTTCACAAACCCACCCTGGCTGCATCTGGTACTGATGGGGCTCTGGTACTCTGGGTCCTGAGGGTCTGCCACAGTCCACGTGGCTGCTAGGGTTTCCTTAGCCAACCTGATAGACACTCTTTTGTGATCCTAACAGCTTGGTGATAAGAGATGTTGGGCTTGGCACTCATCCCTTTCTGATTTGTAGCCTTTCTGCTCTCCTTTGTGACTGGCTGGGGAGGTACTTGAGCTGGAATCTGGCCAGGGGCAGGATGTTTCTCTTGAATGCGGAGATAAGCTTTGTGACAACAATCAAGTTTTACTTTATTCCAAGGGCTAGAACCTGTAACTGTCCTTTGGGCAGCACGAGTCTGGGAACTGGGAACAGGCAGGACCTAATCAATCAATACCATTTGGAATTTATCGAGATCATTTCTATTTCTTTTTCCCCCTTTCTCAGCCTCCATGTGCCTGCTCGCATCCTCTACAACCCAGTCACACAACGATAATCCTCAGCCTGGTTGAGGCTAAGTGTTGCTTTAAAGTCAAGTGGATCTGGGTTTGATTCTAACCTTGGGTAGTATACTTGGCTTCTTGTTGTGGACCCAATGTGTCCTTCCAATGTTCATGTGTTGAAGCCTTAATCCCAAATCTGAAGGTATTGGGAAGTAATTAAATTAGATAAGGTCATGCGGGTGATACCTGAGTTCCCTCTCCACCTGTGAGGATACAGAAATAAGGCAGCCATCTGCAAACCAGAAAGAGTGCCCTCAGCAAGAGCTGAACTGGCTGGCACCTTCATCTTGGACTTCCCAGCCTCCCGAACTATGTGGAATAGTAAGCATGTGTTGTTGAAGCCCTACAGCCTCTGGCAGTCTGTGAGAACAGCCCAGGCACACTAAAATACCTCTTTAAGCCTCAGTTTCTCACCTGTGAAATGGGGTAATATCTTCTTGAAATTGTTGTTATCTGGATTACATGAGGTAATAAATATAAAGGGGAGACCCAAAATGAAAGGTAGCTGTTGTAGTATCCTCCCTCTCTTCAAGTCCACATTCTTCATAAGTAACAGTAATAGTAACAAGAACAGTAACCTTGACAAAGCTCTGATTATGTATAATCCACTGTTCTGGGTGCTTTTCATATATTCATCCATTTGATCTCATTTACTGTGTTTTCTAGTTCTCTCTCACTCCCTCTTTACCCAGCTCTCCTTGGGTTTGCCTTTTCCCCATTTTTTTTCTAAAAAGTCTTTTCTCTAAAAGTCTGTGGAGATTTCTGCAAGGAATACAAACAACAATAACAAAGGATAACAACCAATGTCAAGGGCATTTATTTACCCAGTGCCATCTTTTTAGCCAGAGCACATGGCTACATCCTGGAGCTCTACGGCAGTTCTCAGCCATGGCTGCACTTTAGGATCACCTGGGGAGCCTTCTGAAAGCTCCCTGCCCAGGTCACAAACCCAGACCAATTAAATCCGAATCTGTGGGAATGGGAGCATGCACTGCCTCTTGGAGTTTATTGCATACAAGTAGTACTTGAAGATCTCGTGGAACTGCAGGTTCTACTTTCCTAACGAGTTCCCAAAGAGGCTGAAGCTGCTGGTCTAGATTAGACACCCCTCACTGCCCACTGGGTTTCTTCTAACCCAACACAGACTTTCTCTTGACTTACTTCTACTGGTCTTCCTTGGTCACCCTAGAGTAAACCGTAGTTCAGCTTGAATCCCAGGTACTACGACAACAGTAGATATGACCAGTGGCAGAGAAAGCTCATGATTCACACACATAGGCAACCAAATGTCTTTGCTTAGGAAATTCATCTAGAACCCAGGATTTGGAGATCAGAAATAAATCTCCACCAAATCCCTGGGAACATCTTAAAATGGGAGCTGTTCTCAATCAATTTAGAATGAGCCATGCTCATTTCTAAATCATGGGTCATTCTTTTTTTTTTTTTTTAAGTAGGCTCTGCACTCCATGCGGAGCCCAATGCAGGGCTTGAACTCATGACCCCGAGATCTAATCTGAGCCAAGATCGAGAGTCGAATGTTTAATGGGCTGAGCCACCGAACCACCCCATCATGGGCCATTTTTTTTTTAAGATTTTATTCATTTATTCATAAGAGAAAGAGAGAGAGAGAGAGGTGCAGAGACAGAGGCACAAGGCAGGGCCATGCAAGAAACCCGACATGGGACTCAATCCCGGGACTCCAGGATCACACCCTTGGCCGTAGACAGTGCCAAACCACTGAGCCACTCAGGGATCCCCATGATGGGCCATTCTTGATGGTACTTTTATAAGTAGGCAACAAAGGAGTAGTGAATTATGATTTTGTGGCTCTGTCAACTTTCGGCAGCAGTCTAGACCAAGATTCTCCTGGTTCTGACCTCTTAACCAAGTTCAACCATGACTACCCAGACCATTCTCTCTCTAGCTCTGTGCCCAGTGCTGGTAGCCATGATATTTGTGGAATTTCTACCTGGGAATGTCTGCTTGCAGGACTTCTTGACCTGTTTAAGTCATGCAGAGGGAAGGAAAAATAAACCCCTCCAGGAAAATGCTGGAAGGATACCATATCCCCTTTATATGTAGTGAATGAAAAGGCTGGAGTCAGCCAACCTCTGAGGTGTCTTCCCTCCAATCTGTGTATTTTGAATTGAAATCAGAGTATTGCTTGCCTTTCATGGGCTTAGACAAGCAGACCTTTGAGGGTAATGGTAATTGTCCAAATGTGTATCACCTAATTCTCTCATATCTTAAATAATTTTCATCCTTAAAGATGACAAACAGGTCTTTCAAAGTGTCATAAGAGTTCTCCTGCATCACAGTTGCCAATAATAAAAGGGAGCTTAATGAAAGGTGGATTTAGGGGATCCCTGGGTGGCGCAGCAGTTTAGCGCCTGCCTTTGGCCCAGGGCGCGATCCTGGAGACCCGGGATCGAGTCCCACATGGGGCTCCCGGTGCATGGAGCCTGCTTCTCCCTCTGACTATGTCTCTGCCTCTCTCTCTCTCTCTCTCCCTCTCTCTCTGACTATCAAAATAAATTTAAAAAAATAAAATAAATAAAAATTAAAAAAAAAGAAAGGTGGATTTAGGTTGGAGAAACAGACTCTGATTCTAGTCTTATTGTGGTATAGAGACATCCAAGGTAGAGCAAAACCAAGTGTTTAATAAGTGAAGTTGTTTTTCTCTTCGTTTGGAACTTAGAGACCACCATAGGCAGTCTTTCCAGTCAAGTAAAATTTTTTAAAAAAAGAAAAAGAGAGAAAGAAAGAAGGAAAGAAAGAACAAAAGAAAGAAAGAATAAGAGAAAGAAAGAAAAAGGAAGAATGAAGGAATCATGTTGCATGGTGACCATGCTATCTCCTGGCCACTTAATCTGGGGTAGTTTTAATAGGCAGATAATAACTTATTTCTCCCTTTCTCTTCTGTTTACCAGAAGAGCAGCAGCTGTAAGTAACATTTGCTGTGGGATGAATCTAGACTGTCTTGAAGAGCTAAGATTTAAGTCCACTCTTTCAACATTTCCATAGTACCCAGTTAGATTTCAGCTGTGTGCATGTTTAATCTTGTCGAAAACCCAGCTCTTGGAATGAACCTGGAAAAGACGAGAAATGCTGAGAAATCTAACCCTTATTTATTTTGGAAGCAATTGGCCACTGTGTTCCAGTTTCATGGCAGGAGGGCAAATCTCTATCATGTTGTAACACTGTAGTTAGAGTGTAGAGAAAGAAGGGAGATTGAATCTTGTCTTGTGTTGGCCTCCAGTTGTTCCACAGGCTTGAGCTTTCTGATAGCAGCAGATAGATTGACTTCCTTTTGAAGACATACAATAGGAACTTAATAAGTCAGGGTGGACTTGACTTTAATTAATTAGTTTTTAAATGATTTTATTTCTTTATTTGAGAGAAACAGAGCATAAGCAGAGAGAGGGAGAAGTAGGGAGTCTCATACAAGGTTCAATCCCAGGACCCTGGGATCATGACCTGAGTCGAAGGCAGATCCTTAACCAACTGAGCCACCCGGGCGCTTCAATGTAGACTAGATTTTAAAACTTTGATTGTAAGTGTGGCCACTTTTTAAAACAATCCCTTCAAATGATCTTACAATAAGTGTAGCATTCTTCTGGCCACCTCAATATTTACCGTTTTTAGCAGCCTTTCCTCCATTTCAGAATGCACTCTTGCATCCTCCATCCCCCCACAGTTAGGAACATAATAGCAATGAACACCAATGATTTTGTCATTCAGGCATTGGGCTTTGCCTTGGTAAAGAAGAAATAGTTATCTGTAAGATTGCCTTGAACATCATTCATTCTTGGGAAAAGCAAGTTATTCAACACTGAGGGGATGATACCCAAAGAAGATTTAAGGGGGTGGCTATTGTTAAGTATATTTTAGGTTTTTCTGCACTGCCAGAGATCAAATCCAGATTCAATGTTGGAAAACTAGCAAAAACAATACACACACATACACACACACACAAAGACAAAAAAATGATTTTATTCAGCTTATAAGTGGAGGAAAAAAAGAATACTAGTGCTCTTTAGGTTTGAGTTTCCCTCTTCCCAAAGTGAAGGTAGTAAACTATTCCAGCACGTTGTGTTGGCAAAATGTCTTGCTTTCCTTTAGTTAAAAAAAAAAAAAAATGTTTTTACATAAGTATTTTTTAAGGTTAAACTCCTTCTGGAATTCAGGCCTCTGGCTGCAAAGTTTGGAGGAGTTCATGAGAGATTCATTCCCCCATATCTAGTTTGAATCACATTATGACAGAAAGAAAGCCACTCATCTGAAATACGTATGGATTATTTGGAAAAATAAATGACCCATCCCTCCCGTAAGGTCAGAAGATTCTTCATGTCTCAACCCCACACACCCTCCTGCCACTCGGGTCCTTTCCTTAGAGCTGGGTCCCCTGGAGGAGGGAGGGACGGCATCCTGTCATTCAGACAATGTACACTGAACACTTTTCTTCCTTCACTCTTTAATTAGGCTCTCTTCACAAAAGCTCTTCTCTTTTCTCTACAATTACTTCCCATCCCCATATTCCTTCCAGGTATGGCTCACTTCCAAAATCTTTCCTCACTTTTGCTATCTATTTCCCTGGCTCATCCTAGTTGGCTCTGCCCCACTGTCTCCGTGGGGCCCAGATATGAAGCACCATAAGCAAATAAAGGTTCCACTGACTGGGAACAGAGATGAGAAGTCCCTTGGGATTCTTACAACCAGGCTGCTGGGAGGAGTGGGGGTGGGGGGAATAAGATGATCTCGACAGACTGTGTCCATTGCTTCTACCAATTGGAAAAAATAGAAATAAAATGTGAAAATCATACCATTCTCTGAAATGCTGATCTTCCCCGAACTTGCACATACATGTACCAACAGCATGAAAGGAATTGAAACGTTTGACCCATCCAAAAACAAAAAAGAAAAACCCCACCCAGACCAGCCAGCAGCCCTCCCCTTGCTACCCCTACCCCATTACCAAACCAGACTTCTTGATTTGCATCTGCCACCACACCCTAGTCCATGTGAATGCCATGTTTGTTTGAATGTGCAATCAACAATGGTTCCCTTTCTTTTTAAATTTTCTGTGCCAAAGACAACAAACGCAACTGGTGAGGTGGAATTGGGATTAAAAGAGTCCAAGTGAGGGCTAGCACAGCATTAAGGTTAGGCCTATAGGATAATCCCCAAACAATCAGAGAGAGGCAGGTATCTTCTAACAGCTGTGTAGGCCCTAAATAAAACTTTTCTGACTTAGTATGTGAAGTCTCTACCCTAAGTGTTCTAGTAACATTGTGTATTGTATCACCAAAGGGAGTAAAGCCCTCCTGTAAGGCCTTTGCCCTTTAGTTGCTTCTACCTAAGGCAAATGGAACCAGACTTTGACTTAAGGTTTTGAAAGTCCTTAGAATTGGCCAATTTCTTGGAATAAAATTGGGGTAGCTGCAAAATGGTGGGGGCTAGTGGTGGTGACTGTAGAGACTGTAGTGGTCAGGCAAAGGGCCAAGAGAGAAGTTTCCCAGAAAGTGTTGGATCTATTCTCTATCCTGCCGGAAATACCGTCGCTCTTCATTGAACTTGTCTGCGATATGAGCTGATGTTCTCCCGAAGCAAGGTTTAAAGAGCTTACAGACAGGGCATTGCTTTAAAGCCGAAATATCCATGGCTTCTTTTTAAAATATACAATTAAAACAGGAATGAATACGTCGGCAAAGCAGAGTTAGCTCTTGGGCGTGAAGCTTGCTCCCACAGTCATAAAGATGCAGACAGGTAGATCTATCACTTTCATTTGAAAATGAAAATCCCTTTAGAAAGTTGGCAGACAGTCAGCCCTGGGCAAATGGATTTGAAAGAATTGCGATTCCCCCCACTGTCAACTGGCTCTGGGAGAGTTGCTGCTGGCAGACCCATTCATAGTAGGATTGCAATGGAGCCTCCAATGTACCATCACCCGTGGCTTCGGGGAAAGTTGGGAGGAGTCTTAAACATAACAGCATCTATATACTGACTACTCGGTAAGTGTCAGGCAGTGCATGTTACTTGAACCAACTAGGCAGTCATTTTAAGATGGATACAATTATTAACTGGATTTTATAGATAGGGCGTTAGTTTTCTATTGCTGCTACAACAATGTACACCAGATATAGTGGCTTAAAACAACTCACATGTATTATCTCATGATTCTGGAGAAGTCTGATGCAGGTTTCACTGGGCTGAAATCAAATCAAGGTGTGTCAGAAGGGCTGTAATCCTTTTTGGAGGCTATAGGGAAGAATCACTTTCTTGCCTTGTCCAGCTTCTAGAGGCCATTCACATTCCTTGGCACATGATCCCCTTCCTCCATCTTCAAAGCCAGCAAAGACTGTAGCTGAGTTTTGTTTTGTTTTGTATCACATCATGTCACTCTGACCTTTTCTGACTTCCTTTCCTTTTTGATTCCTATGGGCTTATATGGATAATTTTCCCATCGCAGGGACAATTGGCTGGCAACGTAAGTCTATCTGTAACCATAATTTTTATTTACAATGTAACTTTGCATCGTCAGGGTTTCCAGGGGGAGTTAGCCAGTGGCCATTTTGGGGCGACATTATTCTCCTTCCACACATAGAAAAACTAAGGGTCAGAGGGGTTAAGACATGTATGTTGGGTCACACAGGTAGTAGCCCAGACTAAATTTGACCCAAAGCCTGAACTGGGAACATGAAGAGAAGTAGAAAAAGAGGAGAAGAAAGGTGAAAATTTTCTACTATAGAGGAAATTGACTTTTGTCAAAAAACGCACTATCAGTTATAAGTCAATTTAGCAAGATGAACGTGTGAGTAGACAATTTGCTTTTGTTAACCACCTCCTTTATTCCCCCATTTAACCTGCAAAGAGTTTCCATAAATCATAGTTCACCAAATTACATCAGCCTCACTCATAATACTGGTCTTACTGGTATCATAAAACACACCAATGCATTGAGATACACTCCTTAGTAGACCACACACACTTCTAGGGATCCAGTGTGAAGGTGTCAGTATATGTACACACACACACACACATACCACACCAAAATGCAAATTTAAGCAAGCAGACTTGTTCCATATAATCCTAATAGGATTTGAATTACTAGGTAAAAGGTACAAGGAGACAAGTCAAGATTAATGTCAAGAAGACTTTTTCTAGCAGGAAGAACAATAAGCTCCCAACAGTGAGACTCTTTGCCTTGGGAACTACCAAGCTGATGCCAGAGGACCCCCTCAACACCACCACGTTAAGCCCTTTCATGTGCTTTCTCATTTAGAACTCCTGCTACTTCCTTCTCTAAAAGACACATGCAAGGAGGGAATAAAAGCAAAAAAGGCCAGAAGCTCTTTTGTAGTTCCCGCTGACAGGTGTTTTCTACAGCTCCTCCTCCTCAAGTGGAATCGCTGAATATTTGTGGGGATATTTGAGACATCCTGGTCCACCTCCCAATACACAGAGGAGAAAACCGAGCAGTCCATAGATGATTCCAGTAGAACCACATGAAGCACTGGGCATGGGTTCTGAAGTCCAATAAGCCCGCAGAAGGCACATGAAAATTAGACTAACATCCCCTTAGGAGAGCTCCTTGCTGGAGACTGATGTGTAGTTTCTTGAAACATCTAGCACAAACAGCTTTTCTCGGGTACTGCAAGAGAAGATCCTTTCCTTGGTGTATTTCAGGAGCCAGGGGAAGTGAAAAATACATGTCTGTAAAAGCAGAAAGCATGTTTCCTCTGGGAAGATGCTCACTCTGTCAGAGGCACTTGGGAACAAAAACTGAAGCAGGACTTCGGCTGTGTACCCCTACCTCACACCCATGTTAGGGCCTCCACCCTCCCTGAGCAGAAGGCCACAATCTGGGAGGAATTTAAGTCACTGTCCGTTATAGTGTACACAGCTCAGGGAAAAATGGAGTTGTGTGCCTCTTTCATATGTGCAGCTGTGTGTGCTCAAACATTGTGCAGATGGGGCCAATTTCTTATCCGGTCTCTGAGGCCCTACGTGAAGAACTAGGTTTCTTGGAAACTTTAGATCTGACTTCTCTGGAGAGTAAACCAAAGTGGGAAGAAGGACGTCTTTGAGCATGCCAGGTACAAAATTCTCTGGTGATTTAGCACAACATCAATCACCTCCTTCTTTTACTTTATCGGGTTATGTGGACAAATGGGTAGTTTTTCCAAGGGTCCCAAACCCTGAAGAGTCCTCTCAAGCTGCCTACGTACAAATGGAGTTGTCAGGTTGAGGTAATTACATTTGATCTCATGTTCTGTCCCACTCAAGAATGTTAGTCAGTATGAAATTTTCATTATTCTGGAGGATATAACCCTTTTCCATGTAAAGATAAGTGTTTATATATATATATATATTATATATATATAATATATATGTATATATTTCTCTAGATTCTAATTCTCTTACCTCCCCATCCCAGAGGTAAGTCTAACTCATCCTGAAGGCAAAAGTCACTGCTCCTTTTAGGGAGAGAATTCACAGGCTTCTAAATGAACACATCTAAGGCAAAGAGGAACTTCCCCCTAGGGACATCGATGACATTATAAGGACTGTGGCAGTAGAAGCAGAGATAGGTAGGAATCAACACTGGAGAGTCAGAAAAAAAAAGATTTTAGTGGTGTACTACTAAAAATCTAGGGTCTTGGTGGCATCAAACACTAAGGTTATCACATCAGCTAGAGCAGGCTGTCAAATGGTACAGGGTTCCCTGACACCTGGATTGGCTGTTCTCTGGCAGAAGCAGAGATCAGTTGGCAATTTGGCAGGTGAGATAGTGCTGGGTGGGTGAATTCATCCTATACTTGGGCCTCCTAGTATGATTCAGTTCCTTGGCAGGATTGCTACCCCACCATTGATGATGTCTTACTCTTTTCTCTGTTGGCACAAGGACAGCAGCCTCCTTCTCTACAAAGGACTGCCAGAGGAGAAGGCCTTAACCTTATCAGGAGTTAAAGGTGGTCAGGAGCTCTGGGGGGTCCACCCAGCCCTGACTAATAGCAGAGATTATAGGGCTCCCCTTTTAAAATATGGGAGGACTAACGGTAAAAATGGCCCAGTTGGTATGGGACGCAGTACGGCAGTTCATCAGAAAATCAAAAATAGAACTATCACGTGTTCCAGCAATCCCATTTCTGGGAATTTAGCACCAGAATTGAAAGCAGAATCTTGAAGAGATGTTTGCACACTCGTGTTCACAGCAGCATTGTTTACGAGAGCCAAGAGGTAAAATAACCCAAATATCCAGCCATGGATAAATGGATGAGAAAAATGTGGGATTTGCATTTGGTGGAATATGATTCAGCCTTAGAAAGAAAGACTCTTCCGACATGAGCTACAACGTGGTTGAACCTGGAAAACGTCATGCTAAATGAAATAAGCCGGACACAGAAAAGAGAAATATAGTTATGATGCCGCATATACAAGATCTAAAGTTGTCAACCTCATAGAAACAGAAAGTAGAATGGTGGTTACTAGGAACTAGGGGAGGAGGAAATGGACAGTTGTTGTGTAATGGGTATAGAGTTTCAATTTTGCAAGATGAAAAAGTTCTGGCGACCTGTTGCCCAATAACATGAATGTACATAACACTACTGAACACCGCACTTAAAAATGGTCAAGGTAGTGGGTGGCATTCAGGCAGGTGAGATGGTGCTGGGTGAGTGAACTCATCCTATGCCTGGGCCTCACACCATGATTCATTTCCGTGGCGGCATTGCTGCTCCCCCACTGACGATGTCTTACTCCTTTCTCTGTCAGCATGAGGACAGCAAGCTCTTTCTCCTCAAAGAATTGCCAGAGGAGAAGGCCTTACCCTTGTCAGAGGTGGCTCCATCAGTTAAGTGCCTGACTCTTGATTTCAGCTCAGGTCATGATCTCAGGGTCATGAGATCAACCCTTGCCTCAGGCTCCGCGCTGGGCCCGCCGAAGCTAGCTTTAGATTCTCTCTCCCGCTCTGCCTCTCCCCTACTGCGCATGCTCACTTGCTCTCTCTCTCTCTCTTGCTTGCTCACTTGCTCAAAAAATAAATAAAATGGTCAAGATCATAAACTTTGCGTTATATGTTTCTTTACTGCAATTGAAAATAAGAATTACCAAAAATGAGACAAAATTCAGTTTATAGAAAAGGTGAGAGACTTAAGAGTGATAAAAGGCAATGAGCAAAAAACTCATGAGCAGTCTTAACAGCTTTCTGAGGTGTGCTTCCCTTTCATCCTCCTGGTACAGAAGACTTTTTGGAGAGATCAGTACATAAGGATTCCTTAGAGTGCCTGCCCTGAAAGGTAGGGAGTCTATTCAGTCAGCTTAGGTCTGGAAGCCAGCCAGCATATGAGAATTATCATAGTTGAGCTACAAGTGCTCTGTTATGTTACCCACCAAAAAAAAAAAAAGTGAATGAATGTCTAAATAAATAAAAGGTGATCCAGAACTCTCTGGCCTGTCTCCAGGATCAAGCTGGAGGAACTGCTTTAAAGAGCCCACCCTGAGTGGCTCCCCACACCTACATGATCTTGGCCCCTGCTGGGCAATACCTCAGCGGCCTGGGAAACTTGGCATGGGAATGGACAGTAATGGGTAAATGAATGGATCTTTCTCATTTGCTTTCAGTGCACTTCCAACTTCATCCTCTCAGCCTCTGCCCTGCTCCACCTCTCACGCTGTGCTAGGCCCTGCCATGCACCTGTGGCTTCCTCTGCATGCGGAAGCCCCCTGTGCCATTTTATAACAAATTGGCAGTTGCTCCCTCTCCAGGGACACCATCTGTGGGTTCCTTAAGAGCAAAGGATTTTTGACCACAAGCACAGTGCCTAGAATCCCATTGAGGCTTAATAAGTACGTGTTGCCTAATGATGACATCAGTGATTGTTCTGGATTCTCAGGCCACGAGGATGTCCTTTTGGGACACCTGTCCTTAGCAATGGAATAATTCCGATCATATTCTGGCCCCAGCATCGTGTTCCTGCTCAGAATTTCTTCAAGCTCCACCCTTGGCTTCCTGACTTGCTTCATTATCCCATCACCCGCCTCCTCCCTAGAGATGCGTGTGTGGTTTCTGTTTGACTTGTTCGGGTTAGAGTGTCCTTAGTAGTCATGTGTGGGTGTCCCTATGCCTCCTTCCCTCCTCAACTTCTCAGGGACAAAATAGCCAACCTGCATCTTCCCAAAGCATCACACACAAAGATACCAAGTCTAAGAGCCATGAGTGCTTGAAAAGAGTCTGACATGTCCCAACAGTGCGATCGACACCTCCACCGCCATGTCCCACCAGGATCCCCAAAGGTGAATTCATCATCACTTCTCCAACAACCTGCTCATTTGCCTGAATTCCTTGAGGGGTGGTTGCTAATATGATTTTTGTTTGTTCTGAGAGAAGCTGCCTTTCTTGATAGCACCAAACATGATCCCACTTTTAAGACGTGGGATCTCTCCTGGGATCTTTGGCCCTGCTTTCTTCACGCTCGCCCCCTCCCCACCCCATCAAAACTACAGGCAGTGACTCATATCAATCATGTTTCACAACGTTTTCTGAGTAACCCCCTCCTTCACTACACCCTCACTGTCCTCACCCTAAAGCAATTGGCACCTAAGCCAGGGACTTTATATGCCAGTTTCCATCTATTAGAGTGGCTGTCCAGATAGAACTGGGTTTCGAAAAGATGTTGACGCCTTGACTGCCATCAGCAGAGGAGAACACAGTATTTTAATCAACTGAAGGTCTCTGTTCTGAGTATAGTTGCAGGGAGCTGTGGTCCAAGTGCTGAGATTTCTTCATCTCTGACCAAGATAAGTATGATAGTCTTTTTTCTCCCTGATTCTTTATTCAGGGCATCCTACACCCTGACCCAAAGTTGACTCTTTTAATTGGCACTATGGCAACTTGCTCCCTAAAAAAAAATGATGCTCAGTTGTCTACGCCATCTGTTAAGCTTTCTAGCAACTCTCAAGAGTCTCTAATGCCTTCCACCTTTGGGCTCATTCATGCCTAGGAGCTGAGCTGGTCTAGATTACGACAGGAAGTATATCAGCTACCTCAGCCCCTCCAGATACGGGGTCTGGAGTTAATCGTGGCTGCCCACAGACCTGGTATCTGCTCCACCTAGCACAAGTCCTGGGTGCCAACTTAGCCTCCAGGTCACACCACTCTTTATCTTTTTTCCACTTCCCTTTTCCCCATACCCTCAGACATACTGGTCCAAGGGTGGTTCTGAGCTGCTGCCACAGGTTACCTGGTTGTTCTTAACATTTTGCTTTGAACATAGCCTGCGGATATAGGCTCCCAGGAATTGAAGACTGGCTAGGTTTTCTACTCCCAGTCCAATCTGGGTTCTGGCCAGAAGTGAGCAGATTGTCCAGAATGACATGCGGGATTATGGGAAGCTTCTGTTACCAGGTCAAACCCATCAGACTATCCCTTTCCTACTATTAGCACAGCATGGTCCCTGTACAAGACCGCCATGTACTCTGGATACTCGGCCTGGGGAAGCCAACAAGTTCCCTACTCGCCTGGTTCAGTGCTTTCCTTTTCCCAGCAGGCCTAGCATGTCCTGTGCCTGAACAGAATAATTATAAAAGTATCATTTATCGAGCACTTGCTATGTGCCAAGCCTTTGATCAACACTTTGTACATATTATGTCACCACATCTTCACAAGGGTCTATGAAACACGTAAGAAGAGCTAGGGTTTGAGCGTAGAGTTGTTGGAATCTAAGGCTTATGCTTTTAATCACTGTGCTAGAGATTGCAAACTAGTAGCTCATCGTGAAATGTTGACCGTGGCTATATTTGGTCACTGCAGGTTTTTTTTGTTGGCTTATTTATTTATAGCCAATACTTAAAAAAATCAGGAGATGTCACACAAAAATTCAGATGTATGACTTCTCTTTGCAAAATTGGAAGGTCTGGAAACATAGATTCCATGTCCTCTAAGACAAAATCAAATACAGCTGAGTAAAGTCGGCTTTTCACATGGAGAGGGAGCTCATCAGTTTGCCTCTGTCTCACTCTTCCTTGTGGCAGTACTGCTCAGACGTTACTATCCGTCAGAACCATCTGGAGATTGCTGGGCCCCACCCCAGAGTTTTTGATTTGGTAGGTGGGGGTAGGGCCTGGGAATTTGACTTCTTACAACTCCAGTATCGATTGCCATTTCTCATCCCATGGGTGCTGTTCCTATTTTTATTTTCAAGCCCCCCACCTGCTGCTTCTACCTCGGTGTCCCCTGTGGACATTTGAGTTTGCATCTCAAGCACTAATCGGTTACACCAACACTAAGGGATCAGGGCCCTCTCCTCTGTCCCTCAGGTCAATCTTAAAGCTCATGTGGACTTCTCACTGCTCTAACTTCTTCTTTCAACTCTTACAAAAAACATAATACAACTTCTTTATTTAATTTCACAAAGGCAGCAGCAGATTTAATAAATAGCCCCAAAACGGGCGTGTCTCTATAAAGCTCCTTCCCCTGAGCTGGAAGGCACAAGCAGAAAAAAAGACGTCCTGTGTGTACAGAAGAGAAGAGCTTCTGCTACCGTAGTCCTTTGACAGCTCAGATTTTGAAGCTGCGGAATCCACACGGAGCAGCAGCTCCATCTCTGCTGGCCTTGCTAAATTCACTTCTAGCCTCCGCAAGCTCTCTTCCCCGGTTATAGAAAGTCAATCGAGGAGAAATCTGTTCAGGCAGTGATGCAGTAAACATTGTGCAGCAGTTCAAAAACTGCTCATTAGGTTTTCACTCTGCCTGGAAGGCCCTCTTATAATCTTCCAGACGGATCTCAGAGGCCACTTAGTCACAGTGCCCTTCTCGGTTAGCCTCAGCAGAAAGAACCCCTTGTCTCTGAACTCCTTCTCATGGCCATTTCTATGACACTTAGCCCACAATTGCCCGAAATGTAAAATAATTATGTTGTCACTTATCTCAACTATGTGATGCTAAATTCTTTGGGAGCATAAGATGAGACCTCTGTAACTTTGCAGCCCGAGTTCTACCCGGTAGAGCGCTGTGCTTGTAGGTGACACTAAGGTCAGACTTCTGAGCATTCAGATGAAGAGAGGGCCTCACACACTGTGCCATGGAAAGGGTAGAGAGCAGAGCAGAGGTTCAAGGAGATGCGGGGCCCCCTGAAGTTCTCAGTTGTTCTGGAAGGGCCTGTTACATTTCTAGCTCTAACTTGAGCGCTACTGCAAATAGTAAGAAACGATGAGCTCTGGCATGATAAAACTGGCAAGACCAACACACATAACAAAAGCTGAGAACGCTTTACGATGTGAGTGCTAACCTATGTGAGAAAGAAGAAAAAAGAGAAATGAGAGAAAATGAGATAAAAAGTTGAGAAAAGAGCATAGAGTGAGCAAAAAAAATAGAGAACACTGGAGAGAACGGATCATCTCTTTCCAGATGTACATCTGAGCCAGATACTTAAGTAAGGGGGGTATTTTCCATCTTCTACTGCCAAGGTCATGAAGATTTTCTCATGTCACCTTCTAAAGGTTGTATTATTTTACTTTTCACACTTAGATGTAAAATCCATCTAGAACTGATTTTTGCGAATGGCGTGCGGCAGAGGTCAGGGTTCCTCTCTGAGGTATGGCTGTGCAATTGAAAAAAGCTTTCCCTCTCCTACTGTACTACTATGTACCTTTATTGTGGAAATGGTCGTCAAGCATGATTAAGTTGATTTTTGGACTCTATTCCTTCATTTATTTTTCTATCCCTGCCTCAGCACAACAGTTTTTTGTATTTTGTTTTTTAAATAACTCGCTTTGTACTACCTAGATATTTACTGGCTAAACTCCTCTAACTTGATATTCCTAAGTTTGTCTTTTGCTATTCTTGGGCCAGTGTGTTTCCATTTAAAATTTTTAGAATCTGCGTGTCCGTTTCTACAAAAAGGTCTTCTGGAATTTTGATTTGGATTTTTATCAAATGCCAAGGTTAATTTAGGGGAAATCGACAATTTTACTCTATGCAGTGGTCTGATCTCAAACTGACACATCCTTCCGCTTGCTTAGATCTTCTTTATTTCTTTCAGTAGTGTTTTATAATTTTATCTGCTGATATCTTACACATTTGAAAATTTTTGATTTGTTCCTAGATATTTAAAGTTTTTGATTCTAATTTTACTTATATAAGTTAAAATTTTCATTTTCCAATTTTATCTCATGAAGATATAGAAATATAATTAAGTTTTTTATGTTGATATTGTATCCAGCGACCTTGCTAAATTCACCTATTTATTCTAATATTGTATCCTTTAAATTTCTATGCATACAATTATGTCACCGTGAAAAATGACAGTTTTACTTCGTCCTTTCCAATTTTTACATCCTTTCCCCCCCTTATATTATTGCACTGGCTGGAACCTCAAGTACAGCATTAAATATACATAGTTAAAATAGTCATCTTTGCCTCATTCCTGATCTCAGGAAGGCTTTTTGAAAGTAATTTTACTATTATGTATAAAGTTTCATGTAGGTTTTAAAACATACATGCTTTTTGAGGTCAAGGAAGTCCCTCTATTCTTGGTTTGCCAAAAAAAAATTTTTTTAAATCATGATTGGATATTAAATTTTACCAAATTCTGATTTGTAACTAGCAATGTAATCACATGATTTTTCTTCATTATTCCACTAACGTGGTTAATTTCATTGATTTATTTTCTAATTTTCTCAAACTTACAAAAAAAACCCACTATTTTTTCCTTATAGGGTCCTCCTGAATTTTTGGCATGAGGGTTTGATGATCTCATAAAACTAGTTGGGAAGTGTCAGCTATTTTTTCCATTCTTTGGAAATGTTTATGTATGATTGGTATTATGTCTTAGATATTTGGAAGAATTCACTTCTGCAGCCATGTGAGTCTAGAGTTTTCTTCATGGAAAAGTCTTTGAATACAAACACAGTTTCTTTAATAAATATAAGATTTTCTATAATACTTTAATGTATTTTTCAGTGAATTTTTCCATTTATTTAAATTTTCAAATGTACTGGCAAACACTTCTTCACAAATACTCTCATCTTTGTAAGATCTGTATAATCTGTAGTGATGGTCCCTATTTTATACCCTTTATTGATGTGTTTCCTCATTTTTCTGGCTTAACAGTCAATCAATTTCATCAATATTTTTAAAGAACAAACTTTGGCTTTGTTGACTTTCCCTATTATAAGTTTGTTTTCTGTATCATTGATTTCTACTTTTTATTATTGCCTTCTTTCTATTTTCTTTGGGTTTAATTTGCTGTTGCTTGTCTAGCTACTTGAGTTAAAAACTCAAATCTTTTTTCTTTACTAATGTATTTAAAGACAGATTTTTTTTTTCTGAGTACTACGAAAGCTATGTGATAGACTGCAAAACCTACCACAATTTTTTTCCTATCGCTGTCAGCATGACCTATTATTGTAATAGAATTTAGCGATTTTTTCCATCAAGAGGTATTTTCCACCCTTGAGTCTAGGTTTGGCCATGTGACTTGCTTTAGTCAAGAGATATTAGCAAATATAAAACAAACAGAGACTTGGAAAGCTTTTAAGCATTTGAGTTTGTCTTTTCTTGTTGTACTTGGAAACTTGAGAACACCATGTGAATGAGAGCAAGCTAGTTTGCTAGAGGGTAAGAGGCCACATAGAAAAGAACTAAGGTATCCAGGCTAAAAGCCCACCAACTGCCAAATAATGTAAGGTCATTCTAGATCTTCCATTTTCCCCAACTTCTGTGTGATCATAGATGCAAGGCAGTCCAACATTATCAGTTGAGCCAGAACAGGAGAACCAAACCACCCAGTCAACCCATAGAATCTTGATATAAATAAACTGTTTGTCTTTAAGCCACTAAATTTTGTAATGATTTGTTACACAGCAGAAGCTAGCCGAAACAGGCCCTAACCTGATCATTAGTGTGAAATATGTTCCCATTCTCATTTAGTTCAAAACATTTTCTAATTTTCATGGTGCTTTCTAATTTAGATCAATGAAATGCTTAGAAGTTTATTGTTTAATTTTCAAAAGTTGGAGACTTTATTAGTGATATTGTTGTCACTGGTTTCTAGCTTTATTCCTCTAAGGCCAGAGAATGTAATCTGTAGTTTTTTTAGTCCTTTCAGATTTATTGAGACTTGCATTATGGCCCAGCAAGTAGTCAATTTTAACAAATAGGTTTTTTTTAAGATTTATTTATTTATTTATGATAGACACAGAGAGAGAGAGAGACAGAGAGACAGAGAGACAGAGAGGCAGAGACACAGGAGGAGGGAGAAGCAGGCTCCATGCCTGGAGCCCGACACGGGACTCGATCCCGAGACTCCAGGATCGTACCCTGGGCCAAAGGCAGGCGCTAAACCGCTGAGCCACCCAGGGATCCCTTAACATATAGTTTTAATTTTATACTTGAAATTTTCTAAGAAAGATCAGGGTAAAGTGATCAGGATTAGTCTGACACATGTTACTTATAAATTGCTGAAATGAAATTCTCCTGTCTGTAACATTTAATGTCTTTCAAAGAAAATATATAATCATTGTGAAACTTAAAAAAACATTTTATAAGCATGATTTGACCACACTGACTGGGACAGAGAGTGGGTATAGGGTGGTAGTCACAAAAGTATGTTTTTAACACAAAAGTATGTATTTGCAGTGCAGTGTTGACTCATTGTCCTTCCAAATAATCTTGCCTTAATGTAAATGGATGAGACTGCTAGCCCAAGGGAAGCTTTTTTGATAATAAAACTCCTTTAATGCCTTTATTTTAGAAGTTTTGGACCATTCTACCAAACTCTATAAAATATGTCAGATCATAGTTACCTTGAGGCTGATGTCAGTCACAGATGTCAACAGCAAGGAGTGAATTTGGAATGATTTATCCTTGAAAGCCTTAGGAAACTCTTTTGGTCAAGTTTTAATTTTTCTTATTTCTTTAACCTTCAAAGAATAGATAGGCTATTTATGGCCATTAACTATCTGGTAATTCAATTAGTTTATAATCTTTAATAATTCTAATACTATAAACTTTTTTTAATATTTAGTCTCTAAGTGGCTATGGGTACAGTGCCATAGGTCTTTTATGCATCCGTAAAACTTCCAGCAAGTTATTTAAAATAGGCACAAGAAGCTACAGAATTAAATGCTTTAAATTTGTGATTTGTATATGCTGATTCTACTTCAATGTATTTATAATAAGAAAACAATCGTATGTGCATAAATATACGTAGAGAGAAATCTGTTTTTTAACCCTGTTTATAATAGCAAAATATTGGCAACAATATTAAAGAACTTAAAATGAGACATCCAACAACAGGGCATTGTATTTTCAAAGTGTCACATCCACAGGACTGAATTATATGCCACTACTTAAAAATATTTTAGGGGAATTTTTAGTGACATAGCAATCTGTAAAGCAGGGGGGGGGGAATCATTTTTACCTTTTTTTTTACAATAAATTTATTTTTTATTGGTGTTCAATTTGCCAACATACAGAATAACACCCAGTGCTCATCCTGTCAAGTGCCCACCTCAGTGTCCGCCACCCAGTCACTCCCACCCCCCGCCCTCCTCCCCTTCCACCACCCCTAGTTCATGACTCCTAACTCTTTTTTTTTTTTTTTTTTAAACCATTTTTAAAGAGCTACTAGGATTTTGAATCGTTGGTTCAGGGGAAGGGTAGGATTCCCTTCGGAGTGAGACCTCACTATTGGTTTAGGAGAACACCTGAAAAGGCGTGCCTCACTTTGAATGGTGTAGCCTCCCCATCTCTCCTCCACCTCCAACCTAACCCAGAGAGAAGACCTGTAGACAATGAAGAGTTCTATCCCACTACTTTAAAAAGCAAAGGGATTTGGGAGTGCACCTTTGGCAGCTCCTGAGTAGCAGTAGGAGAGGGTTTAGATTAATACAGGAAAAGGGGAGCAGAACTGGGGGAGGCCACCACACGGCAGCAGGTGGGGCCTGGGGAAAAAGTTGGCCAGGGTCAACTTTCCTGTGGGATGGTCATGACCAATGGACTTTGGGACACAGATGTTTATTACAAAATCATAGGTAGCTTTCTGGGGAGGGCCGAGAACCACATGCCATTTGTTCACTTGTTAACTGAAGGACGACCAAAAAAACTACAAATGGAAGAATGTGCTTCTCCTGTTACCTCTGGCTCTCTCTTCACCTTGGGCCCCGTGAGAACCCCAGGCAAGCAAGGCGTAACTTCTAAGCTACCTCAGCTCTTGCCTGGCCTGAATCCTTTTCTTTCCTCCTTCTCATCATCTGCTCCTTATCTTACATCTCCATTTATTTGTATCCCTTCTGGACACATGAAATTTCCTGGCCCTAAGGCTTTCACACCAACTTCAGAGATGTTTGTCTTTCTATCTGCAGACACTCAAGTTCCACAAAATGTAGTATTTTGCCTGTGTATGGTACCTCCTTTTACTTTTTTTTTTTATTTCTCTCTCCCTCTCTTGCTTGTGTTCATGTTCTAGCTGGGGGAACAGTATCCTGTGCTCTGGCTTTTGGCTGGGAGGCTGGGAACAGCCCCCAAGTTAGATCCATCCAAAAAAAAAAAAGACTCCTTCAGGAGTTACATAGTCTATACTTCCGGCCTAGCACCATCGAATATTCCCCTGGCTGCAATCCTTCATGGAGGTCTCATGAGCACAGGGCACACTGTGATCCAAAATGATTCTTGAATGAGTCCTTAAAATCAGAGTCTGACTGAAGGGAGAGCAGCTTCCTTCCCTTCCTTTCCCCTTTGGCCTTCACTGTGGCTGGTTGTACTTGGGCTGTAGACACTCCTTGTGCTATTGCCATTGCTCTGGAAACTTCCAGCTGCTGCTGGGCCTGAGAGAGAATGCTGGCACATGTCAGTGATAAACGTCTATGGTTAGACACAAGAAGAGATGCAGAGAAGGCATGTTGTGTATTTTTTTCTTTGGAAAAAAGTCTTATTTATTATTTTTTAAAAAGTATTTATAAAAGATTTTATTTGACAGAGAGACAGCATGAGTGGGGAAAGGGGGTTCCAGAGAGAGAGGCAGGAATGGACTCCCCACTGAGTGCAGAGCCCCACATGGGGCTCAGTCTCAGGACCCTGAGATCACGACCCGAGTCAAAGTCAGATTCTTAACCGACTGAGCCACCCAGGTGCCCCTATATATTTTTTTTAATTAGCTGGTAATTAATTTTATTTATTGAAGTGGAGTTGACATACAACGTTACATTGGTTTAGGTGGACAACATAGTGATGGGAGGAGTTGATTGATTGGATGTTGTGCTCCCCACAAGTGCAGCTCCGTCTGTCACCCCGCACCACTGTTACAATACCACTGACAATATTTCCGATGCTCTGCCTTTCATGTTATGTATTTTTTCGATCATCCTTTGTTGTAAGACATCATAGTCACCCCTTTACCACCACTTTGTTTTCAAACAAGAATGTTTTAGTTATCAGAAAGGGAGACAGAACATGAAAGACTTCTAACTCTGGGAAACGAACTAGGGGTGATGGAAGGGGAGGTGGGCGGGAGGTGGGGGTGACTGGGTGACGGGCACTGAGGTGGGCATTTGACGGAATGAGCGCTGGGTATTATTCTGTATGTTGACAAATTGAACACCAATAAAAAATAAATTTATTTAATAAAAATAAAATAAAATAAAATAAAAAATAAAAAAAGAGAATGTTTTAGTTAACATATGTGGATAGTGTCCTTGCCAGCTGAAGCCTTTGGAAATGGAAAATGGGGTTCTTTCATGATATAACCTCGGTATCAATTCCCACCGTGCTCTGTCTTTTGGGATCCCACTTCCTTTTCGGGTTTTGTGTTGTGTTTTCTTGCTGGATTCTGCTTGATGTCTTTTAATGATTTTTATCATTGACTTTCTGATTACAATTCTGCATGCTGCCCTGCTTTTCAGCTCTCTTTCTTTAAATGTAGTTCAGACACATCCCCAAGTCCCCAAACAACAAACCAGAGTAAATATCCTGTAACTGATAATTCACTTTAGAAAAATCAATTGTTGTATAAAGGGCAATTCCCCCCTGAGAGCCTCATTTAAATGAGATCTGAATATACGCTTCTCGGGATGTAATGGCGTCACCCTGATAATGGCAGCACACCACCTTGGTGGTTTCTACCCAACACTTTGACCTGTTATTGCTTTGAGATTTTCCATAGCGGAAGCTGTCCCTCTCAGGCACATGGAGAACTTGGAAATTGTTCTCATTTGCCAGGGAATCTGCTGGTAGCTGGCATTTTATGTATCAAATTCAGTTTCTAGGTCTTAACTATCATCTTTAGGCTTGCTGTTGCCTTTGTACAGGTAATCTAACAAGAGAGGGTTTCAAACGCTTTATGGACCATGGCTTGATTACACTGCTAACAAAGAGTTCAAGAGTGTATTACATTATTGATAATTAATTTTCTTCCAGTAATAGATAAGCACCTATTATACAGCAGACAATGGCCTAAGCACTGGGGCCAAGACCAGCTACCTAATTTGTGGAGGCCAGTGCAAAACAAAAATGGAGGGTTTCTTACTTGAAAATTATCAAAACTTTAGCAATAATTATTTTAAGAATTTAATATTCTCATGGCAGGACGTTAGACCCAGTGCAGGGCTGTTCTAAGCTCTGAGCCCCATGTAACTGCACAGGCCACAAGCCTAAGAAGTAGGCCTCGACTGGGGCCTGTAAAGTTGTAATGTCCCTGACCTCAAGAGATCAAATAAGTGAGAACTAGTCAAGTCTCTAGGAGGGATGCAGAGTGCTCTAGAATTCATTTATGCGGAGTTTGAAAGCAGCCACTTAGCTATGGAGCTGACACTTTATAATTGAGAGACTAAATGCTGATGGGTGTTACCTGGATCTGTTTTTTTTTTGTTTTGTTTTGTTTTTGTTTTTGGTTTTTTTTTTTTTTTAACTGCTTAACAAAATCCACAGACCTAAAATTGCCTGAGGCCTTATTTCCACTGTCAGCCAAATTAGTCTTTCTCACCTGTCAGGCAATTCTTCCTATAAAATAGGTTTAATCTGAAAATCCTACTGAAAGTCTTAAGGACCATCTCCTTTGCTCCACTACTGGGCCTTGGAAAGTGAGGTGGTCTCTAGGAGCTTGGGGAAGAATAGGGCTGTTCCCTCTTCATCGATAGACCAGGTGTGTCTTCTGACAGGGCCCCAACTTGGTGACAAATTGTAGGAGAGATGGGTAAAATGAAGCATTGGGCACCCTTTCTGATAGTCCAAGTCAGTCTCCAGCCTTGGCTCCTCCAGGGGACCCACCATGAGGGACATGAGAATCACAGGAGAAGGTGCAAGTGTTGAGTTGAAATCTCAATTCCGTCTGAAAATCCATCTGAAAATCACATGACCCGGCCTTGTTATACATAAGTGCTACCATTTACTGAGTGCTTCGTCTGGGCCAGGCATCGTGCCAACCTGCCTCACTGCAGTTGCTCTCTACAAAGACTCTCATCATATTCATTCACACAGGGAGAAACAGGCAGCAAAGCAAAGCAGCCTTACCCAGCTCGCGTGCGCCTGAAGCTGGATGCAAGCCCAGGTGTCTGTGCCTCAAAGGCCCCAGCTCTTTCCCACCACGCAGTGCTGTCTGCCCTCCCAGTTGAAGAGCCTGGAGTGCAGGGATTAAATCCCACACACCAGGAAGGGGCCCCCACTCAGTTCCCAAAGAGGTGGGAAAGCAGTTCCCAGGAACCTACTCTGTTGTTGTCTTTCCCAATACAGTACACATTCCAGATGGGACATTGAAGAGAGAGGTGTTAGTTGCCTTCATCTGTGAAGTGGAGCATCATTAAGGGTACAGAGAGCTGAAAGGAGACAGGCTGGCCCTGGTGGCAGAGCCTGGTGACAGTTCCCAAGGAGCCTCCACAGAGAGCTGGGGAGATGAGTCAGCTGGTGAGCACGGCCGAAGGATGTGGAGATGGCAATGCTTGCTTGCCCAATGGTAGCCTTGCAATGTGCTGAGGGCAGTAGAAAGCCTGGCCAGTGAGAAAGAGAGAGAGAATGATTAATTGTATTATCCAACTTTCATGCACTTACATGGAATTTTGGAATCAGAACATGTAGCATGAATTAATTTCCATTTCACCATACATGTGCATATTGTGTTTATAGTTTAGGGTTTTAAAAAATGTGTAGTATAAATTATATAGGATATGATGGGTGTCAAAGTCTCATCTGTGCTTAGAATCTCCAATGGCCCTCATCTAGCCTGAGCATCTGGCACACATCCTATCCCATTATTCATCCACTTCATGCAAGATCCCTCCCTGGACTGTCCTTGCACCTAAAATCCCACAAATACAGACCCCACTTGGGAAGGGTAAGGACTTTTTGCCACTACCTCTAGGATGACTATAGTCATAGTTAACAGTAGTTAACCCAGGTTAGGGGATCATAGTAGATATCAGTATTTTCAAGATAGAGGATGAGGACCTGGGGCCACAGGAGCTGATGATGTGAAAGGTCCTAAAATGGGGCTGTAAGTGGCATGCCCCTCTCCGTTGTCCAGAGTTGAACTTACTCAATCACTTCCATCCTCCAGTTTAAACACCTTTTCCTTAATTCTACAAAATCCACCCATGAACTCTCCCCTTACCCCCATATAAAATGTAGACCCCAACTGACTGCAGAGACTTAACTCTGGATCTGCATCTGTGCTCCCTCCCATACACCACAAGAAGGCCAGTGAATATGTATTAAAAGTTACCATTTCATGGAGATGCAGAAGACCTCTTGGCTATGACAAGGTAATTCTGAAAGGATAATAACAATGTCCTTTATTTTTATACTGGCCTGTATTTGTTAAGAACTTGACATATAGTAAGTCATCGATTCTCACAAAAACTATCCGAAGGGAACACTCATAACCTCATTTACAGATAGGTAAGCTGAGAAACGTAGAGGCTAAATAATAAACCATGTCCCACAGTGAGTGTGGCTGCCAGGTCCCTGGTCTGAGCTCTCCATGACTCACTCATCCCCCGGACCCTCTATGGTGCTGTCACTTTGAAACATGTTTTCAAATTCATTGTCTTAGTAATTCTTGATATAGCCCAACCGGGGAAGAATTACTAACCCCATTCCACAGAAAAAGACACTGAGCCTCAGAGTTTTGAGGCTTACTTACTCTTCTTTGTAAGGCACATTTTAATTTCAGTCTTGCTGTGGAACATTCCTGATGAGGAGTGAATGGGGAAGGGAGCGGTCCATGAATTTGAAGGAGGAGGACAATATGGGACACTGAGAAATCTTAGAGGAATCATTCCTTACCTCCTTCCCTCTACCCCTTCAGCAAGGGGGAAATAAAACTTAATCATCTGTCCTGAAGAGCTGTTTTCAACTCAAGTGAGCAAGGCTGGCCCCTTGGGAGTAGCCAACTCTCTCGTGGAATATACAGAATTAATGAAAAGGTATTTAAATGAGAGGATAGAGAGATAATGAGAAGGAAAATGCCGTCAGTTCGACCTGGCCTTGAGCTCTGTACCTTGCCTCGCAGAAAACCTACATACGTATTTTTTGAATTGGATTGAATCTAATTCTTTGGTGTGTATTTTTCTCTTGAGCAATCTACTGCCAATTCAAAAGTAAAAGAAACAGCCTGCTTTCTAAATATTTAGGCTTTTGCAAGAGTTAAGGTCCTTCAGACTCCTATAATTACCCTCACATGATTGCTCCATATCAATTGAGTGTCCAGATTGAAAATGAAATAAATGTTTACCAAAAACCCATTTACCTGTCAACTTCAACAATGAGTCTGGGATGAGAAACAATATTCTCTGAGCCGAGGGGTGTAATTTCACCACCTGATGCCATTGTCAATGTCCCATCAATTTAAAATCAATACACTTCCATCGGTTCCCTAGACCCTCATACCTTAACCTTTGGATGGCAAATGGGCCCTTCCTGTTCTAGAGACCTTCAGGTCTAGTATGGCTTTGCCTTTTTCATATAATCAGCAAAGCTCAAACTGCTTCCTGATTGAAGAAAATTGCTCAGAAGCTCCTGGCAAATGATTGGAAAGTGTTTTCCAGTTTCTAACAACGACCTCGGAAAGTGTATGCAATGGGAGAAGGCCAGGCTCTCAGCGGCTCTGCAAACCTCTGTGGTTCTTTGCTTCATTTTCCTGTTTTATGATTTTTATTTTTCCTGTGTTGTAGTGACCTGAAGTGAGTGGGACCTCTATCTCCTTCCCTAAAGGACAGAGTGACCCCATGGGGAAGCTCCTTTTAGCACAAACCTTGCAAGACAGGCCCCTGGCTCCACTGCCCAGGCTTGGCCCTAGCTTCTGCTGTTCCAGGATGTCTTGAGATTTTGCTATGTTCTTGCTGGAGTACAGGTGGGCTTGTCCTCACACTGGGTAAATCTTTTTTTTTTTTAATTTTTATTTATTTATGATAGTCACACACACAGAGAGAGAGAGAGAGAGAGGCAGAGACACAGGCAGAGGGAGAAGCAGGCTCCATGCACCGGGAGCCTGACGTGGGATTCGATCCCGGGTCTCCAGGATCGCGCACCCTGGGCCAAAGGCAGGCGCTAAACTGCTGCGCCACCCAGGGATCCCCACACTGGGTAAATCTTAGGCCAGTTGGTTCTTCCATCTATCTCCTCCTATACATGCCATTTTGCAAAATTCTTCCTAATTGCACTCTTGTTGGTAGCACTTTTCACTCTTTCAGGTTAAAAGTTTCTTTTTAAAAAAACTTAGCCTAAAATATGTACTGGGCCTTCCCATAGGAACTTAAGAAGAAAGGGAGTAGCAAAATGTGCAACCTCCAATCGCCATTTTAGAATGGAAGTCTTGACATTCTTTTCAAAAACAATTACTAATACAATTTATAGTCCTGTTTATGGCATAAGAGTAAAAGCCCATGAAACTACTCAGCACTGTAGGAAATGAATGGTTTATTAAACTGTTGACTGTGCTCTAATCCTGGCTTCAGAATGATTAACTAACAAATCTATCATCTGGAGGAAAGCTGGCTTGGCAGAGATGAATTCCTAAACCATTCTTATTTGGGGGTATTGTTTGGTTTTTATTTAGAAGGACTTCCAGAAATGTTAAGAAACATTATATGTGTTTGTTTTTTAATTGAAACAGAAATAATCTGCATTTTACACATGACTATAGATCCACTCTATACATTTTAACTGATTTTGAATTTTTTCAATGGTGAAAAGGATCAGAATTCCTGCAAGGGGCTCTGAGGGCTCTTCATCAGTAGCAAGAGGAAGGCAGACATATCAGTTAAGATTCAACTGATGGCAGGTACCAGAAATCAACCTCAGGTAACTTAAGATCAAATGAATTTATTATAAGACTATGAGAGGGAGAGACACCCTCCTAGAATCTACAGATCCAGGTAAAACTAAAGAAGGTTATCACTTACCATAGAATCACCTGCCAATTACAGAGAAATAAGTATAATGGACTTCTTCCCGACTCAGGCAACTGGAAGTCGGGGGTAGGAAGGTTTCTCAGGCTGGTCAGTGATGTTATCACATCTCTTTTGGCTCCCTGCCTGCCGTTCGTGCTACCAGCTTCATCCTTCCCCTGGGTCACATGGTCACCAGAGAGCTGCCAGCAACCTATGAACGTACATCCTCCTTGTCCTAGCCAGGCCTCCCCCAAAAATTCATGGGCCAATTTTTATTGCAGTGTGATTTGGGGAAGCAGGAGAAGGAAGAAAGGGGATTAAGTAGGGAAGGGGCAAAAGCAAGTACAATGGGGAGCCTTCAGAAAGTTTGCACCAGCTCCTGTATCTCAGGGTCAGCTGTGTGGATGTGGAGACAGAGAAGAATTTATCCATCAGCGATGTCCTGGTCCCTGTTCTTCTGCTGACCGGAGATATTCCCTTGGGACTTATGTCCCCTTCCCTTCCTAGTTCTGTCCCTAGGCTTCTTCAGGCAATTCCTGGGAAAGCTGCAGCTCCCAAGGGACAAAATGAAGCCAGGGGACAGACTCAGCAATCTCTCTGGGAAGCGGCACTGCTGCGTGCCTTCTCCATCTCTAGAGATAGCAATGGCTGTGACTATGTGCCCATAGTCTTGGGTACAACAGGCTCTTTCTGGGGCCTTGATGATCTGTAAGCAAGGCAGGTGCATGGATCTGATATGGCACAGAAACTGAGTCCAGTACATCTTCCCCATCTAGGGTGAGGATTTCTTCCAGAAGCTGCTCCAGAAAATGTAAGGAAGCTTGGCTCCTTGAATCCTTCAACAATTACCTTCCTCTATTTCATTTCTGTATCTGCTTGGTGTTCCCACCTATCTCTAAGCCAACACCTTTGCCCAGGGATTAGTATTCTGACAAACTGAGGCCATAATAATATAACTCTGGACTTAAAGCATTTCCAAGGGATGCTTGGAATAACTGTGGATATCAAAGTAAAAACTGAAGGGTTACCAAAAGAAGGAAAAAATAAATGTTGAGAAGATAATCATAATGTTCACTGCAAGAAAATTCTTGGAAACAGGAGCCAGAAAGGATAAGAAGACTGTTTCTCCCCCATATACATCTGTTTCATTTTTCTCATTCTAAGGAGAACTTAGTGTCCAGAGCATAAAATGTGACATAAAAGTTTAATTGTTCCAAATCTAGCCACAGTCGAAGAGTCTGATTCTTTTCTTTGCATCTGGTTGACCCAACTTTAGCCCCATGTCTCTCCTGGACCAGTCTGCCTATAGCCTGGGAACTAGTTCACAAGCAATGGGCTCAATAGAAGCCCCTTACCGCAAGACAGCCATGTGGATGGGAGTATGATGTTGAGAGAACAAAGTAATAGTCATAGAAGCTCTTGATAGGGGCATTTTCATATATTTTAAGATTAAATTAAACCATGTATCTGCCTCTAAATCAGCATATTACCTAAACATGGTATCTCTGACCCTATTCAAACTTTCTTGGGGTTAATGAAATGTGGCCAATATCCTTAGACTCTTACTGGGCAATATTCTCTCTAGCTGCTACAATATTTCCTATTTCCATTCCATGGATGGCGACAAAGCTTCTACTCCATTCCGGAAGATATTTAACTTCAAATTCTAGTCGTGGAAGTCTCCTTGCTTGGAACATCCAGGAACAGATTACTCTCAGCCCGAGTAGTCAACTGATTGCATAACTGTAGGCATACCATCTTAAAAATATATTCCACTGGTTTTAAGTATGTATTCAAGTGCCATTTTCCAAGTAAAGAGATGATATACTACTGGCAGTAAAACTGCCAACCAGAAACACTCTGAGCCATGTCGTATTCATGCAGGTAGGAATAGTAGTCATATAAGCTAGTAGAGAGGGATAAGAAGTTCACAGTGGCTCATTATGGACATGAAGCAGGAGTAAAAAATACTCTTGAGAACTAATCCAAGAACAGAGGAATAAAAAATAAATTGTGGTGAATTAATGGATAAGCAAACTCTAGAATATCACCACAATGGAGTATTATTCAGCAATGAAAAGTAAAGAGCTATCAAACCACTAAAAGACATAGAGGAAACTTGAGTACATGTTGCTAAGTGAAAGAAGCCAGTTGGAAAAGGCTACATACCATATGATTCCAACTCTATGACAGTCTGGAAGAGGCAAACCTATAGAGATGATAAAAAGACCAGTGGTCACCAGGGATTTGGGAGAAAAGAGGGATAAATAGGTGGATCATGGGGATCTTTAGGGCAGCAAAACCCTTCGGTATATAATGGCAGAAATATCACAGTGAACAATTGTCAAAGCCTTTAGAACTATACAACACAAAGAGTGCACCCTAATATAAATTATAAACTCCTGGTAATAGTGTATCAATATTGGTTCATCAATGATAAGAAGTGTATCATACTAATGCAAAATGTTGATTATAGGGGAAACTGTGCAGAGGGAAGGGATAAGGATTTGAGGGGAACTCTCTATTTTCTACTCAATTTTCCTGTAAGTCTCAAACTACTCTAAAAAGTAAAGTTTATCCAAGGAAGGAAGGAAGGAAGGAAGGAAGGAAGAAAGGAAGGAAAGGAAAGGGGAAGGAAGGGGGAAGGGAAGGGGCAAGGGGAAGGGGAAGGGAAGGGAAGGGAAGGGAAGGGAAGGGAAGGGGCAAAGGGAAGGGAAGAGAAGGGGAGGGAAGGGAAGGGACGGGGGTAGGGAAGGGAGGGAGGAAGGAAGAAAGGGGAGATGGAAGGATGGGACTAGGGAAGAGCAAATGCCCATTGTTTGGACTTGAGGGAAAGAAAAGGGCCAAGCATGTCCAGCCCTCAGCCACATCTTCCTTGGAGCTCTAGGAGGAAGACTTGTGTTTGTAGCTCTCACATCTTGGGAGCCACATCCTCTGCGAGTCACAGGCCTCTTCTGTGGGCGTGGGCTACTTTTCTATCTTTCTGTCTTTCTGTGATTATCACCCTGGTGCAGCTGGACTGCTCTAGGAGAGGACGCGTCACTCCAGTTGAGCCTATTAGACTCAGAGGACAGATTTGGTCTTTTTTCAGTTTAAATGGACTTGTAATTTTATTTTTTTAGAGAAAGGGGTGGGGGGCAGCCAACAATATGTCATCAGAGAACAGATTTTGCTACCCTTTCAAGACCGTAATTTGTTTTCTTGGGGATTTTTTTAATAAATTAATTTTTTTATTGGTGTTCAATTTGCCAACATATAGAATAACACCCAGTGCTCATCCATCAAGTGCCCCCCTCAGTGCCCGTCACCCAGTCACTCCCACCCCCCGCCCACCTCCCCTTCCACCACCCCTAGTTCGTTTCCCAGAGTTAGGAGTCTCTCATGTTCTGTCTCCCTTTCTGATATTTCCCACTCATTTTTTCTCCTTTCCGCTTTATTCCCTTTCACTATTTTTTATATCCCCCAAATGAATGAGACCATATAATGTTTGTCCTTCTCCGATTGACTTATTTCACTCAGCATAATACCCTCCAGTTCCATCCATGTCGAAGCAAATGGTGGGTATTTGTCGTTTCTAATGGCTGAGTAATATTCCATTGTATACATAGACCACATCTTCTTTATCCATTCATCTTTCGATGGACACCGAGGCTCCTTCCACAGTTTGGCTATTGTGGACATTGCTGCTAGAAACATGGGGGTGCAGGTGTCCCAGTGTTTCATTGCATTTGTATCTTTGGGGTAAATCCCCAGCAGTGCAATTGCTGGGTCATAGGGCAGGTCTATTTTTAACTCTGAGGAACCTCCACACAGTTTTCCAGAGTGGCTGCACCAGTTCACATTCCCACCCACAGTGCAGAGGGTTCCCTTTTCTCCACATCCTCTTCAACATTTGTGGTTTCCTGCCTTGTTAATTTTCCCCATTCTCACTGGGGTGAGGTGGGATCTCATTGTGGTTTTGATGTGTATTTCCCTGATGGCCGGTGATGCGGAGCATTTTCTCCTGTGCTTGTTGACCATGTCTATGTCTTCCTCTGTGAGGTTTCTGTTCATGTCTTTTGCCCATTTCATGACTGGATTGTTTGTTTCTTTGCTGTTGAGTTTAATAAGTTTTCTTGGGGATTTTGCTCAATCTGGCCTAGCAATAAAGGATAGATCTTAATTCAGATCTCCATTGAATTCAGATCTCCTAGCCTCCTTGAGATGTGAACTCTGTCTGCACGGTCAGCCCTCCAAAAACATGTGTTGTCTGTGACAACAGTGATGGTCAGGCTGATAGTAATAATGGAGGAAGAAGTTATCCAGTAAGCCACACACCAGATTAATCACCTGTAAAATGACATGTCCCCCTTTTGTCATTTTCTGGATGCCACAGGGATGAGCCAGGACTCGCCAGTCTATTCCGCTCACGTGCCGGCAGCCAGAGGCTCGCCTGCTGCTGAGCGGTTGAGCTGTTGAGTGCCACCATCCACTCTCCACCCTCCACCCTAAATGGCCACTCAGGCTGCAAGTGGCTCAGCAGGAAGAATGACATGCAAACTCACTTATTACATGAACATTGTTCTGCTTCTTCCTATTTTTGCCTTTGTCTTCTGAGGATGGCGAGGGCTCCCTGCACCCAGGATCTGTCCTGGGGCTTCCTGTGAGGAAGGCAGTTAGAAGAAAGTGGGAAATATTAGCACACTCGAACAAGAGCAGGTCTCTTTACGTAGTGTTGGCAGGAGAGGGCTCGATGACGTCAGGAGCTTCTGAGCATGGGTGAGCGAGTATCTTATGAGCTGAAGGATAATTTGGAAAACCGTTGAGAAAATGGGAGAAACATCCTGCAAAGGAAAGGAAGTTGAAACATGAGAGGCAATGAAATCTTCAATACTCCTAACAGAGGCCATCTCACCCACCAACACTTTGATCCTTTTTTCTCTTGACGTCCTCCCAGCCCACGCTCCCATCCATCTTTTCTCAGGTCCTTATTCTGAGTCTCTGAGCTGAGTGGATTCTGCTGTAGGCAGGGATGTGGCTGTCATTGGGGGTGTCACAAAAACGGCGATGTGACTTCTAGCCCCTGATGCCTCACTGAGTTCAGGCTCCGTGTGCTGAGTTAGCCCAGGGCACCTGCCTCCTCTTGCAGAGCCTGCCAGATGTCTGGGTGCACAGCAGGCTCCGTTTGGGCACTCATGAATGTTCTCCACAGCCATGCTGAGGCTGTCCATCGAGCACCGTGGCCTCCAGTGACTTGTCTGAGAGCCCTACTCAATGCCCACAGGCCACCCGAGGAGGCCTTTCATTGCTGCACTGGGGGGATGCTGGTGGGACAGTGTTGACCAGTGTACTCATTATAACTTCCACCCCTCTAACCCCGGGTTAGTCCTTTGGGTGCTGGGTGGTCAGGCTCACTTGAGCCTCTGTATGTGGCTTGGCTTGGTGCTTCCCCAACACATCCCCTGGGATCTTGGTAAGATGCAGACTCAGCTTCTGTAGGTCTGGAGTGGGCTGATGAGTCCGCATCTCTAACAGATGCTGTCTTGGACCACACCCTGAGAGAGCCAGAGCTTCCCTGCCCATAGCTAAGCACACCTCCCTCCATGAATAGATGAGAAAGCAGAACCACATGTGCCTTTGGAGTGTGCCAACCTCGTGACCTCCCCGAAGGGACACGGAAATGGACGTACTGGTGATGTGTCCTCTCTCATGCTCCAGGCACGAAGCCAAATGGCCAGCGTTTAACTATACTATCTCAGCTGACGAGAATCTGAGCAACTTGATAAAGAAAGTAATAAACCTTGTTTTGGGGAGTTCCACCCCTTCCTGACATCATGAGTAGCTAGTGTTGCCAAGGAACTCGGCAAGCCCACGGTGCCAAGTCGGAGCAGAGGGGACCTCGAGAAGGGAGACCGAGGAGTTAACACACACTACAGGAAACCCCAAGTCCAAGAAGACCTGCTCAAAATAGAGGTGTGCTGATGCAAATGAGTAACCACTGCTATTCTCAGGGTGTAAGAATAGGTTGGAAACCTCTCTGGTGACTCATCAGCCTCCACCGTTGCCAGGAGTTCACTCTTGCTCTAGTCAGGCAGCTAGTCACTGCTAGCCGGGGCAAACCTCCTGACCAGCTTTCTCTTGAGAATGTTTGGCATCTGAGGTAGAAGCAGTTGGGACCTGTCAATAGGAGACAGGACGGACCCTGCTGCGCCATCTGGGATGGACTTTCTGAGGGCACGAGAACCAGGCCAGGTTGTCACAGGTCCCAACCCCATCTGGCCTAAGCCCCATGCATTGAAGAGTGTGAGTGGTGGGGATGGGGTTCTCCAGAGTTGGGGAGGGATGCATTTCTCCGGGATGCTTGGCTGTTTGGCCAAGTGAATGAGGACCCATAGTCAGAAGAGTTACTCCAAGCACCACTGGGGGTGCCCCATGCACCAAGTTCCAGGTCTCTTTTGGGAACAGAGGCCTCGAAAGCTTTTTGAGTTGAAAACACCACTAGCAGGAAGTGTCCCCCAACTTACCACACACACCCCCTCCCAACTCATGGTTCCTTGACTCTCCCTGACCATCCTGATTCACAGACCCATTCCTTCCAAGGCTCCTGGTGACTGACAAAAACCAAGAGTAGACAATTAAGGATGGATTTTAATGAGGTCAGGTCATCTGAAATGTTTACTTCTCTGTAAAGTGCTCCTAAGACACCAAACGCCTAGTCTAGAACGTGACAGAGCAGAACCATTTCTTTGGCTCATCGAAAGGAGTAGCATGTGAGAGCTTTAGCAGTGTTGGCTTCTAGAAGATTCTGAGGACCTGCTATGGGTATGATGCTGTGTAGGGAGCTGTGAGAAATAGCAAGAGTTACCCCTCAAATCTTTATTATCTCTTGTGGAATAGGAATAGTGCATTAAAAAAAAAAAACCACAGATGGCACGTTAGAGCTTATTGAGCGCTTTCATATGAACTATACTCTCTGTTACAACCAACTTGTGACATAAAAATTTACATCACATTCTGAAATCACATCATTTCTTCATTATGTAGATGAGAAAAAGGAACCTCAGAGAGTTTAAGATAATTTTTCAAAATGAAATAGGTATCTAGACATGGCTTTGGGACTAAGCAGAAGCATCAGGGTTTTTTTTTCCTCCTCAGCACAGTGCCCTGGGCCACTTCAGCCCCTCTGGAGTCAGGCAGGAAAGGGAGAATGAATGCCTCTTGTCAGAACCTTTACCCTCGTCCCAGAAGAGTCCTGGGTGTGTGCATCTGCTTGAACGGAAGCCATCCCCCATGCCCTTTCCTCTTCCTTCCATGGCTCAGGACCTTTGACAAAGCATCCTTCCCCCAAACACACCACTCATCCCCAAAGGACTGCGTCTTGGCTTAGCCATACTCACTTCCCCTACTTAAAGGATAAAGAAGCAGAGTTCCTGGCACACAGGGAATGAGCTGTGCAAGACAGGGACCACATGATACCTGGCACTGGAGCCATTTTTCACGAGTCACAATTTTGTCACAATCTATGCTCTCCTAAATGATTTTAATAAGGGCTACTTGCCTCGCCACTTAATCACCTGTGGGTAAGCACTCCAGATATGAACTATGTTTTATTCTTCTTCATTGCTCCAGCTCCTAGCAGAGCTTCTTATATCATTATAATTGTTAGAAGAACCCAGGGAAAAGCCTGGGTAGTAGAGAAAAGTCTGGAAGACTCTTCTCTGTCTTAAAGTCTCTTCTGTTTGGTGAGGGGAAGGAACTTGCGGGGCATGGACTGTTTACCCTTGAGGAATCAGTGGCAGGCGCTCATGGAGCTGGGAAGTGGAGAAGGCTCTCAGAGGAATGTTCAGGGATACCACCCCCCTGGAGCCTCATTTCCTCCCCGCCGCCCCCCACTGCCCAGCCTAAACTTGGTTAATTCTCTCAGGCTCTGGACCAAGAGAGAGTCAAGGATGCAGATTCCCACCTCACCCCCACCTGAGAGGTGCTGTCTGTAGATCTGAGTGGAGCCCAACCATCTGCATTTGGAAGGCACTCGAGGTGATTGTGACTCACGTGGCTCCCACACAGCAGTTTGAGAAAACACTGTGTTAAACAGAGATCACATGGAGGGCAGTGGGTACCACTCCTTGGGGAGCCTCAAGTCTGAGTCATGCCCAGTCTGGTCACACCTTGGCAGGCAATCAAGGAAGGCGTTTCTGGGTCATACGAGGACCATTCTATGGGAATACAATGTTTCTGCTCCATCCCAGAGTCACAGTGTAGGGGATACAGCAGGCCTTCTCCAGCTGAGGTGAGAATTCACTCACCTTCTCCTTCACCCAGCCGACTCATGAAGTGCTATGTGTCGGTTGCCGTGTTGTCTTTCACACAGGTCGGCTAATCTTCACAATAACTCTGTGAGTTATTCCCCTGTGAGAGATGATAAAACTGAAGCCCAGAGAGGTTGAGACATGTGTCTACACAACGTTAAAATGACTGTGGGGATATGTGTCGAAGCACAGGCCACAGCCTATCTATCTTCCTTCCACTACGCTGTGCTCTCTGCCTTCAGAATTGAACAGGTCTGGGATTGGGGAGCAAGAGGGCTCTGTGGGGCTTCTTTCTGCCTGAAGACATTCCAGCCTCCACTGCATTTCCATCCTGTGATCTAGCTGGAATCTTGCTCTACTTTGGATGTTTGTTCAAAAGACTAAAATAAAAGCCAAGTAGGAAGTCCAGAAAGGTGAAGGGGAGTGGGAGCATTTACGTGCAGGACTGGATGAACCTGACCAGCTACCATAAAATTTACCCTTTGCCCTACACATCAACCTGACCTCGGGGAGCACAATCAGCCCCTCACCAGGGTCAACCAGGTCAAGGGTCAGTGGGAACACAAGCTCAGACCACCTCATATCCTGGATATGTTGGTTTTGGCAGGACCTGACCTGTTTTATCTTGTACAGAACATTCGTTTGTGTATTCAAGTGTAAGAAGGGAGAGAGCGGGGATGTAGGATCAGCAGAAACTATAGCAGGAATTAGGAACTAGTGCAGACTCTTTAGGACAGACCCTTCCCCAGGCTATATATTTATTCTATGCAAAGTAGTAAATTCATAAATAAAAATTACAGTAGAAATTATAACATCGTGGTATTTTTTTCCTAAAAATTTCAAGGCACGGAACATAGATTTTGGATTAGTCAAACCTCAATTCCCACCCTGCTTCCATCACTTGAGTAAGTTACTTAACCTCTGGATCTTCGTTTTTCAAGTTATAATTGTGGACAATAAGATCTGCTTGAAAGAGTGAGCTGTGGGGATTAGAAATAATGTACATGGAGGAGGCTCTCAATAAATGTAGCTAATCTTATGATAACTACTCTAAAGCTCATTTTCAAAGTTAATGGAGTATCTGAAGATGAACCTAATTGTATGAAAGGTGTAGACTTCTGGTCGTTACAGTTTTGATGATAACAATACCAGAGTTTTAACTGGTATATTTCGGTGTCTGTGAGCTCAAAACACTTTATAAATAATGAGAAATTTTGCATCTATTGTTCCATTCGATCCTTATAACCATCCTGTGATATACAGTAGGTATTATTTTTACACACGATCATATTAAGGGTTAGCAAGATTTTTTTAAAGATTTTACTTATGTATTCATGAGAGACACAGAGAGAGAGGGAGAAACACAGGCAGAGGGAGAAACAGGCCCCATGTAGGGAGGTCAATGTGGGACTTGATCCCAGGACCCTAGGATCACGCCCTGGCCGGAAGGCAGATGCTCAACGGCTTAACCACCCTGGTGTCCCAGGATTAGCAAGATTAAATGGTTCACCCTCACAGTTGATAAAGACAAGTGTGACTGACACAGCAGACTTCAGAGCTCCTGCTCTATGACCACACTAGAATTTATGTCATTCATCTTTGAAGTGTCCAATGAAAATACATTTCCTACCCTCTTTTACTCTTTTTCATATCCAATTACTAGAAAATTATATTCCAGAGATAGAAAGAAAATTTATTCAAATCATACAAAAAATTAGCAAAAGGGAGTGGTTTTTAATTTTTTTTTAATTTTTAAGATTTTTCTAATTTAAAGTCAATCAGCCAACATATAGAACATCATTAGTTTCAGAGTTCAATAATTCATCAGTTGCATATAATGCCCAGTGCTCATCACATCACGCGCCCTCCTTAGTGCCCGTCACCCACTTATCCCATCCTCCCCACCCCTTTGTCCTTCAGCAGCCCTTAGTTTCTTTCCCATAGTTAAGAATTTCTCATGGCTTGTCTCCCTCTCTGATTTCTTCCCATTCCCGTTTTCCTCCTTTTGAGTGGGTTTTTTTTTTTTTAAAGGATACTTCAGTACATAACAAGGACAATCCAAGGAGATCTTTGTGGGCTCTGGTACTTGCTTGCTGTACCATTTGGGCAACTTACTTCACATTATTAGTCTGCTTTTCCAAGTTCTAAGAACAGCATCAGCTTCAGAGTGTCACTGTGGTGACGAAATTAAATTATAGATGTGCACCTGGCAAACAGATGCTCAGTAGACATGGGTTTCCTCTATCTCATGCATTGCATTTGCAAATGTGTACTTGGCAAAATGTAGTCACAAGAGTCCTGGAGTCATGAAGACTTCTCATGCCCAGAAACCAAGTACAGTGGGTACTTGGCAAGGGGTGGCCAACCATCGCAGCAGTTGTCAGCCTCAGCCATCCTGAAGCAGAGCTGTCCCTGGAAGGGGCACTAAAAATATTTTGGCCTCTGTAAGTAGGTTGGTTCCTTCCTTTTGCTGTGTAAGGGTAACTGCCAGTGAGGGCACTAATGCAATCCACATGTCAGTGTGGTTTGTCTTCTCTGGATGACTTAGGTGCTGATAACTCATTGACAGGCACTTGAGTTCAAGCTTGGTGTGAACACATGCTTGCTTAAGAAGCAGACTGGGACCATTAGCTCATGGCATGAAGGTTACCTGGCCTCTGTGAAATGATCGCAGCACTCACTTGTTATTCCCTTCAGAACGACGATGTCCTGACTCCCATTACCAATGACTGAAGCCCCATTCCTCTGGCCCTGTTTGTAGACTACCTGGGCACAGGGCAATTCTCAAAGGTGGGAGGGGGGAAATCCATTTGAGTCTTCATTCTTCTCAGCAGACAAGGTAATTGGAGTGACTAAAAGTTTTAGCTTTGTCTATCGGTGTGTGTGTACATGGGTGTGCACGGGCATGTGTGCAAGCTTATCAGCTGACTGTAAATCAGTATTGTTCTCACAGTTATCTCCTGTATGGCATGATACAGAACACACCATGAGGGTCACCTTAGTGAGGATTAGTAATAAAGGCACCTTCCTAAAGGTCAGGCTGTGTCTATGACTCTCAACTTGGGCTCATTTGCTACTAGGCTTTTGTGTTTGGCCCTGGCTTCCTGGCTTGTCAAATCTGAGCACTCTCAGTTCTCCATCTACCTTGTCTTAGTCGGAAAATATACAGTGGTTTATTTGTGTTTTGGTTTGCTTTTAGTGTATTCTAATTTGATGGCAATATTTTAGGTAAAAATGATAGTCAAATAATAGCCGAACTCTGGACTGTTTTGACCCTAGGAAGCACAGAGCAGGCCAAGAAGGACCTTGTTTTCTGGTACCTTCTTTGGTTTGGGTCTACTTCCCAATCATAGGAACCATGAGTATCTCCCCTCCTTGTCCAGCCCATGGTCCCTTTCATCTCCTGAGGTCAGCCTGGGAGGTTTCCACCCATCTGCCCTGGTCCCAAGGGTCCAATCATATCAAGCAAAGACCCCTCTATCTTATGCATTTTCTGAACAGAGGTTGCTAAAAGCTCAGGCCATAGTATGATAGTTTCTCATGACTGCTGTGATAAATTAAAACAAAGTTATGGCTTAAAACAACACAAATTTATCATTTTATGGTTCTGGAAATTCGAAGTCTCACAGAGGTCTCAGTGCACTAAAATCAACTTTGGAAAGAGGGGCCTTCCTTTTGGAGGTGCTAGAGAAGAATCTGTTTCCTTGCTTTTTTAAGCTTCTGAGGCTCTCCACATTCATTGTCTGGCTCATGGTCTTTGTCCTTCATCTTCAAAGCCAGCAAGGTCTCATACTACCATCTCTCGGCTTCTCTCTTGGGCCTCTCTCTTCCACTTGTAAAGGCTCCATGATTACACTGGGCCTACCTGCATAGTCCAGGATAATCTCCTCATCTTAAAATCAGATGATCAGCAAACACAATTCCATCTGCAACCTTCATTCCTCTTCACCAAGAAACCTAACACCGTCGCAGTTCTTGGGGATTTGGTTGTAGATACTGTTGGGAGACATCATTCTGCCTACCACACACTGTCACTTTTTTCACAAAGTAGAAGATGCACAGGACCATTGCTAAAAGCAAGTCTGTCTCACCCACTTGACTGTCTGTTCTTGGCCACTGGTAAATGTTTATGATCAACCTCCCTTGGCAGCCTTCCCAGGCATGCGGTCTGAATCAACTATCAGGAATCCCAACATCCTCTCCCTTTCAACCGACACAAGCTCTGTGTCCTTTGGAGTTCACTAAACTCCACCTTGGATGGAAATTTCTCTTTAGGGAAACTTGGCTGAAGCTATGCTTTCTGATTGCTAAAATCTACTCCAGGCAGAAAGTCAACACTTGACCTTGGCCTGGAGCTGCTGGATCTCTGAAAAACTTCATGTTGAGTTTCTTCCACTAGCCCCTGGGTTGACATGTGGCCTGAGCACAGCAGTGGAAGTACATGATCCTCTAACCCCAGTCCTCACCTAAAGATGGGCATAGGACCCAAGCCAGCCATGGCTGGGATGGCGGGATTCATCAAACATTCTAAATTCTCCTTCATATTCCTAGTCACCTTGTAGTTATCCAGGGCCATTGGGCTAGCTCTGATCAAAGAGGAAGTATTATTGACCAATTCTGGCCTGAAGCAGTGAAAAACCCATGCCTAATTCTCTAGTTTTCTCCTTCTTTTGCTGTAGCAATAGAGGAAATATTAAGTTCCAGATGGAGCAGCTACAAAATGTGGGAATGTCCAACATCCTGGGTGCCTGAGGACCAACAACACACATCAGACATGTAATGTGAGCAGGAACTTGGGTGTTGAGCCTCAGATTCGAGATTTATTGTTACCACAGCATAAGCAGCCCATGCTGCTGACTAATGGACCAGCCCAGAGCTCCCAGGAAAGGCACTGCCTCTTTCTCTAGCACTGAAAACACATTTTGAGACATTTTAAGCTTGTAACTTCCAACCACCATCTTGCCATCATGAAGAGAGGGCCCATCTGAAACAGAAGCCACTCCAAGACAAGCAGAGCCATGAGATGAAGAAAAAGAATCTTGTCGACCTCATTTGGATTCTTGAATACATTTGGGCACAAGGGCTGCTTGACCCTCTGAATCTCTCAGTGATGTGAGAAAGACATTTCCGTGTTTGCTTAAGCTAATTTGAATTGTGTTTCTGTCCTTTGCAGTGGCAAGAGTCCTCCCAGCCCCTTTCTTCTGACTGACTCACGCGGCAACATGGAATTACCCTTCCCACAGAAAGCAAGACTCCTGGATGTCAGAGTGAGGCCCCTCAACACAATTTGTTGCCCTTAGAGACTATAATTCTCCTGTATTCTCTGTGCATGTCCCCTGTTGAAGTATAATTACACCTCTCTTTTCCATTTCCTGAGAAGGAAGCGTGTATTAATAGTCAGGAGCAGAGAGACAACATAATCATCAAATCACTAACGGGAAGAATTCACCAATGATCAAAAATGAAACCAGGGGAAAGTGAATATTGATGATCTCAACTTAGAAAAACAATGGACAGAAAATGGTGCTGCCTTTATTCTACTATAATAGTTTCTCTAGGCATTGATTTGCCTTCACCTGTTTCCTGACAGTTTGGGCCTTTGGGAAAATGACTAGAGGTTCTGGGGTCTTCCCCCAATAGACATGATGAATGTGCATAGACCCACCCACGGTCTTTCTTTTGTTCTCTGTAGGAGCCAAGAAGGAGGCATGAAGGAGGCAACTGTTGGAAATGAGGTTACAGTCTGTGGCCACGGGATTCCACGGAGCTAGCAGTCCACTAAAGGGTCAAACCAACAGAGCTGACCTCTGCTCCAGGCATTGACCAACAGTGTCAAATCCTGACCTGCTGCCTAGGCTGGGCTCAACCACGCTTTGATGTGACCTGAGCTGACCCCCAACCCCCACAATCCAAACACATGATTCTTCCAAAAGCATCCTAAATTGACCAAATGGAACCTTCTAACTTAGGATCGGCCAGTGTCCTGGAGGCAGCGGGGTCGGCATTGCTTCAACCTTGACCACAGCTGTGAGTCAGTGGATAAAACCAAATCTTCGCCAAGTGTCCTTCTGGCACTAACTTGGGAGTTCAGCAAGATCTAGGGGAGGGATGGCATTTTGTTGAGCAAGAAGTCAAGTTTTCAAAAAACCCATTGTTACCTTATAGACTTCAGTTAGCAAGGAAATACAGATGCAAATTCCTGTGTATACGTGTGTATTACTGACCCAGAAATTATCATGAGAAGATTGTTCTCTTAGTCGTGATGGCCTCTGATGGAGAGTCTTTAGGCACTTACCCCCTACCCCCAGCTGATCAAAGCCAGAATATGTTAACATACATTTCAAAAGGATCTATTTATCGCTTGTAACTATTACCATCTTGGAATCATGTCTAAATGGAACCTGACTTGGAGGAAAAGCAATTGGATGCTATTGACAGTATTTTATTAAATTATACATCTCACTCATTTCTCTTGGTAATTATCATGTCAACAACATCACCGACTTACTTGTTGCCAAGTGGGAACCTTTACTTGGAGAATTTAGAATTTCCGATGTGAAGGGATTATCTAGTCTACATTCCCAGATCTTCTCTACCACGTTCCCCACTAACACTCCCTACTTCACCCTGGGCAGGTACCACTTCTAGAAGCGATCTGTTGTAAACATCACCCAAGTGCTATCACTTCACCCTGGCTCATCTCTGATTTCAGCCGTGGCCCAGCCCTGACTCACTTTGAACAGAGGGTGTCTCCCCCCTACTGGGTGTCTCACAGATCTCCACATCCACTCATGACCTTCTCCCAGGCCACCTCTGTGCCAGTGTAGCCCAGAAGTAGAACAGTGCTTTAGCTTTGGAGGCAGGCCTCAGTCAAGGGGATTGGGCCTTGGGTCCTTGTCACTGCCCGCCCTCCTCTGGGTGGATGATTCTGGGAGACTTCCCAGAGGTCTCTGGATAATGATGTCTTATATTAGCTCTTCTTCCTTTCCAGCCTCACTCCTCTGATCCATTCTCTCCTTTCTGTTACTTGGGATCATCTCCCAAAGAAATGGCTTGCATTTAAGCCCTTGTCTCTAGCTCTGGTTATGAAGGAAAGCAAACTAAATTATAGTCTATTCCATTGTAATTGTTAAGAATATGGGCTTTGGAGGTACACTGCCTGACACCAACTATGTGACCCTGGGCAAGTTTCTTAACCTCTTTGCCTTAGTTTTTAATCTATAAAATTGGGATAATAATGTCCCCTACATCCTATTTTTTTTAATTTTTTATTTATTTATGATAGTCACAGAGAGAGAAAGAGAGAGAGGCAGAGACATAGGCAGAGGGAGAAGCAGGCTCCATGCACCGGAAGCCCGATGTGGGATTCGATCCCGGGTCTCCAGGGTTGTGCCCTGGGCCAAAGGCAGGCGCCAAACCGCTGCGCCACCCAGGGATCCCTGTCCCCTACATCCTATGATGATTTTGAAAATTAAATATTTTCAAAGCACTTAAAAGAGTGTCCAGCTCGGGACACCTGGGTGGCTCAGCAGTTGAGCATCTGCCTTTGGCTCAGGGTGTGATTCCAGGTCCTGAGATCAAGTCCTGAATCAGGCTTCCTACAGGAAGCCAGCTTCTCCCTCTGCCTGTATCTCTGCCTCTCTCTGTGTCTCTCATGAATAAATAAATAAAATCTTTAAAAAAAAAAAGAGAGAGAGAGAGAGAGTGTCCAGCTCACCGTAAGTGCCCTATGAGCATTGTCCCCTATGTAGGTTTGCAAGCACACAAAGAGCAGCCATGGTTTAAGGGCTTTTCTCAAGGGTGGAATTTCATCCTTCAGACAACAATGGACAAGAGCTTCAGATCACAGCAGCTCAGTTAGTTAGAAATGAGAAGGATGGAGAAGTGAGTTAAGTTTACTGGGGATTCCTAGACCACTTGTAAGTCATTTCTCTGTGCCCGGCATTGTCCTAGGCTCTCAGGCCATTAAAAGTGGAAAAAATTCTACAGCAATGAGACAAACAGATTATTTTAACAAGTTTAAAAGTGAACAGCAGTTAATCGTTACAAAAATACTAAATAAAAATGCTACTTACTGCAAGAATTTTCAATAACTTTGGATTCTTTTCTTTTTAAAAGCAGGGTCATAAATGCCAGACTACAGCATCCAGCCATCTGACCATCTGAGTTTGTTACTCCAAGTGTTCTCCTACTGAGAACGCCCTGTCTCCCTTTGATACAGGGCCTAATACTATGTTTAGATTTAATGTGCAAGTATAGAAAGTAAGTTTCAAGGAAGTGATAAAAATCAAAGATTGAGAGACTCCAGTGCAGATTTGCGGGTCACCAACTAGCAAATTGTGTGCGACAGGGAATACAGGGAAAAAGACTGATTGTAATTGTGGGCTCCTCTAGCCCTTTCCTTGTCCGCTCCCTGCAAACACAGCCTCTCAGTTTCCAAAGCCTCTTTAGTGTGTCCAGATCATCCAAACACGGTTAGCATCCACTACACCAGTGAGCTCAGTCGGACTAAAGTCCTAACAGCAGGTGCTCGAGCACAACGTTTGAGTATATATGATATATATAATGCTTCTGCATCCAGAGAGCGAGCTTTTCCCCTTTTGAGTTGTTATATTGCACAGATACTTCTCTTAATCAAAATACATTTAGAATTTCATTAAAACCAGAACCCGTTCTTTTGACTATCATCACAGAGAGAAGTCTTTATCTTTTGGGAGGAAGGCTCACTTCCATAGATAATCAAAGATCATCACTAGTCAAGTCTTATAAAGAAATTATCCACTGCATAAGAACATTTTTGGTCCAACAATGACTAAAATTGATTTTCTGATGTGGCCCTCGAGCAAAGCAACCATCCATCCTAGTTGCCCAACACTGAGTTTTTGCTGGTTATCCCAACTAAATTATTAATAGTACCCACTGTCACCGTCAGAGTGCCCCAGTGCGTGTGATAAATTGTGATGTCCTGTCCTGAAGGCAATTCCAAAAAATAAGTCACAAATGTATAAGCAGTGTCAAGACTTCAGGAGCGAGTGCCCAACTTCCTAATATGACTACTTTTAAGAACACGTTGATATAAACGTACAAGTTCTGGTATATTTGCTTTAACAACAAACACAGAAACAAATCACCCCGTACATTTTTTTCTCTGGCTTTTTTGGCAAAATCACAAGCATGCAGATAGCAGGCCAACAGACCTGGGGTGTGTCAGTCACTGGCCACAAGCCTCCCCCATCCCTTTCACTCACCATCAAGATGAGTTTGTATGACTTTTCCTCCTTCAGGTGGTCCTTGATATTATTTACCATAACTAGAATTTATCTCAGTAATAATGTTAGGAGAAAATGAAGGAGCTCATTTAGTGTAAGGTCCTGGGTCCTGCAGTCCCACAGCAACGGCCTTGAAGGCATGAGTTTATTTTCGGGGCCAGGATAAAAGCAGAAGGAGTGGGCTGACACACAACACAACACTACAACACAGGAGCTGTGGAGCCATGGCTCAAATGTGGGCAGCTTCTTCCCTTGCATTGCCAACGACTCAATTCCATGAGCTCTCAACCTCCCTTCCATTTTGGGGAGGGGAGTACTGGCACCCCTTCATAAATACAACCTTAGTCCTTATCATAATACGCTTTCCCATAAGCTGGAGAAGGCAAAAATACCTCGCGGGGACTTGTGATTATTGCTTTAACATCATAAAATTCCATTAGAAACATGAAGACATAATACTGACACTTCAGACTATTCTGGGCTAAGGAATGTAAATAGACAATGTTTCAAATAGAAACATCCCCAACCTTCTGATATCAAAAATAACAACTTTGCAACAGGCTATATATCTACGGGTTCTGGCACCAAAGAATTTCAGAGTGGAATCACTAACCATAGTGATGAAATACAGAATCAAAAGAACACAGTTTCAACTATTTTGGGAACACTTCTCTCCCAAGGAGGTCAACATAATGAAGAGGTCTGATCCTTTTCCCAAGCCGGCGTCCTTTGAGGAGGTAGCGTAGGCAGGACTGGGTCAGAGGAAGGGGTGGGAAAACCAACAATTAATTGATGAGCAAATATTTATCGAGTGACTATTGTGTGCAGGGCATAGCACAGTGGTTAACTACACAGGCGTTAGATGTGCCCGGCCTCCGCTTACTGACCTCCGCTGACTTGCCTTACCTCTCCGTCCCTTTTCTCCAGGCTGGCATGGGGCTACCAACAGGACGTGCCTCGCAGGTTTGTTGTGAAAAATTAACAATTTTAGGCATTGATAAATTATAATTAGTTGTTTATAAAGTAAGTGGCACAGAGAAAGCCCTGAACATTATATTTAGGGGAAATAAAATATCTGCAGACAAAAACACAAGGGCCACAAGAAGGCAGCGTATAATCAGTATGCGGTGGCAACCACGGTGAATTAAGAGTGGGCAGATTGCTGTGAATTAGCACGGAGGGATCCCCCACGGAGGAAGTGGGGTTTTACCACAGTCCTGACGTTAGGGAGGACAGGAGGTCATTGGGCCCACCTCCTCGCAAGGTGAGGACACCACGCGCACCATGTGCGGGTGAGGGGACGCAACAGGTAGGTCATTCTGCCTGGAGTAGAGAGGGTTCCTTCAGGGGAGACATGAGAGGAAAAGTGGTAGATGTGGCTTGGGGTTAGTTTGGGAGAATCTTGGATTTTAGCCACAAAAGGCTCTTCAGCCAAGTGCTTGCCTTGGTGCAACTGATGCCTTTGGAAGCATCAACAGGCAGAGCTGGCTGGCAGCCAGGAAGAAAGATAGGGAGCACCTGCCCGGGGGGGTTTGCAGTGCAAAGGGTCAGGTGTGAGATGTTCTGGAATGGGGGCTCTGCTCCACTTGTGCTGACTGACCCCAAGGTTCTTGTGGTGCTCAGGGCAGGTCAAAGGTCACAGTCCAGCCTAGGTTGCTAGAAAGGAGAGGTCTCAATAAAATGGCTGGTGCTTGTATTTTATTTTTGCTGTTGGACAAGAATATCCTCCGAGTGGCAATTCTTATTCATAGTAAAATGATGGTGGTTAACATTCAGAACTTATTTATACAAAATAAGTTCCCTAAGATCCCTAAGGATCTCACAACCAGAGTAGGGGAAGGGAGAGGAGGTGTTTGGAAGGAAGTATTTGCAGAAGAAGACCAGATACATGGCTTGTGTTTGCTCCAGAATCGAGTAATAGGACTCAAGCGAGCTACTGAAGGTCACAGGAGAGTCCTACAGCCACAGTAGTTATGAGAGGCTGGCTCATTTGATGATTTATTTTGTTTTAAATCAAGATATTTCTCATTTTAGAGAGAAAAAAAGCCATCTTGTATTTGGTGAAGGTGGAAAGCAAATTAGAAAAATAAAGTAAAATTCAACAATGTCACTCATCTATCTCTTGGCTCTTAGGAAGAATTCCATCCAGTTCATTGACTTGAATGAGCAAAGAGATTCAACACTAAGAGCTAACATTTATTGAACACTGGCTTTGTGTCCGGGCCCCTGGGATGCATTTAAATATCAGTTCACTAATCCTCACACGCTTTACTGAAGAGGTCCACTATTATTTTTTTTTAATTATTTACTTATTAGAGAGAGAGTGAGAGGGCATGTGCGAGTGAGAGAGGGGCAGTGAGAGAGGGAGAGAGAGAATCCCAAGGAGGTTCCTCAGTGTGGAGCCTGACACGGGGCTTGATGTCACAACCCTGAGATCCTGACCTGAGCTGAAACCAAGAGTCAGACCCTTAACCGACTGAGCCCCCCAGATGCCCCGAGGTCCATTATCACCGCATTCATTTTACAAGTGGGGAAAGAAACCCTTGGAAAGAGTCTATTTCGTTCTCTAAAAGATTTGCTTCACCATTGCATTAATTGGACTCTGACCTATCTGTTGTGTCCTCGTTTTTGTCACCATCTCCACCCTGCTTTTGAGACTAATAATCGTATGTTCAGGCAGCTTCAACTGCAGGGACTCTTAAGCTCCAGCTGAGGCAGATTTGTGGATTCTCCATTGGTGTTGTCACCCCATAAGAACTGTCCTGGATTCAGGTCTACATGTGTTGTGTGAGCCCTTCTAACTGGTCAGGAAGCCGATGGGTGGGAGTAGCTGTGGCCTTCGGGGTCTGTTTCTCCAGCCCCTGGATCATTGTTGAAAAGGCTGGCAGCTCATTGTTTTTCAGTTACTTCCAGCTCTTCGATTTATTAGCTGGGTGATCTGGGTAAGATATTTGACTCTGAGTTTCCCTACCTTCAACGTGAGGATGAAGACAGTACAGTACGCCCCCCCGAGTGTGCTGTGCTTAAGCCCCTGTGAAGCACTTAGACGAAAGTTTGGCGCAAAGTAAGTGTGCAGTGTGTGTTTATTATTATCCCCCGAGCTTCCCAAGAGTTCACTGGGGTATTGGGTGCGTTCAGGCACTAGAAGCAAATCATGACTTAGGAATTATAAATAATTAAACTGTAAGAATAAGCTGTAACATGGTTACAGGACAAGACTGACAAGTAACGATTTTACAAGGAAAGTACATTGAGCTGTAACTGAAGTTTCCTTATCAATTAGGAAGTAGAACAAAAGGGAGGACAGACAACATTGCGAGGGGAGCCTCTGATTTGCATGTGATGAGTGCTGATCAAAGCGAGGTCTCTTGCCTGGGTACTTTTAAAAGGCAGAGTCCAGCAACCTACTGATTCAGAAGCCTTGGGAATTTCTTTCTTCTCTGTGTGTATGTGTGTGTCTCTCTCTGTCTCTCTGTCCATCTGTCTGTCTCTTTCTCTCTCTTTTAAACAAGTATCCTAGCTGATTGTTAGGCACTTGAAAGTTTGGTTACCATTCATTCAAGGATTAAGAAACGGCATCTCACCAGGATCAAAGCAGACGTGCAGTGGGCAAAAGCAAGCCTGAGCCTTGAAGTTTGACAAATGATCCCAATCCCTAGGCCTTCGGGACATCAATTGACCAGAGAGATAATAACAAACCGGGCCTGTGGGACATTTATTGAGTAAAGAGCATTGATCATCTTATGATCCAGCCTTGCCTGATACCAGCTCTGTAGGACACCCAGCGATCAAGGGACATGGGGCTTAACAATAGCTGAATCACAATGGCCTAATCTCCTCTCAAAACTCATCCCCTTAATAACAAGAATTACAAGCAACAGCAACTCTGCCTCCACATTACTAGAGGCCAAATAAAACCCTGAGAGATGAGCTATGGGGACAAAAAGAAGATGGAAGCTTGGTAAATGACTTAGTGAAACGGTACAAGGTCAAAACTCAGAGTCTACAGAGGAAGAACCACATCAGGTCAATTCATCTATAGGACTCTGGAGAGGCATCGAAATTGGAGACACCAAGTATTATTAAAAAATGGGAAAAGATTGGGTGGGGGATGCTGAAGAAAAAGATGAGGGGGCTCTAATAACAAAACACTAGTGAAATAAACCTGTTTTTAAATAGATACATTAACCAGGAAGCTAGATTCTCTCTCTCACACACGCACATGCACACTCATAGTTCCTTCCTCCTGCCCTCTCAGCTGACAGGAGCCACAAGCCATTTAGCCTCCTTTTGGGGGCCCCACTAAATTCCAGATAACTACCCTACTTGCTTTTCCAGGAAACTACTGAGGGATGTACTGACCAAAACAAGATATAAACTAAGAAAGGGGAAGACAAGGATTTTAGGAAACAAGAGATCCACACAGGAAGGAGGTGAAGGGAATTCCCTGGATGATGGTGCAGGGAAGTCCCCGAACAACAGCTGTGCAGCAAGAATAGAGAACAATCAGCCCAAAGGGGAGCAGGACAGCAGGAGACTCTAAAAGAAATGTCTCCAGAGAAAGATATCAAAACTTACAGTTATGTGATGGGTTTGAGGATATGAAAGACTGTATTGAAAGTCATGGTACATAGCTATCGGAGCACACAGAAAGATTTTGCCCTTGATAAAAAAAAAAAAACAAAAAACTAAGCAAATAAAAATTTAGGTAATAATTAACTTCAGGAAAAACAAAAAGTTATACAGTAGAGGGAATGTAAATAGTGTACGTTATTTGGCTTAGAAGTGAATTGTCATCAAAAAAATGAAAACACTGAATATGAATTTAACTAAAAATTATGATTATAATTACATTGAAGGAACATGAAAGTGAAAATGCTCATTTACCATAGTAAGAATTAAATAGATTTGCCAAAATTAAAAGCCAAGAGATAGAGCATATGAATATTATTGAGAACTATAGGGGTAAATATCCAAAGACACAGCCTCCGAGAGTTAAAAGTAGATGCTTCTGAGGAATGAGACAAAAAGGAGTGTGTGTATGTGTATGTGTGTGTGTTAAGAATCTGCTTCTTTTTTTCTAAGACTCTAAACTCTAAGCTTTTATTGTAAATGTTCTTTTTTAAAAACTATTTTATTTATTTATTCATGAAAGACACCCAGAGAGAGGTAGGGACACAGGCAGAGGGAGAAATAGGCTCCCTGTGGGGAGCCCGATGTGGGACTCGATCCCGGGACCCCAAGATTATGATCTGAGCCAAAGACAGACGCTCAACTGCAGAGCCACCCAGGTGCCCCTATTATAAACTTTCCTGAAATAAATAAAATTAAAAAAAATAAACTTTCCTGAAGCAGAATACTGTAATATTAAATCTACTATTTCTGGAGAAAATACTGTCAAAGTCCACATTTCAATGCCACCACTAAGTAGCACTGTGACCCTGAGGAGGTTACTGATGACTCGTGTGCTCCAGTTTTAACATCAATACAACGGGGATGATATGACTTGGGGGCGGGGGGGTGTCGAGAATGAAATAATACTTGTCGAATACCTAGTAGGATTTTGGCACTCGACACATCCTGTCCGTTAACATTTCACTTTTTAGCTTACATTCATCTATTACTTGGATATGAAAAAAATTTATAGCAGCAGGTGAGACAGTTTCCTGAAAAGGGAGTTTGGGGGAAGCTTTCTACCCACCCCAACCCTGGAAGCTGCGTCCTGATTCATCATGCCAGAGAAGGAGGGTAACTGGGCTGTGGTTCCTGTGGTCTGACAGAGAGGGAAGGGGGAACTCTGTGTGTGTGTGTGTGTGTGTGTGTGTGTGTGTGAGAGAGAGAGAGAGAGAGAAAGAGAGAGAGAGAGAGAGGATGAAGCTTCCTGGTTAATGTACCTGCTTAAAACCAGGTTTGTTTCCCTAATATTTTGTCATCAGCCTTCGTCTCCTAAGTCTTCACCAGTGTGGAAACATTTCCCCTCCTAGGAGGTGGGAAGGAGAACAGTCTGGCAATTTCCAATGCATCAGCTCAGGCACTGGCGCAGTCCTGCAGTTCACTGGCGGTGGGCATGCGCAAGCACAGGCCTGGGATGTGTGTGGGGGGGGTCCACGCCGCTGTCTCTCCACTTGTCTAACCGGGGAAAATGGGGAAAACGACAGTTGAAGATTGGAGGTAGGCTGAGCTCGGGGTTGTTTCCCCGATGGCCGCTAAATCAAAACAGCTAATTGGTGCCTTTTGCGGCTCACTCTAGGTGCAATTGGCTGAACATCAGCCATAATAGCTGATACAGCTGGACCTTGATTTTGTGTCTCCTGGAGAGGCCTGTCTGCCGGGCTCTTGTTAGGAGCAAATAGCATCTGCTGACTCACTCTGCTCTGAAGCTTTTCAGGCCAGCACCCCCCTGTCCTCCTGGGGACCCATTAAACTACAGGTGGCCGGGGTACAGCTCCTCTTCCTCGCTACGTCCTGCCAAGAGGTTCGTTGAGGTCCATGAAATGCCAGCCTTTCAACAAACCTCTCCTCCGTACTGACCACTGGAACGGAGATAACTTCTCATTTCTTCCTGCCCAGGCTTGGAACAGGGGAGGGGGGGGGCATTCCTCTCTCCCTACCCCTCTCCCTCCCCACCCCAGTTCCTCACTCTCCATGCACTTACCCTTGACCTAAATGGGTCCACTATTTAAAAAAAAAATTCAGCATTTAATGTTTAGATTTAACATGTCCTATCTTGTCCACGTCTTTGATCGTGAATGCCCAAGGATCGAGGACCGTGTGTCTTTGCAATTATCTCGTTCCAGCAGTTGATACGGCAGGTAGGTACTTCTATAGCTGCTTTTGTACAGGGGCTTAAGTGAAACATTTTGAAGCTCAAAGAGTAAAGTTTAGGAGAGGAAGAGAAAACCCCCGGCTTGTGGATAAGAGCACAGGAAGACCAAGTTCAAGGACCAAGTGGCCCTTTACGGTTTGCTTCTTTGCAATGTGCCACGCGTGTTGAGAGGATCTCGTTAAACACGGAGTCGGGCCCGAGCTGCTGAAGCCCTTGGGAGGATGAGTCACATTTGGCTGCTTGCTGACCTTCAGCAAGTCACCTGCGTCGTGGTCCTTTGGGATCCTCGTTGAGACATCCTGAGAATACTAGCAAGTTGTCGAGGGTGAGTCAGGGTGAGGAAGGCTCCCGAGAGCCCCTGAGAACTGGGGGCTCTTGGCATTTTTGGCAAGTAAGGGGGAGGGCAAAGAGGAGGTGACTTACTCGAAGGTTTTCAGAAGTGGGGTGACATTTATGGCTTCAGCCAGGGAAGCTGGGACAACAAGCCAGAGGAAGGCTGGAGGGGGCAGTAAGTGAGGATTCCTCCCTCCTGCCATAGAAATCCAGAGGCAGGAATTCCCAGCGCACCATCACCCACCCAAGCCAACAGCAAACACTCCCCTGTAACTCCTCACGCGCAGGGGCACAGGAATTAGATCACCTATCCCTGCGGTATTAGTTCTCTATTCCTGCTGTAACCACCGGAAACAACACAAGTCAGAGGTCAGGGGTCCCACACAAGGGCCACCATCCAGGAGGAGCCGCATTCCTTCAGGAGGCCTTGGGGAGAACCCATTCCCTTGCCTTTTCCTGCAATAGAGATGTCCTGCCTCTTTAGTTTGTGACCCCTCCTGCCCATTTCTCCAACCTCTGCTTTGCCCTGGCTCCTGTTTGGGTTCTTCTGGGCCGCCTCCCTCTCACGAGGACTCTTGTTACCACACTGCCCCTCCGCCCCAAATCTTCCACGATAACCTTCCCATCTCAGCATCCTTAATCACAGTTATAGAGTCTCTTTTACCGAGGAAGGGAGTGGACATCTCTGGGATCTCACCACGCTCCACAACTAAGTTCATCCCCTTCGTTATCTACTTTTATATAGGCATCGTCTTGAAGCCATGACCCTTTACACAGGTAAAATAAACTTGTCAAAGATGTTCTTTAACTCACTAATTGATTCAGGAACTGGGCACGTGGCACAACTGTCACAAAGATTAATTAAAAACCTACGCGCATACGTAGGCCTCAGGGATCCTGAACCAGATTGATAGAAAATTGTCAACAGCGGACAATAATTTGAGTACATCTCTACGTAATCAGCATTTCCATGGAAGAAATGGTTTGTATCACCATCCGTACTCTACAACTGACAGACCTGTGGTTTCTGTGGAAGGCAGAGACAACCCTGGGTACCATCCCAGAGACCCGGGCATCTTTTTTGCCCATTTCCATCTTTCACAATGTTTCCAGACACCTCCTACCACTGAAACCTTCCCTGTGATCCTCAAGGAAATGCGAGGCAACCCCAGATAAGACTCGAGACACACATGGTGTGGCACCAGCAGCCACTGTCTCCCAGCTTGTAGACCCTCCACGGTCTCCCCACCCTTCTGGAGCACCCACATGCTTCCCACATGCTTCATGTCACTAAGCTGGCCACCTCCTGACAGGCATTGACAGTGACCGAGTGTGTAAAGGCACATGCTCATGAGCAGGTGTAAAACAAACAGGAATCAAAGCACCATAAACTGAAGGTAGTAAAGCTGAAGGTGTAGGCAGCAGTTTTCACCCTGGTCAGAACTGGGGAGACTTCTTTTTTAAGTACCAGCGCTGGGATATAACCTTACACAATGGAGTCGGCGTTTCTGGGGATAGGCTCAAGCACCCATAGTCTACACGTCTCCCCAGATGATCCTCCTGTGAATTCTCATGTGAATCGCTGATGTGGACCTTTGCCAGTCAAAGTATGGTCTGGATATCAGGGCACAAGCAACAGCTAGAAGCTCAAGAGATGTCTCGGGCCTCACCTAGACTTTCTGAATCGAGTCCTCAAATAACACGGTCTTAGGTATCTTGTATGTAGCTTAAAGCTTCCAGGGCACTGGTGTGGCCTAGCGGCTCTCAAACTTTGGTCAAGCATGAGAATCATCTAGATGGCTTGTTATCACATTGATCGCTGGGTCCCATCCCCAAAATTTCTAATTTAGTAAGTCTCAGTGCAATCCAAGAATTTGAGTTTCTTACAAGTTCCCAGGCAGACACATTTTTTTTGAGAACCACTTACAGAGGGAATAGAGCCTGAGAGAATTGTGAGGAAGTATCACTTCCATCAGGCGAACCCCACTGTACTCCTGGCTCACCTACTCCATTGGGCTAATTGGTCCTCCAACCAAATAAATGGATTAAAAAAAAATGGATTCCCATATCCAAATCTCTTCGGGGTGACCCTAGAAATAGTTGCAAAGCCAGGCGGGGAGATCATCCTAGGAGCAGGAACGTGCAGAATGAACCTTGGGCAGAACCTTCCCCTCTAGGGTCTCTCAGGGTCCCTCATGCTTTGAAGGCTTTGTTGGAAGTAGAAAACCAGTACTTCTCTCTCCTGCGGGTAGAGTGTGGGAACGAAGTCCACTTTTATGGGCAATTACCTTAGTGTTTTAAGAAGTTCTTTCCTCCTTCTCCCCCTCCCTCTCTCCTCTCCCCTCTGCCCCACTTTCTCTCTCTCTCCCCTCTTTTACTTTTTTTGCCCATCAGACAGTCCTGGTTAAATCAGGATGGCTTGCAATTAACTGCCACCCATTGTCCTGAGGCCATTTCTTTTTAACAATTCCCTGATCCAAACCTCCTCCCTGGGACAACAGCCACGGGAGTCTTACTAACTTCATTCTATGGATGTGGCATCAGAGACTAAGTTGCCTGCCCCAAGTGACTTACGAAGTGGGTCCTAAGACCTGGTCACTACCCACAAATGCCCCTAGGGCCTTTCAACAAATAAGACATCCACCCAGGCTTGCCTGCTCCAGCTGCCCTCCTGGGAGAAGATGCTACTGAGGAAGTGGGCAAGGCTGCAGGGTGACCCGCAGCAAGGGGCAAGGGGGAGTGGGTTTGTGCCGTCCTGCAGGCTGGAGCCCACAGCCGCACCCAGAGGCTGCTGCTCAGCCCCCCCCTGTGGAAGACGGTGTGGTGAATGCTAAGGCGGAGAGTGAGAGAGCGGGGAAACCCAACAGCAGAGGGCCTGAGGGTAGGCCCCGGCCCCGTGCCACCTCCTGCAGAGCCTGGTCAGAGGAGGGGTAGCCCAAGGATTTCTCTGCCATCAATCCTGTGGGTTTCCTTCATCCTACCATGTTCCTCCCAGAGCTTAGCTAGGCCTCCCTTCTCAGGAAGGTTAGGAGGATAAAGGCTCCCTTCCAGCAGCACCGGAGACTTCAATGGAATATTCTGGCCTGTTTCTCCTTTTCTTTTCCCCCCTCTTGTTTGTTTTGTCTATATCTCTTCCCCTCTCCCCTCTGCCGCCTGTGTCCCTGGACCCTCCCTTTACAATGGTCTCTCTTCTCCCTTGGCCGCATCTAGGCCCCTTGTTGTTGCGTGGCCAGACAACTTTTGATAAATGCTCCACTTCTGAGGGATGGAACTTCCTATGAATCTTCCTCCACGATGAGTCTTTGCCACTCCAAGAGATGTTTTCTCTTGGTGACCGTCTCTTGTCAATGCCTGACATTTCCTGGGCATTCTCTACATGCCAGGCCCTGAATTGGGCTTTTTACACAGTTCCTTACCTTCCATTTAATTCTTCTAACATTGTATGAAACGACTATTATTATTGTACCCATTTTACAGATAAAGAAATCAGAGAGGTCCCAGAGAGGTGAAGTGAGAGTTTTTAGTAAATGTGTTATGTTCCAGAATTCTAGAGCTGGTTGCTAGTGGGGAGGTCCTAAGGGTAGGTTACTCCCAAACTCTGCTCTGGTCAACCCCCAAACTATGAGTGCCAAGTAGAAGGATGGCAACATAAGAGCTATTGTGAGTTATCTGTTGCCAAGGTGAATAGGTTATGGGTATAGAAGCGGCATAAGACACAGAGCCGGGGGTGCATCATCCACCCCCAGTGCTCCTCATTACCCCTCAGTGTTGGTCCCTTCATCTGTAAAATGCAATGCTTGAGCTGTATTATTTCCAAGAACGTGTCCAACTCTGAAGCCTATTATCATACAAAGGCTTTAGGAAAGCAGAAGTCCCTTTTGACCCTAGATCTCTGCTCCCCTTTTCTGTCTATAAACATGGAGCCAAGCCTTCCTGTGACCTAGTGGACCAGTGGGAGATATGGCCTCAAGTAGCTCAGAGGCTGGTCATTCCCTGCCATGAGGGGAGGACCCAACAGCAGAAAGGAAACTTTGGCTGACATGGTTTGCTAAGATCCTGCTCAACTAAATCCCCGTTTCGTTGTCCTGCAGACAGAGCTGCTTAAAGCTCTCATCTCCACGCTCCTTCTCTCTTTGCTGTAGTCCAAGCTGGGGAAACATGTTCTACATCCAAAGCCTTGAGAGCTGCCCTCTAACCAGGGATTTATAAAGTGTCAGCCTGATCCAGTGGTCCAGCGCTATTTCCTATCTCCTGGAACCAGGGATCTTCTGGAAATGGAGGTAGTGTCAAAGAAGCTATGATGGGAGAAGATGGAAAGAGAAGTGATAGAAAACATGGACATTTCTTCTACATTTGTTCTCTACCCAAAACTTTAATCCAAGTAGCTGGGAAGCTCTTGAACTATAGAAGAATGGCATATTCTAATGGGAACGGTGAGTTAAGAATAGGCATCCTGAGTCATCATCTTTTCATCCTTAGTTCAAAATCTTCTTTGGACAGAAACAAAGATAGCCAGAGGGAGACTGAGGCTAGAGAAACAGAAGGAAAAGAAATTTAGTTTGGAGATAGTGTGTGCATTTCCATCACCCAGCTCAGGGACCATGCATGGCTCCTGAGCTCAGGATGCCCATGGCAATAGGTGAATATCTTCAATTCCGGTGAGAGGCTGGTGTCAACTTGACTGTGTCCTACATACTCAGTCTAGTACTTATTCCAATGACCCACTCACGACTCAGGAGCAGGGAATGAAATGAAAACTCTGTTGTCACTTTTCTCACACCCCACTGGTTTAACAGAGGGCCACTGTAGAAAATATTCCAAACTTGAAATCAAATGATCAGGGTCCTTGGCCAGGTGCCATCATGCATTAGCAATGTGATCCTGGCCATGTTCCCTCATTTTTCTGAGCCTGGTCATTTGCAAAGTATCAATGGTAATACCTGTTCCTTTTAACTTGTATCAGGTGGTTATAAGGATGAACTTTAAAGGATGAATATTAAACACCGAGGGAATGAGCATGAGAGTGTCTTTTAGGATTAGTGGCTTCCAAAAACAATAAACATCTATTGTAGTAGGTCAGGAATTTGGGGGGAAGCTAAGCTGAATGGCTCAGGCTTGAGAATTCTCATGAAGTTGCAGTCAAGACAGTTGCCAGGGCCTCATCATTTGGTTTGAGGGGCTTCAGGATCTGCTTCTTAGGTAATGTGCTCACATGACTGCCAAGGTGATGCTGGCTTACCTTTTTTGTTTGTTTGTTTTTACAGGATGCCTTAGTTCTTCATCATATGGACTTCTCAGTAGGGTTTGCTAAAATTTTCTCATGACATCTAGCAGACTTCCCTCATGCAGGCCTCCCCATAGTTACATGTGTCAGCCCTATTCAGTGTGGAAGGGACCACATAAGACCATGAATAACAGGGGTCAAGAATCAGTGGAACCATCTTGGGGGCTATTTTGTAAGCTGGCTACTGCAGTTGTCATCAGCTTTATTGTTCTGAGAATATTGCTGTAAGTTGGAACCACTTCCAGCTTACATGATAACTTTGGCTAACATTCAGCCTTTCTTTCAGCCCAGGATCTCTTTCTGTACTCTGAACCTATGACTCCAAAATGTGTTTTTTTAAAGGTCGTTTGGGAGAGCAGGGGTGAGTAGGGAGGTAATGTAGAAGATAGAAAAGAAAAGGCAAGGAAGTGTCATGGATACATAAAAGGAGCAGTGAGTAAGGTCTGGGTGAGTGGCTCAGAAAAGCTTCAGGAATGCTAAGCCAATATTGTCTCGTCAGCCTTCAGTGTGCCTATCTTCAGATGGAAACAGTAACAGGCTCAGCTTTAACCAATAGTTTCAAATTTCCACCCCAGCAGACAGTTTAGCCAACAAAAGGTAAATACAAGTTTGATTTCCTGTGCTGTGTTCCGTTCAGGCTCTGTAGGGGGTCAGCTACCATGGAAATTGTCCACCAAAGTGGCCAAATGGGAAAGTGCTGGGCTCAGCAAACTTCCTTCTGCTTGGAGCATTGCATTTTTTTTTTCATGATAGTGAAATACAGTCAAATCTCAACAGAATTTCTCAAAGGTTTTCTTTCACTTTTTGTGTCTCAAAATTTAAAAAAAATAAAATGTCAGAAAAAGAACACTCCTTATATGTATGGTATGTTTTTTATATTTAATTCAATGTTACAGGTATTTATGCAATACCAACCATGTGCCCCAGGACTTCGTGAGGGAGGGTACAGTGAAAAGAGAATTAAAATCACTCTATATTCATAAAATTTGTGATCTTCATGGGGATGACAGAGGATTAAAGAAAAGAGCTGAGAGGGACTTCAATGCCACAATGGTAGACACACTGACTGGCTGACCCAGGAGCCATTCCAGTATTTCTTTTGGCCCACTTTCCACTACAGATGCAGAAGTGAAGTACTTGCTTTCCTGACCTCAGTGGATGCGAGGGGTAGCCACAATCACCCGGTCCTGGCCAAGGAGATAAAAATTCTGCTGAAGACATTTGGGAAAGTCTCCTTTTCTTCATAAAAGTGATAAGTGTAAGAAGAGGGCTTATTTCTTTCTCTCCTTCCTGCCTTGATTGTGAATCTGATGGCTGAAACAGGGCAGGAGCAAGAAACATGAGGCCAAAAATTCTCTATGCAGTGAGGCATGAAAGGAACCTCAGACATGGATGATACAGTTGTGGTACCAACTGCCTACCTCTATATTTCTAGTAATATTTATTGAAGCCACTTTTATATGGGTTTTCTTTTATTTGAAGATTACTCCTAACTGACATGGAAGATAGAACTTCAGGCTAAATGAGTGTTAGAAGGTACATATACTGAAAGATGAGTGAGAAGTGAATCCAGTGAGAGTGGAGAGGCAAGGGAGGGCTGGTTAGAGGAGTCAGAGCCAATGGGAAGTGCTTGGATGGATGGAGGTGTAGCACATGGGTGACAAATGGCATTCTAGAGTCGATGCACCGAGAATCTGTTTACTCTTGTCGCCAAATCTGTACCTTCTAAAGATAAGGCTGTTGTGGGTTCCTGTTCCCTAAGATGTAACACATGGCTAAAGGCATTTTATATAATTGGCTTATAGGCTTCTGTGTTTAAACAAAGGCTCTGGTCTTAGATGATCTGGGTTTGGGTCCCAGCTCTATCACAAACTAGGTGCATGATTTTTTTTTAACATTCTGTATAAATAACCTCATTAAAGCTTCAGCTTCCTCATCTGTAAATTCGGGGGGGGGGGGATGAAATAAGGTAACGCATAGATGGCACATAGAGCTCAGTACAAAGCATTCAATAAATTCAGTGGTAATTATCATTACCATGACTGTGATAAGATATTAATTATGTTGTCTCCCTTTACAAGTCATCATAGGGATGCTTTATGAGCCCTCTGGAACCCAAATGTTCCACCTATCAAATAGGAATGTCATCTTTCAAAGGTGTATTAAATATTAATAAAAGTCTCTGTGAAATGGTTTTTCTTTGAAGCAAAGTTGCCTCTAAATAGCATATGCACTTTCATTTTATTTTTAAGTACTTTAAATAGACCTTTGAACTAAAAATCACTTTGTGACTTTTTTTTCCCCTAGCAGAAGATATAAGAATTAGGCAGGAAGAAGATCAAAACTTTAAACAATGACCTTTAGATTCAGGAAAGTTTTCAGGGTTGCTTAGTCTGGAGTAAACTATCTTAGATTTTTAAGTTTCTAAAGGAGTTTGGACCTCAAGGCATGCCCTGGAAAATTCAGGGTCATGAAGCTGTCTCTTTTAGTAAGACTTTCTTGTACCATACATGGTCTTCACTATTAACAAAAGATGAACGATATATGGGCAGATCGAGAGTAGGACAAAGATATGAAGTTGGGAAGAAACTTGAAAGCCACCATCTGAATGTGCTTTTGGATTCTTGAAAACTCTCCTATGGTTATCCAGACAGTGGTTCCTCAGGTAAATGATTGAACCCTCTGAGCATTAACAGGAGCAAATGCATACACACGTACTTTCTCTTACCTCCACACATTTCTTCCTGCTTCAAACTGCATGCCTTTCAAAACTTTCCTCTCCTTGATTCACAGTATCTCCCATAGGCCTTTATGACACTCCCAATCAAAATGTGCTACTTTTGTTCTCCCTCCGATATTGGCTTTTAACATTTCAAAATCCCACAGGTATTCCATGCTCACTGAGGAAAAATAAATAGATCAAGACAGACAAGAGACACAACACCAAAGACAGGATCCCTCAAAGAACTGATAAATTAGACTTCATGAAAAAGAAAAATTTCAAATTTTCTTCATTAAAATTAAAACATCCTCTGCAAAGGACATCACTGAAAAAATAAAAAGATAAGTCACAGACTGAGAGAAAATATTTGCAAGACTTATTTGGTAAAGGATTATCCAGAATATACAAAGAACTCTTAAAACCCAACAGTAAGAGAAACAACCCAACTAAGAATTAAGCCAAAAACCTCATAGACATCTCACCAAAGGAGATAGACAGATGGCAAAGAAGCACGTGAAAAGATGTTCCACATCATATGTCATCTGGGAAATGCAAATTAGGACAACAATGAGATGCCACTACATATCTATTAGAAAGGCTCTTTCCTACTGCCAGGCGCATGCTGGAACTGACTCAAAAATCAACTTGCTGTATTTTGCAAGCTAGTTGTTATACACAGCTATTATTAAAATGAAATGATACAAATTTAACATCAAATAAATTATAATCATGTGTATCATTAAAAATTAAATCATATGAATCCATAAGCTAATAAATACACAAAACCCATCACTTCCCAGTTGTTTTTCTATATATTAGCATATGTGCTCTGGAGGGCATTTTTTGCATGGTGTCTCTGGATGTGTGCTACTGTGTGTGCCTTCCGTCCTCTATATTCAATGATGTACAGGAGAGCTCATGGTTGAACATTTTCCATCAGACTCCTGGCCCTGGCCTTCCTTTACTTCTTGCCTCAGTTTCTCTGAACTGAGAAGAGGAAGGAAATACGTTGTTGGAGTTCTGCTGAGATTTCATGGCCAGAGACACCTTTCCTTCTAATGCTTTTAATCATAGGCTGGTCAGAACCTCCTTCCATCCTCCTTCCATTCTATGCTGTCTTCACACATTTTTGCAGAAATTTCTCAAAAGTTCTATGTATTGATGGCATTTTTTCCTCCTCACCACCCCCACCCCCACCTCCACCACCCACAGGAAAAAGCCAGAATACTATACTTCCAGAGATTCACGAGTGTTACTTAGCTAAAATGCATCATTGACATCTATCTTCAAGAGATGACATATTTTAAAAAACATGAAGGAATTGGAACTAGGAAATCCCATGGAAGAATAATGAATAGAGTGTAGTGGCAGGTGCAGGTGGGCTCCAGACCAGACCAAGATGATGTCTAGATAAGAGAAGGCAGTGTCTGGTTCCGCATAGCTTAGAGATTTGGCCCTGCCAGCAATGTCACAAGGACCTCTTGAAAAGTTGCCTTAATTTCTATTACCCACAAGCCAAAAATAAGGTTAAGTGGCGAAAGAGATTTACCACTGAGATTCTGGCTGGAACAGTCTAGCATAGGAGCCGCGGTCTGCAATTTTGTGGGCTTTCCTCTTGAAGAACTTGCAGATCAGCTTTTTCAGGCATGTCAAAGGGAGTGTTGCTCCAAGAGTGCAAGGAAATATACAAGTACCCCGAGCAGGTTTTAGAGCCAGGCCACAGAACCTCCTTTCCAGATCAGGGCTCGGCTTCTGCCACAGTATGAATAAGAGCACTATATGAAACATTCTGAGATATTTTTAAACCAAGAACATTGTGTAGGAGCTACTATCGTTTACAAAGACCCCTTAGGCGGATTCCTCTCAAGTATCTGAAACCAACGTGTAGTCCTTTTTTTTTTTTTTTTCCTGGCTGATGGGAAGCTCTGTTTTCCTCAAAGTATTAGAACTTTCCTTAGACAGGATTTGTCTTTATTTTTAGTAACTTCTCCCTCCCTCTCCTCCATCACTATTTGTTTTGTGTCTGTTTTCTGTTGGTCTTTTAAAAATTTTGTGATTCTCATTTAATAAAATGTTATACAGTATTTTTTTCAGAATTGTTACATCATAGCACAGTCAACGGACCTGTGATTTTGGTGTGGATTGTGAGTCATCTGATGCTGTGTATCTAAGATTCAGTAAAAGTAAAACTAACATTTTTTTTGGAAGTCAGTAAGGTGGAAATGAATACTTTAGAAGTTAAGTAGATACATTTTGAGTGGTCTATCATATCTCCAGCCCCATAGTAAGAATGACAGTAGATCAAAAGTTGTAGATAGAGTTTATATGAGAACCTAATCTTACTGGATGAGGAAGATTTACCAACAACTATAATTTTTAGCTTCTGTTTTTAAGTTGCCAGTCATGTTCCAGGTGCATTTTTAAACATTATCTTCTTTTATCTACACCTCCAAGGCTCTCATTCAGTGGGTCTCATTTCCTATTAAATAGCCACTCAGGTTAATTCTAACCTGAAGGCAGGGTTGAGAGTTTCTAATCCAGAATAAAAAGTGTAACTGCATGCAGACACCTGATGCTGAGCAGAAGCAAGTGAGGCCCCCACAACCTGTCCCCGCACAGGGGACCACAGCCTGCTTGGAGCGAGGGTGTGAGGTCAACTGATGGAACCACTGACAGGAATATTCAATTCGGGAGGAGAGCTTATAATGAAGATAAAGCCTATGATGGTAGTGAAAGAAAAAACAAAACCACTTGTATTAAGAAACCCAATGGCTTTGCCACAAAAATACCAGCTGTCTTGAAGGCTGGAGAGAAGGTTATGGGCTAAAATTGTTTTCTGTCCAATTCATCTGCTGAAACCCCAGCCCCATGTGATGTTTGGAAATGGGAACTTTAGGGGGTAATTAGAGTCAGATGAAGTAAGGAGACACTCAGGTTGTGCTGTATACAAACACACACCTGAGTGTTCCCTAGAGTTCCTCGCAGGAGGCACACAGGCAAGCACACACTCACCCATCCACCTAAGCGAGCACGCAGACCAAAGGCAAATGAGAGGTCACCTGAGCAAACAACAGCAGCTGCCTACAAGCCAAGAGAAGACCCTTCAGAGGGAAGACGGCCTTACCCACACCTTGGTCTTGGATGTCCCAGCCTCTGAAATGCTAAGAAATACATGTCATTTTTCTTTCCTTTACCCAGTCCAGGATATGTTTGTGATGGCAGCCAGAACTAAGACAAGGAGAGACCAAGAGTGGAGCTCATTTTTTTAAACAAGGTAACATGTTTAGGTATCTCGTCCCTGAAGCTTTGCCCAGCTCCTCTCTCGGGCCTCTTGAAGCTCACTCTTCGTTCCTCTTGGCTCTATCCCTTATCACCATGATGAATTTGCCTTCACCAGCCGACTGAGATCATGGAAGGCAGCCCCCTGTCTTCTTTATCATTGGGCTCCCAGAGGGAAGCACAAGGTCCTGCACAGGATAGGTACTCCATGAAGTCTGTCGAATGAATAAGTGAATAAGCCGTCGTTAGACCTCTCAGCCTCACTGGCCGGAGGAAACAGATCATTACCGCTGTCAGCAAAGCTAGTTAAAGCCCCCAGACCATGTGTCACGGGGCCTCTCATCAGATGACAGTAAGCAGGAAGTGACGTGACCAGCACATTTTCTCCATTGTGATGAAGTTATCCATATTTTTTGGTTTGGAAAGGCTTAGACTATAAATCACTGAGCTCTGAAGTAGGCTCATAAATAAATTGATTCCAGTAGGTTAGTCATGGAATGTATGGTATATCTTCCAGTCAAAACCATAATTCTAATAAGCAGTCTTGGTGATGAATGGAGCTGTCTCATAACTTTGCTCGTAAGGTGATGAGTGGAGGTAGTTAGAGGTTGACCGTCCTGTTCTCGTACTATCAGCCAAACCTTTACATGTGTCAAGCCAGGTATGGCTTTAGAATTTTTTATTTAACAACAGGCTAAGCCAGAGGTTGTGCCTCAGACAGTTGTGATTGAGTGCTACAGAAAGCAGAGAATTTCTAAATTTCCTTCTGGAAAGCAAATGGAGATAAGCATGTTGGTGATTACTCATCCCACCCCTACCCCCAAGCATCTTAGTGGTTTTCTGTTGAGCTGATTTATGACAGGTGTGTCAAGCTAGAGATAACAAAATACTATCATTTTTTTAATCTTAAGTTTAGATGATTAACATTCAATTGCATCTATTTACACTTAAGCTACCACCATGGGATTATTTCTTTCATTTTATTGAGATATAATTGACGTATAGAGCTGTATACATTGAAGGTGTACAACGTTTTGACTTACATATATTATGAAGTGATTGCCGCAGTTTAGTTAACATGCATCATCTCATAAAAATACATAAAAAAATTTTTCCCTTGTGATTTACTCTTAGGATTTATTCTTAGTTAGGATTTACTTTTTTTTTTTAACAACTTTGAAATATATAAGATAGCGTTAACTCTAGCCACCATGTCATACATTAGATTCCTAGGTCTTATTACTGGAGGTTTGTAACTTTTGGCCACCTCATCCAATTATCCCTCCCCCCTCCATAATGCCCATTCCAACAGATGTGAGGTGATTTTGTGGTTTTGATTTGCATTTCCCTAATGACTAGAGATATTGAACGTACTTTCATGTGCCTGTTATCTCTTCATATATCTCTTTTGGAAAAAAATGTCTATTTAGGTCTTTTGTGCATTTTCAGTTGGATTATTGTTATTTTGCTATGGAATTGTGTGAGTCCTTTGTATATTTGAATATTGATTGCTTATCAGATACATAGTTTGTAAATATTTTTTCCCCACTTCGGACCTTGTTTCTTTCATTTGTTGACTTTCTTTTGCTCCGCAGAAGTATATCGGTTTGATATAGTCCACTTGTTTACTTTTGATTTTGTTGCTTATGCTCTAGGTGTCATAGCCAATAATCATTGCTAAGATCACATCAAGGAGTTATTTTTCCCATTTTCTTCTAGGATTATTATGGTTTAAATGGATTAAATTTAATATTAATGGATATAAATGGATTAAATATTTAATCCATTTTGAGTTAATTTTTGAGTGTTGTAGGGTACAGGTCTAGCTTCATTCTCTTCCATTTGCATAGCCAATTTTCCCAACACCATTTATTGAAGAGACTGTCTCTTCACCATTGAGTATACTTGTCTCCCTTGGGGTTATTTCTGGGTTCTCAGTTCTGTTCTATTGATCTACCTGTTTTGGGGCCAGTACCATACTATTTCAATTACTATACCTTATAGCACAACTTGAGATCAGGAAGTGCAACACTTCCCACTTTGTTCTTGTTTTTCAGGCATACTTTGGGTATTCGGGGTCTTCTCTGGTTCCATTGAAGTTTTATGATTGTTTTTGTTTTTTTCCCTATGTCTATGAACACACCTTTGGAGTTCTGATAGGAATTGTATTGAATCTATATATGGCTTTTTGCAGTAATAATTATTTCAATCCATGAATACCAATACCTTTGCAGTTATTTTTATCTTCTTTGATTTCTTTCATCAATGACTTGTAGTTTTCAGAACAGAGATTATTCACCTCCTTGGTTAAGTTTATTGCTAAGTAGTTTGTTGTTTTTGATACTATTGTAAATAGAATTGATTTCTTTTTTTTTTTAGGTGAAATAGATTTTATTATAGTAAAACTTCCTCCCTTGCCCCCAACACGAATAGCTTTTACTTACATTAATTTGATTGTTGTTTCCAGTCTGTTCAAAACATAAAACACCTTTCCATGGTGTTACTTTTCGTTTTTTTTCTTTTTTAGTTAAAATTTTATATTTAATTTAAATTCAATTAACATATGATGTATTATTGGTTTCAGAGGTAGAGGTCAGTGACTCATCAGTCTGATATAACACCCAGTGCTCATTACATCACATCCCCTCCTTAATGTCCATCACCCAGTTACCCCATCCACCCAGCCCCCTCCCCTCCAGCAACCCTCAGTTTGTTTCCTATGATCAAGATCTCTTATGGTTTGTCTCCCTCTCTGATTTTGTCTTGTTTTATTTTTTCCTCCTTCCCCTATGATCCTCTGTTTTATTCTTAAATTCCACATAGGAGTAAGATCATATAATTGTCTTTCTTTGATTGACTTATTTTGCTGAGCCATATCCTCTAGTTACATCCATGTTGTTGCAAATGACAAGGTTTCATTTTTTGATGGCTGAGTAGTAGTCCATTGTGTGTGTGTGTATATACACTGTGTATACACCACATCTTATCTATCCATCTATCAATGGACATCTAGGCTCTTTGGCTATTGTGGACATTGCTGCTACAAACATTGGGGTGCAGGTGCCCCTTTGGGTCACTACATTTGTATCTTTGGGGTAAATATCCAGTAGTGCAATTTCTGGGTTGTAGGGTAGCTCTATTTTCAAGCTTTTGGCGAACCTCGATAGTGTTTTCCAGAGCAGCTGCACCAGCTTGCACTCTCACCAACAGTGTAATAGTGTTCCCCTTTCTCCTCATCCTCATCAACATCTGTTGTTTCCTGAGTTGTTAATTTTAACCATTCTGACTGATGTGAAGTGATATCTCATTGTGGTTTTGACTTCTATCTCCCTGATGCCAAGTGACCTGGAGCATTTTTTCATGTGTCTGTTGTCATTTGTATGTCTTCTTGGAGAAATGTCCATTCATATCTTCTGCCCATTACTTGATTAGATTGTTTGTTCTTTGGATGTTGAGTTTAATAAGTTATTTATAGATTTTGGATACTAGCCATTTATCTGATAAGACGTCTTCAAATGTCTTCTCCCATTCTGTCAGTTGTCTTTTGGTTTTGTTGACTGTTTCCTATACTCTACAAAAGCTTTTCATCTTGAAGTCCCAATAGTCCCCTTTTGCCTTTGTTTCCCTGGTCTTTGGAGATGTGTCTAGTAAGAAGTTGTTGCAGCTGGGGCCACAAAGGTTGCTGCCTATGTTTGCTAGGATTTTGAAGGATTCCTGTCTCACAATTAGGTCTTTCAACTATTTTGGGTCTATTTTTGTGTATGGTGTGATGAAATGGTCCAGTTTCATTCTTCCACATATGGCTGTCCAATTTTCTGAACACATTTGTCCAAGAGACTGTCTTTTTTTCCATTAGATATTCTTTCCTATTTTGTTGAAGATTAGTTGACCATAGATTTGAGGGTCCATTTCTAGGTTCTCTATTCTCTGTTCCATGGATCTATGTGTCTGTTTTTGTGCCAGCACCACACTGTCTTGATGATTACAGCTTTGTAATACAGCTTGAAGTCCAGAATTGTGATGCCACCAGTGTTGGTTTTCATTTTCAACATTCCTCTGGCTACTCAGGGTCTTCCATACAAATTTTAGGATTATTTGTTCCAGCTCTGTGAAGAAATTCCATGGTATTTTGATAGGGATTGCATTGAATGTGTAAATTGCCCTGGGTAGCATAGACATTTTAACAATATTTTCTCTTCCAATCCATGAGCATGGAATGTTTTTCTGTTTCTTTGCATCTTCTTCAATTTCCTCGTAAGTGTTCTGTAGTTTTTAGAGTAACAGGTCCTTTGCCTTTGTGGTTAGGTTTATTCCTAGGTATCTTAGGGTATTGGTGCAATTGTTAATGGGATCAACTCCTTAATTTCTCTTCCTTCTGTCTCATTATTAGTGTATAGAAATGCAACTGATTTCTGTGCATTGATTTTACATCTTGCCATGTTGTTGAATTACTGTATGAGTTCTAGCAATTTTGAGGTGGAGTGTTTGGGATTTTCCACATAAAGTATCATGTCATCTTTGAAAAAATGAGAGATTGACTACTTATTTGTCAATTTGAATGCCTTTTATTTATTTTTGTTGTCTGATTACTGATGACTAGGACTTCTAGTACTAGGGTGAGAGTGGATATCCCTGTCGCATTCCTGATCTTAGGGTAAAGGCTCTCAGTTTTTCCCTATTGAGAATGATATTTGCTTTATCAGATGCTTTTTCTGCATGTATTGAGAGGATCGCATGGTTCTTGTTCTTCCTTTTATAAATGTAGTATATCACATTGAGCCACCCTTGCATCCCAGGAATAAATCCCACTTGGTGGTGGTGAATAATCCTTTTCATGCACTGTTGGATCCTGTTGGCTAGTATTCTGGTGAAAACTTTGGCATCCATGTTCGTCAGGGATATTAGTCTGTAATTCTCTCTTTTGGTAGGGTCCTTGACTGGTTTTGGGATCAAGGTAATGCTGCCCTCAAAGAGTTTGGAAGTTCTCCTTCCCTTTCTACTTTTTGAAACAGCTTCAGAAGAATAGATATTAATTCTTTAAATATTTGGTAGAGGGCAGCCCAGGTGGCTCAGCAGTTTAGTGTCACCTTCAGCCCAGGGCCTGATCCTGGAATCCCGGGATCGAGTCCCACGTTGGGCTCCCTGCATGGAGCCTGCTTCTCCCTCTGCCTCTCATTCTCTCTCTCTCTCTCTCTCTCTCTCATAAATAAATAAAATCTTTTAAAATAATAATAAATAAATAAATGTTTGGTAGAATTCACCTGGGAAGCCATCTAGCCCTAAACTCTTGTTTGTTGGGTTTTGACAACTGCTTCAATTTCCTTGCTGGTTATTAGCCTGTTCAGGTTTTCTATTTCTTCCTGTTTCAGTTTTGGTAATTTGTAGGTTTCAGCATTCATTTCAGAAACCTTCCAAGTTGCCTAATTTTTTGGCATATAATTTTTCATAATATGTTCTTGTAACTGTTTGCATTTTTTTTATGATAGTCACAGAGAGAGAGAGAGAGAGAGAGAGAGAGAGAGAGAGAGAGAAGCAGAGACATAGGCAGAGGGAGAAGCAGGCTCCATGCACCGGGAGCCCGATGTGGGATTCGATCCCGAGTCTCCAGGATCGCGCCCTGGGCCAAAGGCAGGCGCCAAACCGCTGCGCCACCCAGGGATCCCTGTTTGCATTTCTTCAATGTTGGTTGTGATCTCTGTTCTTTCATTTATGATTTTATTTATTTGGGTCCTTTTTCTTTTCTTTTTGATAAGTCTGGCCAGAGGTTTATCAGTCTTATTAATTCTTTCAACAACAACAACAACAACAAAACAGCTTTAGCTTCGTTGATCAGTTCTTCCAGGTTTTTTTTTAATTTCTATTTTTTTAATTTCTATTTTTGTTTAATTTCTATTTATATTTCTCCTCTGATGTTTATTATTTCTTTTCTCCTGCTGGATTTAGGTATTATTGGCTGTTCTTTCTCCAGCTACTTTAGGTATAAGTTCATGTTATATAGTTGAGACTTTTCTTGTTTCTTGAGAAAAGCTTGTATTGCTATAAAATTCCCTCTTGGGACCACCTTTGCTGCATCCCAAAGGTTTTGAACACTTGTGCTTTCATTTTCATTGTTTCCATGAAATTTTAAAATTCTTCCTTAATTTCCTGGTTGACCCATTCATTCTTTAATAGGATGCTCTTTAGCCGCTGTGTGTTTGAGTTCTTTCCAAATTTCCTCTTGTGATTGAGTTCCAGTTTCAAAGCACTGTGGTCCAAAACTATATAGGGAATGATCCCAATCTTTTGGTACTGGTTGAGACCTAATTTGTGACCCAGTATGTGATGTATTCTGGAGAATGTTCCATGTACACTAAAGAAAAATATGTATCCTGTTTCTTGAGGATGGAATGTTCTGAATATATCTCTGAAGTCCATCTGGTCCAGTATGTCATCCAAAGCCCTTGCTTCCTTGTTGAGCTTCTGCTTAGATTACCTGTCCATTGTAGTGGATGGAGTGTTAAAGTCCTCTGCTGTTACTATATTATTGATGTGTGTCTTCAATTTTGTTACTAATTAGCTTATCTAACTGGCTGCTCCCATGTTAGTGGCTTAAATATTTACCATTGTTAGCTCTTCTTGTTGGATAGACCCTTTTAATTATAATATAGTTTCCTTCCTCATTTTTTATTACAGTCTTTGGTTTAAAATCTAATTTGCCTGAAATGAGATCACCACCTCAGCTTTTTTTTTTTTTTATGTCCATTAACATGATAAATGGTTTTCCACCCCCTCATTTTAAATCTGGATATGTCTTTGGGTCTAAAGTGAGTCTCTTGCAGATAACATATTGATGGATATTGCTTTTTTACCCAATCTGATATCCCGTGTCTTTTGATTGGGGCATTTAGCCCATTTACATTCAGAGTAACTATTGAAAGATATTAATTCATTGTCATTTTTTACCTGTAACAATGTTTCTATAACATTGTTACCTGTAAGGTAAAGTGTACCTGTAAAGTCACTGTTTCTATATATTGTCTCTGTTCCTTTCTGGTCTATGTTACTTTGGGCTCTTTTTTTGCTTAAAGGATCTCTTTCAATATTTCTTATAGGGCTGCTTTGGTGACCACAAATTCCTTTAGTTTCTGTTTGTCCTGGAAGGTGTTTATTTTTCCTTCTATTTTGAATGACATCCTAGCTGGATAAAGTATTCTTGGCTGCATATTTTTCTCATTTAGCACCCTGAATATAGGATGCCAGTTCTTTTTGGTATGCCAGGTCTCTGTGGACAAGTCTGCTGCCAGTCTACTGTTTCTACCCTTGTAGGTTACAGACTTCTTATCCTGAGTTGCTTTCAGGATTTTCTTTTTGTCTCTGAGATTTGCAAGTTTCACTATTATATGTCAAGGTGATGACCTATTTTTACTGATTTTTGAGGGGGGTTCTCTGTGTCCCTTGGACTTGGATACTTGTTTCCTTCCCCAGATTAGGGAAGTTCTCTACTATAATTTGCCCTTCTCTTTCCTGTTTTTCTGTGATCCCAATTATTCTAATATTTTGCTTTATGGTATCACCTATCTCAAATTGTCCCCTCCTGATCCGGTAGTTGTTTATCTTTTTCTCAGCTTCTTTATTCTCCATCATTTTGTCTTCTATATCACTAATTCTCTCTTCTGCTTCATTTATCCTAGCAAGTAAAGCCTCTATTTTTATTGCACCTAATTAATAGCTTTTGTGATTTAGACTAGATTATATTTCAGTTCTTTTATTTCTCCAGAAAGGAACTCTAGTGTCTTCCATGCTTTTTTCAAGCCCAGCTAGTATCTTTATAAACGTTATTCTGAACTCAAGTTCTGACATCTTCCTTACATCCATACTGATTAGGTCCTTGGTAGTCAGTACTGCCTCTTGTTCTCTTTTTTGAGGTTAGTTCATGTCTTGTCATTCTGTCCACAGAAGAATAGACAAACAAGAGAAAAAGATACTAATATGGCAACAAAAATCCCAGAGAAATATATACCAAACAAATCAGAAGAGACCCAAAATTTAAAAAAAAAGAGAGATAAAGAATATAATCAGACAATTGAACAGAATAGAGTAATATACTTGATTCTGTGTGTATTTTGGTTCATCTGTTAGAAAACTAGATCCCAAAGTTATAACAAAAGAAAAACTTATATGTGTATGTATGTATAAATAAATACAATGAAAGGATAGAATGTAACTGTAAAAGTAAAAAAATTAAAAGCCAGAAAAAAAAAGGAATTTAACCAGACAGGTGAATAGAACAGAGCAATACACTATATCCTAGTGCATTTTGGTCAGTTTGTTAGAAGAAACTACGTCTCAAGATTGTAAAGAAAAACATAAGTATACAAAAATAAAATTAAATACACTGAAAGGATAGAATGTAACTGAAAATTAAAGATGAAAATTAAAGACTTTAATAAAATGAAAACAAAAGAAAAAAAGGGGAAAAAGCAAATATGATCAGACAAGTGAAGAGAACAGAGCCATACACTAGATTCTGGGTGCATTTTGGTCCGTTAGAAGAAACTGCATCCCAAAACTGTAAATAAAGAAAAATCTACATGTATACAAAAATTAAATACAATGAAAGGATAGAATGTAACTGTAAAATGATAATTTAAAAAGGTTAAAAAAAGAGTTGATAAAACAATAATTGGTTGGAAAAGGGAAGAGAAAAAATTGAAATGGAAAGACTAAAGGACTGTGGGGGGGGGGACATGAGTTCTCTATGCTGTGAGGGGGGGAGAACATGAGATCTCTATGCTGTAGTCTCCTAACACTGGAGGTTTGGGGTTCTCGGTGATAGATCAGCTGGGTGTTGGCTGGATATTCTTGCTGATGCAGGGGACGGGCCTGCTGCACTGATTTTCAGGTGTCTCTGCCCCGGGGCAGACCTGGGCCACCTGGCCAGGCGGCAGGGCTAAGTAACCTGCTCTCGGATCTCTATGAGGCTTTGTTCCCCGAAGGCTTTCCGTGCAGCTTTAGAGGATGAGAGTGAAAACGTCGGCCTCCCCAGCTCCAGCCTCGGTGCACCCCCAGGGCAAAGCAGGCAACCCCTCCTGTCTCCCTGGTCTCCGACTGTCCGCACCCCCACTCACCCAGCCGGGGACAGAGCATCTCCATCTCAGGCACGCGACCTCCTTCCCAGTCTCCTAACTCTAGACTCCTGGGCGCACAGGTGCACGCGGCTCCCCTGGGGCAGGGGGACTCTGGTTCTGTCATCTGCTGGGCCCCTGCTCCTGGAGCCCTTGTGCCACGTGTGCCCTGGCTCCTGGTTCAGGGCCCCTCCCCGCCCTGGTGCCTGGGAGCCTGGCCGCACCCAGGCCCCTCCCCGGCATCCTGGGGCCCGGAGCACCCTGAGGCCACCGTCCCACGTCGGCTTCCACCCCCACTCCGCTGCCTGAGCACCTATCAGGCAGCTGTCCCCATGGGCACAGACTTCCAGAAGTCCCGCTAGCTGCTCCCAGGAGCTCGCTGCCCCTGCGACCTGGCCTCCCCTACATCGCCCCCACCTTGCAGACGGCGGCCACCTCTCCATCCTAGAGGCAGCTCTTCGCTTCTTAGATCTCCAGTGTCCGGAAAGAATGAACAGCTGTCTAGCTGAACTCCTGGGACAAAACTAAGGTCTCTCCTCCTCCTCCTACTCCTCCCCCTTTCATCTTGGACTCCTCCCTCCTAGAATTGATTGCATTCTTTTCTTTCTTTCTTTTTTTTATTTAATTCTTTTCAAGACAATTTGTTATGGGCATATAGAAAAACTGCTGACTTCTGTATCCTACAATTTTGTCAAATTCACTGAATAGCTACAACAGTTTTTCGGTGGAAACTTAGGATTTTCTACACATAAAACCACATCATCTATGAATAGAGACAACTTTCCTTCTTCTCCTATTTGGATGCTTTTTATTTCTAACCTGGTTTCCCTGGCAAGGCCTTCTGGGATTTTGTTGACTAGGAGTGATGAGACTGGGCATCCTTGTTTGTTCCTGATCCTGGAGGAAAAGCTTTCAACATTTCCTCATTGAGTATGATGTTAGCTGTGGGTTTATCATTTAGCATCTTTGTGTTAGGCCTGTTCCTTCCATTACCTGCTTCATTAAGAGTTAATTAAACATTAATTAATTAATTACTTCATTAAGAGTTCATTAATCCTGAGTGGATGTTGAATTTGGTCCAATGCTTTTTCTGTGTCTGCTGAGATTATAATTTTTTTCATTCTATTAATATATTTTTCACATTGATTGATGTGTATGTTGAACTGTCCTTGCATCCTCCATGTAAATTCCACAGGATCATGGTGAATGATTCGTCTAAGTGCTGCTGAATTTGGTTTACTAGGGTCTTTTTTTTTTAGTATTTTTGGGTCTATATTCATCTAGAGTATTGATCTGTAGTTTTCTTCCTTGGGAGTGTGCTCCCTAGCTTTGGTATAAAGCTAATGCTGGCTTTATAAAATGACTTTGGGCACGTTCCTTCCTCTTCAGTTTTCTTGGGAGAGTTGAGGAGTGGTGTTAATTCTTTAAAATTTGTCATAGTCACCAGTGGAGTCATCTGGACCTGGATTTTCCTATATTGGGAGATACTCCGTTTCTTTAGTAGTAATTTGGTTTATGCAGACTTTGAATTTCTTCATGATTCAGTCTTCATAGTTTGTATGTTTCTAAGAATTTTATCACTTCTTCTGAGTTTTCCAGTTTGTTGGCATGTAATTGTTCATAGGAGTCTCTTAGGATCCTTTGTATTTCTGTGGCATCAGTTATGTCTCCTTTTTTATTTATAATTTTGTGGACTTGGGTCTTTCTCTCTCTCTCTCTCTTTTTCTTGGTTAGCCTACCTAAAGTTTTGACAATTTGTTTTATCTTTGGAAGGAACCAGTTCTTAGTTTGGTTAATCTTTTCTATTTTCCTGATCTCTATTTTGTTTATTTCTGCTCTCATCTTTAAAATTTTGGGGGGGGCGCATTTCTTTTTCTTGTTCCTTAAGGCATAGAGTTACATTGCTTATTGGGCATCTTTCTTCTAAATTAGGAGTTTATTGCTAGGACTTCATTCTTAAGCTGCTTTTGCTGGATCCCATTAGTTTTAGGCTTTTGTATTTCTGTTTTCTTAAGTTTTAAAAGTTATCTCCAATATTTTTCATTTGAAGTATGGTTGACATACAATATCATATAAATCTCGGGCATACAACATAGTGATCGGACATCCCAAAACATTACAAAATGGTCACCATGATAAGTCTAGCTACCACCTATTATTTTATAAAGTTACTATAATTCCTGTGACTTACTGATTTTATGAATGGAATTTTGTATCTCTTAATCCTCTTTGCAGGTTTTGCACATCTCCCCAGCTCCCCTCCCACTGGCGGCCATGAATTTGTTCTCTGTATTTATGAACCAGTGTCTTTTTGGTTTTGGTGATTCATTTGTTCTTTTAGATTCCACATTTAAGTGAAATCCTATGGTATTTGTGTTTACGACTTATCTCAGCATAAATCCTATAGGTTTATTCATGTTGTTGCAAATGGATTCCTTTTTATGGCTGAGTAATATTCCATCCTTTTTAAATGACAGAGTAATATGCCCCTGTGTGTGTGTGTGTGTGTGTGTGTGTGTGTATAAACAAACCAAAACAAAACAAAAGCTGATTTAAAAATGGGTGTGTATATATATAATATATAATATATTATATATATACAATATATAATATATATTATATATATTATATATATTATATATTATATATATTAATGGGTATATATTATATATTATGTTATTAATATATCAATGATTATTATAATATATATTATAATACATTATATATTTATATTATATAATATATATAATATATACTCGTTTATATATATACATTTTTATATATATAATATATATTATATATATATACCCATTTTTATATATATAATATAAAACACACACACACACACCACCTGTTTATCCATTCGTCTGTTGAGAACACTTGAGTTGCTTTCATATCTTAGCTATTGTAAATAATGCTGCTGTGACCTTAGGGATGCATGTGTCTTTTTGAATCAGTCTTTTTGTTTTCTTCAGATAAATACCCAGAAGTGGAATGGCTGGATCATATGGTTCTTCTGTTCTTAATTTTTGAGGACTCTTCCTACCGTTTCCATAGTGGCTGCACCAGTTTACATTCCTACCAGCAAAGCATGAGGATTTACTTGCTCCACATCCTCACCAACACTTGCTGCCTTTTGTGGTTTTGATACTAGCCATTCCGACAAGTACGAGGTGATATCTCATTGTGGTTTTAATTTGTATTCCCTGATGATTTGTTATGTTGAGCACGTTTCATGTGTCTTGGCCGTCTCTATGTCTTCTTTGGAAAAATGTCCATTGAGGTCCTCTGCCCATTTTTTAATCAGCTTTTGTTTTGGTTTGGTTTGGTTTGGCTTTTTTGGTGCTGTTGTGTGAGTTCTTTGGATATTTTAGATACAAGCCCTAATCAGATAGATTATTTGCAAATAACTTCTCCCATTCAGTAAGTTGCCTTTCCATTTAGTAGATTATTTTCTTTACTGTTGAGATGCTTTTTGATTTGGTAGAGTCCCAATAGTTTATTTTCACTTTTGTTTCCTTGCCTGAACATGCAGATGCAAAAAAATATTGCTGAGACCTGTGACCAAGATTTACTGCCTGTGTTTTCTTTTAGGAGTTTTAAGCTTTAAAGTCTTAAATGTAGGTCTTTAATTCATTTTAAACTTTTTTTGTATATAGTGTAAGAAGGTGACCTAGCTTCATTTTTTGCATGTAGCTGTCCATTTTCCCTAACACTTAAAGAGGCTGCCTTTCTCCCTTGTATATTCTTGCCTCCTTTGTTGTAGATTAATTGGCCATATAAATGTTATATCTTAGTTTATAAAATATATCTTAGTTCTGGTTACTGTTTCATTCATCTCTGTGTCTGTTTTTGTGCCAGTGCTATCCTGTTTTTATGGCGAGAGCTTTCTAGTATAGTTTGAAATATGGAAGTGTGATGCTTCCAACTCTGTTCTTTCTCAAGATTGCTTTGGTATTTGTAGTCCTTTGTGGTTCCAGACAAATAGCAGTATTATTTGATCTTATTCTGTGAAAAATACCATTGATATTTTGTTAGGGATTGCACTGAATCTGTGGAGAGCATTGGGTAGTATGGACAATTTAACAATATTAATTCTTCCAATTGATGAGCACAGTATATCTTTCCATTTAATTGTGTTCTCTTCAGTTGCTTTCATCAGTGTCTTACAGCTTTCCAAGTACAGGTCTTTTATATTCTTGGTCGAATTTTTTCCTAGGCATTTTACTCTTTTAAATGTGATTATAAATGGAATTATTTTCTTAATTTCTTTTTCTCCTACTTGGTCATCATTCTACAGAAATGGAACAGAGGTGTGTGTTTTAGTTGTGCATCCTGCCACTTTGCTGATTTCTAATAGTTGTAATAATTTTTTTTGGCGGAGTGTTTAGGATGTTCTGTTTATGGTATCCTGTCATCCACATATAGTGGTAATTTTACTTCTTTTTTTATTTGGATGCTTTTTCTTTCTTTTTCTTTTTTTTTTTTTTTTTTCTTTTTTTTTCTTTCTTTTTCTTTCTTTTTCTTGTCTGATTGCTGCAGGTAGGACAGCCAGTACTAAGTTGAATAAAAGTGGCCAGAGGGAGCATCTTTGTCTTTTTCCTGATCTTAGGGGAAAGCTGTCAGTTTTTCACAGAATATGTTAGCTGTGGGTTGTCATATATGGCCTTCATTATGTTGAGCTATGTTTCCTCTAAATTCACTTTGGAAAGTTTTTATCGTAAACAATATTGAATTTTGTCAGATGTCAAATTTCATGCACCTTTTGAGATGACTATACAATTTTTATCATTCATTTTATTAATGTGGTGTATCACATTGATTTGTGGACAGGGAATCATCCTTGAATCCCTGAAATAAATACCACTTGATCTTGGTAAATCATTCTTTTAATGTATTGTTGAATTGTTTTTGCTCATATCTTGTTGTGGATTTTTGCATCTATGTCATCAGGGATATTGAACCATCATGTTCTTTCTTTGTAGTGTCTTTGTCTGATTTTGGTATTAGGGTAATTGCTGGCCTTCTAGAGTATATTTGGAAGTTTTCCTTCCTATTCTACTTTTTGAAATAGTTTCAGTAGGATTAACTCTTCTTTAAATGTTTAAAGAACATTCTCCTGGAATTCTCCTGCAAATCTGTCTGGTCCTGAACTTTCATTTGTTGGAAGTTTTTAAATTCAACTTCATTACCAGTAATGGGTCTGTTCAAATTTTCTATTCCTTCTTGATGCAGCCTCAGAAGACTATATTTCTGGAAATCAACTCCATTTCTTCTAGGTTGTCCAGTTCGTTGGCCTGAGATTTTTTTTTGTAGTAGTCTCATAATCCCTTGTACTTATGTGTTACTTCTCTTTCATTTCTCATTTTATTTATTTGTCTCCTCTCTCTTTTGTTCTTAATGAGTCTGGCTAAATCAATTTTGTTTATCTTTTCAGTGAATCAGCTCTTGGTTTCATTGATCTTTTCTTCTTTCTTCCTTTTTTTTTTTTTAGGTCTATTTCATTTATTTCTACTCTGATCTTTTTTCCCCTTCCTTCTACTAACTTTGGACCCTTTGTGTTCTTTCAGTAGTTTTTAGAGAGTTTTTTTGTTTCTGGTTGCCACGAGGTTCATATATAATATCCCAAGTACATAGCAGTGTACTGGATTAAGTTGATGGTCACTTAAGATCAAACACATTCTAAAAGAACTTCATTTTTATTCCCCCTTTCTCCATGTTATATATGTTGTCATATTTATTTTCTTTATTTTGTGGGTCCCATTAACTAATTTTTAAGATATAGTTTATTTCACTACTTTGGTCTTCTAATCTTCATACTAGCTTTGTAAGTGATTGCTATGATACCTTTCCTATATGTTTGCTTTTACTCATGAAATTGTTTTCCTTCATAATTTCCTTCTAATTATGACCTTTTCTATTCCACTTGAAATGTCTTTAATATTTCTTAGAAGGCTGGTTAAGTGGTGATGAACTCCTTTAACTTTGGTTTGTTTGGGGAAACTCCATCTCGTCTTCAAATCTGAATAATAACCTTGCCAAGTAGAATATTAGTGGTTGT